>NC_136490.1:167097914-167500414 GCF_053919585.1 Euprymna scolopes
AGATTGAAATTTCCAATTCGATTATTATTTGCAATCGTTATCAACAAAGCTCAGGGACAATCTTTACAATAGTGTGGCTTACATCTGCAAACTGGGCAACAAACCAGAAAATCTCTATATCAGCTTAAAAAATGAAACAACAAAAATTGTGTATTCACACGTACTGAAAATTAAGCATATAAAAACATGCATTTTCTCATTTGGGTTATTTTTCCACATTTTGCCAAATTGAGCCACATCAATGCGTGGCAGGGTACAGCTAATAATAATAATAATAATAATAATAATAATAATAATAATGATAATGATAATAATAATGATAATGGTAATAATAATAATAATGATAATAATAATAATAATGACAATAATAATAATGATAATAATAATGATAATGGCAATAATAATGATAATAATAATGATAATGATAATAATGATAATATTTATAATAATGATAATAATAATAATGATAATAATAATAATAATAATGATAATAATAATGATAATGGTAATAATAATAATAATAATAATAATATTAATAATAATAATAATGATAATAATAATAATAATGACAATAATAATGATAATAATAATAATGATAATGGTAATAATAATAATAATAATGACAATAATAATAATGATAATATTAATAATAATGATAATAATAATAATAATGATAATGGTAATAATAATAATAATAATAATAATAATAATAATAATGGTAATAATAGTAATAATAATAATAATAATAATAATAATGATAATAATAATAATAATAATAATAATAATAATAATAATGGTAATAATAATAATAATAATAATAATAATGATAATAATGGTAATAATAATAATAATAATAATGGTAATAATGATAATAATAATGATGATGATGATGATTATGATGATGATAACAACAATAACAACAATAACAATAACAATAATAATAATAATAACAATAATAATAATAATGATAATGACGACAGACTGAGCCACCTTATGTTCATGGATACCCTAAAGTAAGAAAGAAATAGGGACGCTGTTAAGCACAATCAGAATCTTAAGTCAGACCGAATGGAATGTTGCATGGAAAAGTGTGCGCTCCTGATCATGAGAAGGAGATAACTGGAAGCAAGGAAGGTATGATACTACCCAACCAAATAGAGATGAGGGCAATAGGTGAACATGATAGCTACAAATATTTTGTTTTCTGAAAGCAGACAATATCAAAACAACATAGATGAAAGAGAAAATTGGAACAGAAATATCCCAGATGAACAAGAAAACTCCTCAAATCGAAACTATATAGTAGAAACCTAATAAAATGCATAAACACATGCGTCACTAGTAAGATACTCTGAACTATTTATAGGTTGATCTAAGAAGAACTGAGACATTTCGACCAAAAGACTAGAAAACTTATGACGATGCACAATGCACTGGCCTTCGGGTCTAGATCAAAGTATAGTATCTGTTCTTCAGATGTTACACTTCAATTTCTTGTTTCTTTCAGTGGAGGAGAAATCCTTTACAACTGAGTCAATTTTTAATTTTTGTTCCTTTTCTCTACGGTAAAAAAACGACTCTGGTGTCTAACTCTGTTCCGTAGGGAGGCACTGTAAAAAGGTACATCCAAATAATGATACTGAGCGACTCATGTGAAAGGAAAAGATGGAAAAAGAAGGTTGGTGTGTAAATAAGACAAGAATTAGAAAAATACAAAATGTAGAAAACGGAAAGGATAATTACTTCAACAAACGACACCGAAACAAGAACAGAAACAGAAGAAAAAAGGAAGAAGACGAGAAAAGAAATGGGAAGAGAAGCAACTACATGGACGATTTAAAACGATGGCAACAGATGAGACTAACAAAAACACTTGGACATGGCTACACAAAGGAAACCTTAACAGAGAAACTGAATTCCTAATAACAGCCGCACAAGATAACGCAATTAGAGCCTATCACATAAAACAAGGATTGACAAGACATTAGAGAACAGTAAATGCAGACTCTTCAGGCAAAGAGACGAAACAATAAACCATATAATAAGCGAATGCAGATAACTAGCCTAACAAGAATGTAAGACAAATAGACACGATAAAGTCGGGAAGGCAGTACACTGGGAATTATGCAGACAACTGAATTTTGAACACCCAGACAAATAATGCAAGCACAAACCAGCAGCAGTCTTTGAAAATGAAAGTCACAAAATCCCATGGGACTTGGATATACAAACGGATGCACCAATTCAGGCAGGACGACCGGATGTCATACTAGTTAACCAGAAGGGAAAGATCTGTCAGATTGTAGATTTTGCTGTTCTAGCAGACCACAGAGCGGAGATCTAGGAGATGGAGAAGCGGAGCAAATACATTGAACTGACCAGAGAGCTCCAAGGAATATGAAAGATGAAAAAAATCAGAATAACACCAATAATAGTAGGAGCGCTACGGAAAAAATACCGAAAAACTTTGAAAGGAGAATGGGGGAGATTGAAATCAGAGGGGTGGCTGGTAAGATACAACGGTTAACAGTAATGAAAACTGCTGAAATATTAAGGAAACCCCTTGAAACTAATACACATGATCTACAGACACAAATTGGAACTGCAGAAATGCTACAGATGTAAAGCACAAAGGAGTATCACAAGGAATCATGAAATTGGAACTGTATATCTGTAAGTTAACTCCATACCTTCCCCTGAATTTTGTGTGTGTGCCACCAAAACCTGACACCAGACCAAATAAGCGAGGGGGGTCAAGAAGGATAGAAAGGCCAAGGAGAGAAAGCACTAACCAGACCTCCACTGGGTGAGTGCAAAGAAGACTGGGGCCTTGGGGGGGGCTTTTTGCCACGCAAATTCCACTGAAGATCAATGGTCGCCGTCAACGAAAAATTAATGGTAAGCGGCTGTTACGATAACGCAAATCCATCTGCAGTGGTTATCGAAAGAGGTGGAGAGTACTAAAATCTGGGGAAAATAGTTGTCACCCAAACTCCAGAGAACGCCATAATTTGTTCTCAAAGAGAAATCTTTGATGATGTTCTGTGTGATTACTCCTAATGAGTAAATAATATTTTAACTATATTGCCCAAAGCTGTGTGATGATACTATTGACGTGTTTGGAAGAAAATAGGAAAGAGACAAAAGTATAGAAAAAAAGGAAATAAGTTTATCTGGGAAACAGGTGTATATGAAATGAGGTTATGGAAAGACAATGGAAAGGAAGTTGTTCACCAAGAAACACAAAAGGAATTTGAGGTGGGATTGTTGGTCAGGGTGTGGCGATGATTGAGGCAAAGAAGCAAAATGTATTTTAGAGTTAGTTTCGATATGAGATTTTTGATGAGTTTCGCAGCAGTTAGTGATAGTTGAGGAAACGAGGAACTAAGTTTATTGGGAATATAAAGGTATATGAAATGGGGTTGGTGGAAATACAAAGATTCTGGAAAGTGGAGAAGAAAGAGAAAAAGAAGTACGAGAAAAGACAGGAAAAATAAATTTATTGGGAGAAACAAAAGTAAAGGAAATGTGGTTGATGGAAAGATAGTGGATAGAAAGTTGTTCTCCAAGAAACACAAAAGAAAGCTGAGGTGGAATTGTTAGTCAAGGTGTAGCCATGATTGAGACCAATAAAGGTCAATATATTTTAGAGTAAGTTTTGTGAGAGTCCATAGGTTTTGCAACAGTTGACGATAGTTGGGTACAAGTTTACGAACTGTCTTCGGTTTGCGGTGATTTATGGCAGTTACAGTCGACTAGGGTTTCGAGTTAGACACAATCGAAGGTAGGCTGTTGCTTGGGGAAATAAATTGATTAACCGACTGACAAACAAGGTCTCATCAGTAGATGTAAATGTGGACCTTTAACATTAAGAGGGTCGATGGTGTCACACACCTTGATATTTGCAGAATGTGTTTTTGTATGCTTGCTTTATTTTGAATTTTCATATTTGTGAATCAACTAGTGGCCGCTTATAGAAGAGATGATGACACGCATAGAAGAGAAGATGAAAGAAAATAAAACTATGAATACAGCGTTGGGTCGCTGTTGTCGTACAAGCTAACATGTAGTTTCACAAAATATTCCCTAAGCCTTAGTTTGTGTGGCAGAATTTAGTCTCTAAATGAATACAATTTTGTTCACGTGATTTCTTCTATCTTATCACTAATTGTCATGTTAGACTATTTATAGATAAATCCTATTTTAATAAAATAAATTACTTCCATCTAAACAGTGATTATTACAAGTGGATTAGTAAAGAGAAACAAAGGTGAGAAACGGATATCCCAAGTTTGTTTACTTGAAAATGATGTTTATAGTTTTGTATGTTTATTTACCTCCTGCGAGAATTATTTGCTAACAAAACACAAGCTGAGGTCATTGTGACAAAACCAACTTCTGCATAAAACTTATTGGAATAAACGACATAAATTGTTTTCAAACAAATGCATTTGCACTGCCCATTCATTTTGCGACCTATTAGCGTTAACATTATTTCCGGATGAAGCCTATTTTATCACGTAAATGACTTACAATCAAAATAAAATTATTTGTGGATAAAAATGTATTCAAACAGAGGTGTTTTTGCAGCAATATGAACTGAGGCTTGAAATTATTATTTTCTACTTCACGTTGGAAGCGCCAGAACCCGGTTCCTGCTAGTAGATTAATAAGAGTTGATTTAAGTTTATGAATTATTATTGTTATAAAATTCTACTTGCAAGAGTTTTGGTTTCTTTGAATATCTATTGTTTGTATAGTAAGAATTGGCTCTCAAAACTAACATTTTCATCTTAAAACCAATAATGATTTTAAAGTTCTTTTTGATATTTGTTGGGTTACACATAAAACAACTTTTAAAATTAATATCGACTGTGTATATTTTTCTTTCAGGTGGATTTTTGGTGAGACGGGGTGCATCGCCTGCGGATTCTATGGATTTCTTGCTGGAATATCGCAGATTTGGTGTCTTTTTGCTTTCTCTGTGGAACGATATATTGCCACCAATTACAAGAAATTCTGTAAGTTACACACTAAATATTTTTCATTGACTCTTGTAATCCAGTGGAAATGTCTTGAGCCTCAGTTTTTAAAGATATTTGTCAAACAAATGTCCAGAAACGTTTTTGTTTGTTTGTTTGTTTGTCTATTTTTGTGGGTTTTTTTTTTTGTTTTTGTTTTTTTGCATTATGGTTCCTTGGACTATTTTTCTCATTTTGACTGTTATTTTCACAACGTTTCTGTCGATGTAACCTCCGACCTTCTTCAGGCGTGTCTTCTTTAACTCTAGAATCTTTTTTGTGAACGCGGTCATCTTTCTGTCAAACTCGGTATTTTTCACGGAATTTCGAACGGAATCCTTTATCCCGTGGCGTAGTGGATAAAGTATTTGATAAAATTCAGTTGTGTAGTAACACTCTTCTGCAGGTTGAAGGTTTAATATTTAGTACAGACGATACTCAATATACAAATGCGAATTATTTAGGACCTTTACCCGGTCATGGTTGTTGGAATGAGATCATGCTATCCCCGTGGATTATATATATACTTCTACTTTCGAATAGCATTCAAGATCAGAACAGTAGCCTGAAGAACCCAAATAATACGAATAATTAATCCTCATCTCAAAAATTCAGAAACATTTTCTTTTATTTAAATATGCATAAATTCTTTACTTTTAAACAGATTAATACAAAATTGGCCAGTATGACTGCAAAGACATTTTATATGATGCCATTTCGAAATATTAACATCACTTCCGGTCAATACGATTTTGGACAGAAAAGATCACGAATATATTACAAATACAAATTCTCTATGGACATTACAAAATGCTACATGTAAAAATAAAAGCGGCACGATTCGGTGTTGAAATAAATTATATATATATATTAATATTATGAGGATGAGCGAAAACTCTTAGAAGCATTTTTACTAAAATTAAAAACGTTAAATAACCAGATAAAGTGTTTTAAATCATGTTAAGATGCAAAAAAAATACATTCAAGTTTTTTTAAACTTTAAATATTTCTTAGTAATTTCGGAAAAGATATCACTGATAAAAAAAGGAGAAGAAATTTTCTTCGTAAGAAAATGTCCGTAGACTGTGATGCTGTATCGCGGTTCTGTACTTATGTTGTTGTGTAAAAAAATTCTTGGCTTTTAAGCTTTTTTAAACGCTTGGTTGCTGCTATGTAACGAGGATTGGCAAAAAGCTCTTTGGAAGCATTTGTAATCATTTTTTTTTAATTTTGATTCACGAACAAATACTTTCCCTTCTCTTCTCTGATGATGCAGATATTATTATATGAAATTAATAATGAATATTTCAAGTTAAAAGATTGAATGATTTTAATAAAATGCTTGCATCTTAACGTGGTTTAAAAACAGTTTGTTTATGCAAAACTTTATAAAATAAACGTTTTAAATGTTTTCGGACTATGACATAGAGAACGTGCATTTAATTACTTTTGTAGGCGTTTATCGACTCAGATGGTTAAACTGTTTTTTCGAGTCGTAATGTAAACAAGTATGCAAAGATTGTTTCTAATAATTGTGCTATCTATATGATAAGCTTAAAAATTGTTGAGTGGTGTGTTACTATGCTTATTTCCTTACCACCCCACAAGAGAAAAATTAGACACAAGGCCAGTTTTAATGTGGAAAAATTCAATTCTCCAAACGGATACTCTAAGAAGATAACAAAATTTTCTCTATTAAGGAACTACATTCGACCCCCCCCACTCCAATCAAAAACAGAACATATACTGCACTTTTATCATATTACTACTGTATTCATTTTTATTTGGGTGTGATATTATTTTAGCATTAAATAATAATCTATGGTTTTGGACTAATACCCTGCTCTTAAATAATACCATTTAATTCTATAGCGCTTATATAAGTAAAAGCTCAGATGAACTTTGCGCCAAAAGATTGAAGATTTAAAGATATTTTTAGATCCGTCCTAATTATAGAATGACCTAATTCGCTCATATTTTCAGCTGCATGTATTAAATAAAATGACCTAATTCGTGTTGAAGTGGAATCTGTGTATTCATAGAATGATCTATTAAATAAGATTCTATTTTGACTATCTGGACCTTGCAGAAATTCCTCGGTGTTTCTTTTTTAAATAATCAGTAGTATTTATTCTTAATTATATTATTTTTGAATAAAATAAATCTCTGCCATGATCAATGTTATAAAGACAAATACTTGCTTTTTCTTCTTCCGTAAAAATGATTATTATTAGCTAAATATGCTTTAAATAAATAAGAATAATATGCATTTTTTGTTTTATTTAGAATTGTTTCAATTTAATTATTCTTTACCGAATGAACATTGTCTGTTTTTACAATAAAATTATTATCAGCTAAATAATCTCCAAGAAATAAAATCCTGCAAAATCAGAATGTGTCAGTGGAGACACAACAGTGGATGAGCAAAGTTCATAACAAAAAATCAGGAAAGATGAAGATTTGCAAAATATCCATCAACATCGGACATGTTTGGACGTTGGTCAGAAGTCTGTGTTATATAATAAGGAAGGCAAAAGTCATGACAAAACTTTCCTTAATCGTCAGTTTTGCTTGAGTGGATTAGTCATTCAACATTGTGAACATTAAATTCATCACAGACATGAATGCTAGCTGAAGGGTAAGAAGATAGTATCTTGTTACTTTTCTCAGAGATTTGCTCAACAATAAATCCATCAGTGGGAGGATAACTGAGAGCAAAGATGAAAGTGGTGATATTCGTAAGTGCAACACTGAAAAGTAAATAGAGCAGATGAAAATCTTTATAGTAAGTGTCCATATTATATGAAAAGCCGTGCTTGATTTAGACACAAAGTTGGGTTTTGATATCATGTTTGAGCAACTGGTGTTCATTAAGCCTTTCATAGAAACTGGCATGTTAATGTTTGTTTTGCACAAAAATAGCAGGTCTGGTTTTGAACAATATACTCTTAAGTTGCCTCATTATTGCTAATGTGCGTTTCTTTTATTTCAGCATCTGACCAGCCGTTAGTCATCTAACTCCCTTTAGTTGAGCCTATGGTCCCACATTTTAATAGGAACTTTAAGTACAAAGGGAACATTTGAAAGAAACAGGGTGAAAAAGAACATTATCTAACAAAAAGTTTTTTTTAAAAACTATGAAAAAATGCCACAGAACCGTATGGAATGCTTCAAACCGCTTTGGAAGTTGCAGGTTTTGAGTGGCATAAACGATTCAAGGAAGGCAAAGCGTTTATGAAGGATAATGAGGAAGTGACTGATAGATCACCAGTGGTGATGAAGATGTTCCAAGCTCTGATGAACAAACCTGGTCTGATGGAATAAACCCTGAGTGCTCTTGCTTTTTAACCAGAAACTATTATGAACTGGGAGGAAGGAGATGAACAATACACTCCTCAGTGCTAATACATATTTCTTTCATTTCAGCAGCTGACTGAGCTTTAGTCATCTAACTCTCTTTCGTTGAGTCTACGGTCCTGCATTTGAATAGGTTTGGTCTTTTCTAAATACATTTCAACTTCTGGAAGGTTGGAATGTACATTTCTAATGTTGAAAAAAGAGATTTAATAATAAAAGAGTTTCTGTTTGTGTTTTGATTTGTGACTTGTTAGAATTGGAAGATTTGAGGCGCATATACCAGAAGACATAAGAAATGGGTAAACTAGCTTCGTAAACCATTGAAGAAAGAAAAGCTCCATCAGCGCCCACTAAACTATTGCATAATCCAGATTTGATTCACCAAATCGCCATACAGCAACACCAGTATTTTACACGTGTTGAGAGGATAGCCTCTGAGGTTGAAATACTTGGACTAACAGGCAGATTCACATCAGCTCAAGTAAAAAATATTTCCTTCTAGTACCGTTATTAGTGACATGGCAATGAGATTAGAAAGAAAGAATTACACAAGTCCTCTCAAGTCACTGCTCATATTTAACTGTCGCGCCAGGAGAGACCTACTTCCCCTTTTGTGAAGACCGTCGTTCATAAAAAATATGAATTGAGTAGCAAATTAGGGCGAGAGCTTCAGGGCTGCCAAAAATGTGTTCACAATCTATTTGTTTGGCCGAACATAAAGTTCTTTTATAGTAAAAAAAACAAACTAAATTTGTATTTAGTATAAGTTTTCTTGATTCGCTTCCCAATAAAAGGAAATGGAAAATATGCCTCATCCCACATTTCAAAGAGGAGCGTTTTTTTATGTTTGTCAAAACAGTTGAAACATATAGAGAACAGAACCAAGGAATTTTGGACAAACATTCACGTTTAGTCGAGAATGTTGGAATAAAAAATCAAAACGAGAGAGAAAAAATAAATTAATATTAAGAATTTTGCATAAAATATTTTAGAAAATTGTTAATCATCTAAGAATTACATATTTCTGAGTAAAACATCACGTTTCAAAAAGTATCTAAAATCACAAAATAAAGACACAGAGGATTTATCTATTCATTTATTTCGCTAAATTCTTTAGCAGAAGTTAAAACTCACAATCTTTTGTAGAATTTCCTTTTGTAATATTCTTAACTAATTCTTTTATCCATTAGAATGTGTCACAAAGAGCATTCTCAAATGAATTTCTGTGATTTGTATTTTTGTAAACCTTACGTCTAATATGATGATTTCTATTATGCATCTTGCATGTCCATCGTATTATAATCAGTTATATTATAATCAGTTATATTATAATTTAGCTATATTATAATTAGTTATTATTATTACTATTATTATTTCTAATTGTAAATTTATCTGCTTTTTCTATTTAGATTATTCATTTCAACATAATTTTCATCTTTATACTTGGCATACAGATAACAAGATACCAAAGTTTTATGTACGACATAAAAAGAAATTGGAATCTTAGAAAGATTTTTATAATTCCAGAAATTATAAGAGCAACTGAATTCATGAAAAAAGAATTTCAAAAACTACCCGGCAAATATACCCGCTGAATCAAGTGCAAGAGAGATTCAGGCAATTACACTTCATAAGATGACTAGAATCTTAAAGATTTGGGAATATATGAGATAGCGGCTGAATGTCTGGCATCCATAGGATGCTCCATACCCAGCTTGAACCAAATGATAATTGAAAAAAAAAAGTGAAAAGAATAATCAAGAGGATAGTGTAGCCTAACATTCTTGAGAATCCTTCTTTTTTTCAGAGTTGACAACTGTCTATAATTTCAACAATGTCTTGCATAGGTTGGTGAGCACATTCTAAATACCAGACATAATCATATCTGATTTGGATGTTTCTCTTAAGGTTACAGATTTTCAATATTGTTAAAAACTTAAGTGCAAACAAATAAATGTGAATCCAAGATTATCGAAAATTTCTGTGTTCTTATTCGATAAGAGTTTGTATGTTAGATGTGCAGAAGATAAAGTTAAAAGTGAAAATTTCACGTGAACGAAGTTAAGCAGAAAAATGGAATTGTTCATTAAAGATCAAGTTAAACTGATGTATCATGACAGCCGTTGTGTCATGACAAAAAATATAACAAATTAGATTATTTATTAGAGACGTCTTTTCCGAAATCATCATCACATGTTTTGGAAAAACTTATACTTTTTCTCTTTAAATAGTTAAATTCTGTTGTAAAGTAATAATCAATATTTGCTGTAAGTGATTGAAAAATGATATACTTTTTACTTTTTCTTATTTCAGACAAAACAATTCCTTCAATTTACTACACATTGACAATTATTGCGATGATTGGAATTGGCTTGTTCTGGGCATGCATGCCGTTACTCGGATGGTCACAGTAAGTAATCACATTTCATTAGCATTAATATTATAACATGCAAATGTAAGGTATACATTTCACACAACTTTCAAATAGTTCGTTGTGGAGAAAACTTCTCATTTTGGAATAATATTGTCAGAAAAAAAACAATACAATGAACGAGTTCTAAGTCAACATCAGTCTGAACTTTTCGCGTTTAAAACGACTTTTTTTGGTTGGAAAATGTTCCTGTTAAAACTAACTTGCTTTTGAAGTGATGACTGGAGTAAAAAAAAGGATAGCAATTCAAGCTGCTTGCTTTATAGCATTTGTTCGAATCGCATTTACTTGCTTTATAGCATTTGTTTGAATCACATTTACTTGCTTTATAGCATTTTTTCGAATCGCATTTACTTGCTTTATAGCATTTGTTCGAATCGCATTTACTTGCTTTATAGCATTTGTTCGAATCGCATTTACTTGCTTTATAGCATTTGTTCGAATCGCATTTACTTGCTTTATAGCATTTGTTCGACTCGCATTTACTTGCTTTATAGCATTTGTTCGAATCGCATTTACTTGCTTTATAGCATTTTTTCGAATCGCATTTACTTGCTTTATAGCATTTGTTCGAATCGCATTTACTTGCTTTATAGCATTTGTTCGAATCGCATTTACTTGCTTTATAGCATTTGTTCGAATCGCATTTACTTGCTTTATAGCATTTGTTCGAATCGCATTTACTTGCTTTATAGCATTTGTTCGAATCGCATTTACTTGCTTTATAGCATTTGTTCGAATCGCATTTACTTGCTTTATAGCATTTGCTCGAATCGCATTTACTTGCTTTATAGCATTTGTTCGAATCGCATTTACTTACTTTATAGCATTTGTTCGAATCGCATTTACTTGCTTTATAGCATTTGTTCGAATCGCATTTACTTGCTTTATAGCATTTGTTCGAATCGCATTTACTTGCTTTATAGCATTTGTTCGACTCGCATTTACTTGCTTTATAGCATTTGTTCGAATCGCATTTACTTGCTTTATAGCATTTGTTCGAATCGCATGCTGATGTAAAAATCTGACTCCACACTGCCATGAAATTATTGAAAATAAAGAAAAGGAGTAACACATATGAACTCAATAACTTTTCTTGGCTCGTTAATCTCACACATCATTTTTTAATCTACAACAGAACTTTTCTTCAGGATAGAAAGTGTTATTAGTTGTGGCTTATGTCCAAGCAAGAGTGAGAACAACTATGAATTACTGTAACTATTGAATCTGATTATTAGAACTGCTTGTGAGGATTACAAGATTCTCGTTACTATTAACATACATCACACACACCCACACCCACACCCATACACCCACGCACCCATACACACACACACACACACACACCAAAATCATGCGGATTCTGGGTTTAAGAAATGTATTCTTTACATTTCTGAATTTTGGAGATGAGGAATGTTTGGAATATTTAGACTGTTGTTCTCATTTAGAGTGTTATTTTCATAACGCTTTGGTCGATGTAACCTCAGATCTTCTTCAGATGTATTTTTCGAACTCGGGAATATTTCTGTCAAACTCGGGAATCTGCACAGAATTCTGACTGGAACCTTTTATTTAATCATCAAGAATGCTCTTGTTCCATCAAAATACAACTGCAAGGTACGTAGGACGTCTACCCAGTCATGGCCGATGAAACAAGAGCATGCTATCTCTGTTGATTAAATAAAATGTTCTGTTCGGTATTCCATGCAGTGTCTTGAGATCGACAGAAAATTCCATCGTTTGACGGAAATATTGTGGAAGTACGAGGTGCCTTCAATAATTTTGCAGACTTTTTTCGTGTGGGCACTCTTATCGATATAACGCACACGAAACTCTAGTACTTTGCAGTAATCTCCTCCAGATGCAATGCACTTATTGTACCATTCCAACAACTCATGGAAGTCGTCTTGTGTAAACATATCAATGAACCGCATCACACCCTCTTTCATCTCCTCAATTGTCTCATAATGGCAGCCTGCAAGGTTTTTCTTGAATTGAAAGAATACTCAAAAGTCACAGGGAGCAAGGTCTGAACTGTAGGAAGGGTGAGAACTGTCTTGATGCCCATCTTGCTCAAATAGTCTGTGATCTTCTTTGAGCACCTTTGTGACAATTTTGTGCAAATCTTCCACAGATTCAGTTTCTTGCAAATAATTGTGTGTACAGTTCCCAGACTGACGTCAAACTGTGCATTATAGACACACAAGGGAGTGTCTAAATAATGAATGAAATTCTTTATTTGGCCAATCAACTCTAGTGTTCTGACTTCCTTACTCCTCCCACACCTCTTATCATCTCCCATAGACTTCTCCCTGCCTTCCATAAATCTTTTATGCCACTCCAAAACTGATGCTTAACTAATACAAGATGGTCCAAAAGCAATCTGAAGCATTCCATACGTTTCTGTGGCATTTTGTCCAAGTTTAAAACAGAATTTTATTGCATATCGTTCTTCTAAATTGTCCTCGCATCCAGATTGCATTTTTGAAATTCACTAGCTGTGACAATCAGGCTTTAGTAAGGTGTATTCCATTAATGCTCTAGTTGTTCATTTGAATCTGAAATCAAAAATGTGATCAGTAACCTCATAAAATTTATAGCAATAACATACTGAAATGTTCAAGAGTCTACAACAATTTGAAATGTTGTACAAAAATGTTTACAACAATTCGAAATGCTGTACAAAATAGACAACAACAATTTAAAATGCTGTACAAAAAAGACAACAACAATTTGAAATGTTGTACAAAAAAGTCTACAACAATTTGAAATGTTGTACAAAAAAGTCTACAACAATTTTGAAATGCACAAAAAAGACAACAACAATTTGAAATGTTGTACAAAAATGTTTACAACAATTTGAAATGTTATACGAAAAGTCTACAACAATTTGAAATGTTGTACAATAAAAGCACAACAACAATTTTAAATATTATACAAAAAGTCTACAACAATTTGAAATGTTGTACAAAAAAGACAACAATTTGAAATCTTGTACAAAAAAGTCTACAACAATTTTGAAATATTGTACAAAAAAGACAACAACAATTTGAAATGGTGTACAAAAAACAACAACAATTTTGAAATGTTGTGCAAAAAAGACAACAACAATTTGAAATGTTGTACAAAAATGTTTACAACAATTTGAAATGTTATACGAAAAGTCTACAACAATTTGAAATGTTGTACAATAAAAGCACAACAACAATTTTAAATGTTATACAAAAAGTCTACAACAATTTGAAATGTTGTACAAAAAAGACAACAACAATTTGAAATCTTGTACAAAAAAGTCTACAACAATTTTGAAATATTGTACAAAAAAGACAACAACAATTTGTAATGTTGTACAAAAAAGTCTACAACAATTTTGAAATGTTGTACAAAAAAATCTACAACAATTTGAAACAACAATTTGATGTAATTCTCTATCTATATAGGAGCCAGGTACGTCCAAGGATGGAGTACTGTTGCCACATCTGGACAGGAGCTGCTAGAAAGGACTTGTGCCAGTTGGCACAGTTTAATATTCAAATTTAAAATCGTTAAATACAATTTAGGCGCGCAGTGCAATTGATTGTTTCGGCGCGTTAAAAAAATGAAAAATGACACCCACGCAAATTCTGGCGTGACCTTTATATACCAAAGGTGCGTACGTAGTTGAAAGCACCCCATGTGATGTCTTCCGTCCAATGGAATTCCTCCTAGGACACATTTTAAAACTGATTTTCTAGAGCTCGTTTGGAGCCGATCAAATTAAATATAAACATGCACAAACACAAAATCTATCTCTTTAGTCTCTTAGCCTTTCGAGCATTCTTTCGTCTCTTTAAACTCTTCCGACTCATTCAACGCTTTCTCATATGGACTTACCACACGGGCAAGCATCAATTATTTCATTTCCACTGCTCCGCGCATTAATACTCTCTTTTAACAGACGAACATTAATATTGTCAATGTTACAAATTTGAACATTCAAAGAACACAAAAAGAGACTTTCATATGAACTCAAAAAAAGGAACTCTGAAATATTGAGAACTATGATTTAACTTGTTATTGTTTGTTATTTCTATTCCAGAAATAAACCTCCGTTTGTGTTGCACATAAGATTTCTTATTTTTATTTTCATTATTTGTGGAGGAAGTCAGTTCCCAAAAAAAGGCCAGGCGACCCCCACAAGTTGGTGACCCGACGCAGAAATGATATGCACAACGGAATCTTATAAGCTATTAAACAACCATGACTCAGCGGCAAAAGCGACAATTTTTTTTCGACCACAATTTCAAGCTCCGCGTCATCGGAAAAAGTCAGTTGACAGTTTAAAGGCTTTGAAATCACTTTCGAGCGAAGAAAACAAACATGGAACCTTCCTGTGTTGAAAAACCTCTGGCAACGTTAACGGTAAATATACCAGCATTTAATCCTACCAACATAAAGACCTGGTTTATCCAAATCCAGGCCCTTTTCGACGCAAAGCGGATAACGTCTCAACGAACCAAATACTGTTACTTGGTGGAAAAACTCCCGGCAGACGTCGTCGAAGAGGTGGCAGATTTATTGGAGAATGTGCCAGAAGACAACCCATATAACGAACTTAAGGAGGCCATCTTACGACGGACAGGCTTTTCAAACGAAACAAGGTTACGCAATCTTTTCACCCAAGTAGAATTGGGAGATCGCACTCCGTCACAACTTTTGCGATACATGCGTACATTGCTAGGGGACAACAAAATGTCCGAAAATATAATGAGAAGTCTGTGGCTGGATAAACTTCCAGACACAACAGTACAAATCCTAGCACCCACAACGGAAGAGACAAATATTGAAACACTCGCCGATATGGCAGATCGAATCCATGAAAATCTGAGGCACTGCAAAGTAAACTCAGCACAAGCACAGCAGAAACAGACGTGCGACGACGATATATCGGGACTAAAAATGACGGTCGAAAATCTCACTCGACAAGTGCAGGAATTAATACAAATAAACCATCGTTACTCATTTAATAAACGATCGGACTACCGAAAACGAAGTCTTAGTAGAGGTCGAAGCAACACACGGGAACGAGCGAAGGAAATCTGTTTTTACCACAAAAAATTCGGCACACAAGCTCGGCGTTGCACTTATCCTTGTTCTTTTAAAAACAAGAATCAGGGAAACAAATATTCCGGCCAGTAGAGACGACGACTGTCGCTGGATTTTCCACTAAAGGTCGTCTATTTTTTATTCGTGATAATAATCATGGATATAATTTCTTAATAGACACTGGAGCTGAAATCAGCGTGATACCACCTCTACGTAAACAAAAAGCTATTCCACAGCCTTACTACCTCCAAGCAGCTAATGGCACACAAATACCGACATACGGTGAAAAATATTTAGACGTCAATCTCGGCCTGCGCCGCACATTTCCGTGGATTTTTACCATAGCCAACGTGACGACACCAATATTAGGAGCAGATTTCCTAGCACGGTTTAATCTATCGGTAGACATGACTAGTCGCACACTGACTGATAACCAAACAAAAATCGTAATTAACGGTATCACTACAAGATACCAGTCTACTGGGATTAGTTCTGCCTTACCTGAAGAGACATACATTCGTCGGCTGTTTCAAAAATACCCACAACTTACTCAGCCATTCAAAGTCACGGATAATATTAAACATAATGCAAAGCATTATATTAAAACGAATAGACAACCCGTCTACGCCACCCCCAGACATCTGAAGCCGGATAAGTACAAGATCGCAAAAGACGAATTTCAACGCATGTTGCAACAAGGAATTATCCGACCTTCCAAAAGTGCGTGGTCATCTCCTCTACACATGGTACAAAAAGCAGACGCGACAACATGGCGTCCATGCGGAGATTTCAGGAGATTAAATGCACAAACTGTACCGGATAGATACCCTATCCCACACATTCACGATTTTGCAATCGGACTGCAAAATGCCACGGTATTTTCCAAAGTGGATTTAGTAAAAGCGTATTACCAAATACCGGTGGCGGATGAAGATATCCACAAAACAGCACTGACCACACCATTTGGACTTTACGAATTCGTCAGAATGCCATTCGGACTTAGGAACGCTTGTCAAACCTTCCAAAGGTTAATAGACGAGGTTTTTAGGGACCTTCCATTCGTATTCGCTTACGTGGACGATGTCCTAATTGCTAGTAGAAACCTCGACGAACATAAACAACACTTGGAACAAGTTTTTCAAAAACTGTCCCATTACGGTTTAAAAATAAACTTGGACAAATGTATTTTCAGTCAGCAAGAAGTAAACTTCCTTGGACATTCAATTGATAAGGATGGTATATCACCATTACCCGAAAAAGTAAGCGCCATTACGGATTTTCCACAACCTACGTCTGTTAGACAAGTTCGTCGCTTCATAGGTATAATTAATTACTACAGACGATTTTTACCCAACTGTTCCACAATCCTTGCACCGTTAACGTCATTATTGAAGAACAAAACGAAAAACCAACAATTAAAACTGGAAGGATCAGCTCTAAAAGGTTTCCATCAAGCTAAAACTGCCTTAGTCAATTTCACAAAATTGAATTATATTAAGGACAGCGAAGAATCGAAGCTTACACTTACAACAGACGCGTCAGACATAGCTGTAGGAGCAGTTATACATCAACTGACAGGGGATACAATGAGCCCTATATCGTTTTTCTCAGCCAAACTGAGCAAGACACAGACAAAGTACAGTACCTTCTCAAGGGAACTATTAGCAATTTATTTGTCAATTGAACATTTTAGACATCTGTTAGAAGGAAGAAATTTCTGTATTTACACTGACAATAAACCGTTAACATATGCACTGCATACGCATGTAGATAAATATGGTCCAAGAGAAATCAGACACCTTGATTATATTGCCCAATATTCCACAGACATCAGATACGTCAAGGGGCAAGAAAACATCGTGGCAGACGCATTATCACGAGCTGCAATAACTTCACTAAATTCCAGTTCGTTAACTATGGAATTAATTGCACAAAAACGGAAAGACAGGAAAGACAACATTGCGATCGACCGAATTAAACCAGCATACATTGAGGAATACCCTCAGACAATTTCCCCACCAGAACAAATTCCCTTAGAACATGGGAGACCAGCAGAAAATGACGAGGACACCAAACCCACGACAAAAACGGGTAGGAAAGTCCACTGGCCGAAACATTTCAAGGAATACATTACATATTGAAAAATTTTTTTTTCCAATCTGGGGGGAGTATTTGTGCCAGTTGGCACAGTTTAATATTCAAATTTAAAATCGTTAAATACAATTTAGGCGCGCAGTGCAATTGATTGTTTCGGCGCGTTAAAAAAATGAAAAATGACACCCACGCAAATTCTGGCGTGACCTTTATATACCAAAGGTGCGTACGTAGTTGAAAGCACCCCATGTGATGTCTTCCGTCCAATGGAATTCCTCCTAGGGCACATTTTAAAACTGATTTTCTAGAGCTCGTTTGGAGCCGATCAAATCAAATATAAACATGCACAAACACAAAATCTCTTTAGTCTCTTAGCCTTTCGAGCATTCTTTCGTCTCTTTAAACTCTTCCGACTCATTCAACGCTTTCTCATATGGACTTACCACACGGGCAAGCATCAATTATTTCATTTCCACTGCTCCGCGCATTAATACTCTCTTTTAACAGACGAACATTAATATTGTCAATGTTACAAATTTGAACATTCAAAGAACACAAAAAAGAGACTCTCCATCTTTCATATGAATTCAAAAAAAGGAACTCTGAAATATTGAGAACTATGATTTAACTTGTTATTGTTTGTTATTTCTATTCCAGAAATAAACCTCCGTTTATGTTGCACATAAGATTTCTTATTTTTATTTTCATTATTTGTGGAGGAAGTCAGTTCCCAAAAAAAGGCCAGGCGACCCCCACAGACTTATCCTGCTTTGATAGAGTTCAAAATAGACTTTGTAGCCTCGTGGGGGATGTCCTTTTCTCTTCCCTGCAACCTCTATCTCACAGAAGAAATGTTGCGAATTTGTTTCTGTTTTATCGTTACTTTCATGGCAAGTGCTCGGCTGAGCTCCAATCAATGCCCCCCCTCCCACGCAAAACTTTCACAAGAAACACTCGTCTAGCAGAAATCACTATCAATAATTCCCTCCACTCTTTATCTGTACCTAAACCTAAACGTGGATTCCATGAACAAAGCTTCTTTCTTAGCACTGCAGTACTGCACACCTGTGAAATTGTCTTCTGTTTTTCTGCTTTCCAGCTGACTACAATATGGTTGTCTTCAAGTCTACGTAAACAAATTTTTGATGAGCCATTCCAAATAAGTTAACAAATTCACCAAATTTCCATTACTAACGATTACTATATTGTCCAGTTTCTACTGTACACTCTTTAACCCTTATCCTCGAGTGGCCTCAAGGCCTTGATAAATGGTGATGCCCATGTAAAAAAAAAATGCTGTACAAAAAAAGTCTGGGAACTTATTCAAGGCAGATTGATGAGAAGAGTAGTTTGAAAATCTAAAAAATACAAACCTATTCTTTTGTTAAATAATATAATAAATAATAAATAATTTCATTTTTATTTGTCGATATTTCTCATATAGGTATGGCCTCGAAGCTCCGGGTACATCTTGTAGTGTTGATTATTCTGTTGCCACAGATCAGTACAGATCGCTTCTTATTTCGATGTGCCTTGTAACATACGGGGCACCCCTGGTGATCTCTTACTGGGCAGTCTCTAAAGCAATGACAGCACTTAAAAACACTCCAGAAGAAGAGAAATTAAAAGATAACCATCTTCTTTCCGAGGAACAATTAACATATGTAAGTAAAATAAAGTACACCTTATTTTTATGTGTTTTATTTGAAAAGTAAAATGATTAATGCCTTTAGGTGCATTGTTTATTTACATATAATATTTTGATATGTCTATGTTTAAAGGGCGATAACTCTTTAGTAACCTAAAATTATCTCCCTTGCAAAAAGACATTTTAAAGCAAAATTTATGAGTGTTTGATGAGAGAGATTAAAATAGCTTTTCTCTGCCCTTGATAGATCTCATGATCATAAAAGAAAAGGAAATTTAAAATGTAGGACCTATGAAACTCAGCTTAGCGGCAGACAATTGATTCTCGTTCATAGTAACTTTTTCATTTCTTTAATTTGCATTACCATTGGGGCTAGGACTGAAAAATTAATAACAAAATCATTTTATATTGTTTATCTCCATGGAATCGTTTTATTTCTTGTTTTTTGGGGGTTTTTTTATCATCCACCTTTGCAATGGATGCTATTAATTTCATTTTACAAAAGAATAAAAGTAATTTAAATAAAACGATTAAAATAATGTCATTTGATAAAAATAAGAAACAAAAGTTCCAATTTATGGTTTTATAGCAAAAGCTTAAATGGTTTCTTTGGAGATGATTGTAAAAAAAAAACATTGTTAATGTTGAAGACTTAAAAGATGCAAAATGAAATTTAAATGAAATTAAATTTTAAAACATCATTGTAAGATATTCTTTAAGCCCTTAACAGCAAAAACTATTGAAAATAGCATTCATATTTTGAATGTTTTTTATGAAGTAAAAACAAAAAGTTTATTAATTAGAAAGCCTGAAAAAAAAATGGTTTGGGGGATTTTTCCGGGATGAGTTTTCACTGAATTTAAAATAAATTTCACAGAGTTGAATGTCGGTGGAGTAGAAAAAAAGAAAGAACCCCAGCTTACTTGACTCTTTTTTCTTTCTCCCTTTCTCCATTCTGATCACCACAACATCAAATTCAGATTAATCAAATCCTGACACAAAATACAAATTATATTCTTTCTTTTATTCACTTAAATCCGACATATGCAAACTAACTTGATTTGAATCATGATATTTCTGAACGCCTTGTCCCGCATGTTAAAATAAAGACACCATGAGATCATCTTTTCTAATACTGGTATTCATAATCAATGTTGCAATGTTCAAATCCTAAGTACGGTTGGGAAAGCAGAATACCGGAAGGGAGTTCCAAAGACTTGCAGTTCTGAGGAAGAAACTATTGGAGTAAAAGGCTTTCTTACACCTAGGGATCTCTACTGTAAAGGGGTGGGACTTAGTTGCTTGTCGGGTTTGTCGGGGGTAGTCATGTCGAGGAGGCACAAGTGCTTGCAGTTCATCAGAGCACTCACCATTAAAGTACTTGTAGAACAGACTATAAATATAGTTTTCATCTAAAAATATTTAAAAAGTGAATATTTGAAAAACAGTATGAATGAAACATAAAAATGTTCCCTGAATTAAAATTTTTGTTTTTTTTTTGTTTCTTTTTAATAGTAAATGTTTACCAAATCCAATGATTGTGCAAACTGTTTGACTGATATTTTTCTGGGAAAAACTATTTTTTTTTCTTTTTACAAAAACTTTTAGCAGAAAAAAAAAAAACAAACAGCATGTCAGTCCATCTAAAATAAAATCGATTGCTTGTTGCTGTATTGTTCTTGACATAAAACTCCTAGGTTGCTCAAAGGGCGTGCCTAAATATCACATAAGAGAATCAGCAAGAGCCATTTGTTGTACTTTAACTTGTCGTACAGAAAGACTAAAACCTAATAAAACAAATAAAAATTCTTACAAATAACAAATTTAAACTTATTTCATTTTATTAACCATGAAATTACATGTCCCGTTCATTTCTTATCTTAATTTCCTTTTCTTTTCCAGTTGGCGGCTGTTTTTATACCGATTGCACTCATCTCTTGGTCTGGTTTTGCTTATATTGCCCTCTACGCAGCTTTCACTGACAGAGGATCTTATATCACCAACTTGGCAGGTACCTTACCCCCTCTGATGGCCAAATTTGGTTGCATCTTGTACCCAATATTAATTTTCCTCACCCGTGTCCGTACAATGCCAAAATCATCGATTAAAAAGCCATGATTAATCACATAATGAAAACATTACTTTCAGTAAAAGAAACTCAAATTCAACAAAGGTTTTGATATTTATTGGACAAAAAATAAAAGACGTTGTACATTACATAGCTGTGATGTTTTCTGAAGTGAATCGTAGATTTGATTTGACAAAACGCATCAGGTGATTTAGCATTGATAAGGACAGTTAAGGCCATATCTGTAGCAGACATAAATAAAGATTTGTTTTCTCTTGCTAATCGATGTGAACAACCAAAGGTTTATTTCCACAGCAGAAAATTAGACAGCAAGAAAAACGAAAAGTTGAAGGTTTTTGAACATCACAGTTCGGCGAGCAGTCATCTTCAGGTGAAGATCGTCCATACTGAAGTGTTCAGTGGAGAGGGATAGAAAGGAGTGAGAAGAAAGGTCTTTTTTCGATGCTTGTAAGTTGACTGACCATGATTTCCCCCCAAAAAAAATTCTTTAGGGGACAGATGAAATCAATGAACCCTGCAAAATGATTTATTAGTGTGTGCCTAATTTGCATGAACATTGATTTGCAAAAAAAAAAAAATTGTATTATTTTTATGCCTGCTACATATCGACGAGAGATGATGTTTTACTGTCATGCGACAAAAATAGAAAGGATCTGAGATAATATAGTAGTTGCCGAATTTGACTTGTGAAGCATTTAGAATAGCGTTCAGATAAACATCCTTTGATCTCGTATGAACCTCCTAAATATGGCTAAAACATAATGAAGGAAAATGGAAATCTGTTTAGTTGAGATTAATAAAATATGCTTTTTGCATAAAAATGATTGTTGTGTACTTTATTAGCAATTCCATCAGTGCATCGTAGGAGCAAAAAAATCTAAAGAACATCTTCAAATATGATTTCCAAAGAGCGAACAACAATCACACTCAATAAAATGAAGCTCAGCTTTTATAGCTTGTCCATGTGATCTTGTGGATGTAAGGGAAATAATCTAATTCACTTTATTGTTTGTCGCAGTTGCTGCTCTTAGAATTTATTTTTTTATTTTTTTGTTAAAACATGTTTTCATTTCTTAGTTCAATTCATTTAGAACATAACAAATGGGCGTTCTGCGTGGTTGGGTCAGGCAGATTTAATATTAGATTCATATTTTATATAAAAATCTAAAATATTTTACAAGTGAGATATTTACAAGTTCATGGAAAAATGAAATCAATTTATAGAGCAAACGTCATTATTTTATGAATAAAGATGTTGTCTTGAATTTTCAACATGAAATTTTAAATCAACTAAAACTTTTGAAACAACCAAATGATGCATTGAAAATAATGATTCAAACGGTATCACTGGTAGAATACTTAACATAATTAAATCCTTCATAGATAAGAAAAAAATCCAGGTTGTCCTCGACGGTCATACATCTAAACAGTGTAATATAAATGCGGGAGTGCCTCAGGGGTCTATCCTTGGACCTCTATTGTTCCTAATATTCATTAATGACCTCCCTGACAAAATTGCCTCTGAGATGGGTATATATGCTGATGACACCACACTCTATAACAGGCATGACAGGAAAATAAATGAACACATATCTAAAGAAATGGCAAAAAAAAACTATAGGATGACCTCCAATCTGTAGTGGAATGAGGACAAAAATGGATGGTCACATTCAATGCTGCCAAGACTAAACTGGTTTGCTTCAATAATTACAAGAAATCTTCTCTGCCACCAATAACAATGGCCAGTGACTCTTTATCTGAGAGTACAGCTTTCAAACTACTTGGCCTAACGTTCACAGGAAACATGAGTTGGAACAATTACATTGAAAGCATTGCCAGGGCTGCTGCGAAGGAGGTAGGTTCTCTCTACTGTGCTAGAAAACTACTGATACCTGAAAGTATCCAGTACCTCAATAAGGCCACCATTCGCCCACGTATGGAGTATTGTTGTCATATTCGGGTTGGTGCATCTGCTACTAGTCTATCACTCCTAGACAAGGTTCAAAATCTGATAGGCCCTGAACTGGCATCCAAGCTTCAGTCTCTGTCCCATCAACGAAATGTTGCATCCCTCTGCCTGTTCTACAAGTA
Organism: Euprymna scolopes; assembly: GCF_053919585.1. Taxonomy (NCBI): domain Eukaryota; kingdom Metazoa; phylum Mollusca; class Cephalopoda; order Sepiida; family Sepiolidae; genus Euprymna; species Euprymna scolopes. The sequence continues at coordinate 167,121,731 of NC_136490.1, forward strand.
TTTTAATGGTGAATGCTCTGGCGAACTGCAGACACTTGTACCCCCATGGCATAAACACCCTCAACAAACCCGACAGGCAGCTAAATCCCACCCCACACAGTAGAGATCTCTAGATGTAAAAGATCTTTCTACTCCAGTAGTTTCTTCCCCAGAACTGCTAGATTCTGGAATTACCTTCCAGGTTCCTGCTTCCCCAACTATACTGACATACAGAAGTTCAAGTGTAACGTGAACCGACATCTTGCTGCCCAACTCCCCACCTAGTACCCCTGTAGCCTATGTCCCTAATAGTAGCCCCCTACACCAAAGTGGCAATGTGCCTTGTTTAGGGTCAAAATATTTAAAAAAAAAAAAAAAATTGAAATTGAAAATAATGGTTAATTGCAAATTCCTCCAAATTTCTTCTGCTAATGATGTGTAGAATATTTACTAATGAATTTGTACCAACCAGATAAAGCTGGTCAGAATTTCAAATGTTTACATCTCCGAGTGGCAAGATAAACAACCGATATTGCATACGAGTCATTATTATGGTCAATAGGAGGAATGTTAGAAAGGTGGGTGGTAGGCGAATACAACAGTAATAATGCAAGCAGATGTTAGACTAAACATACCATCTTGATACCTGGAAGGTTGCTCTTTTGTGTTTATCTTTCGATTTCTGTGAAAAATGCATTTACACATACAATTAAAAAATATGATTATTTTAATTGTATTTACACATACAATTAAAAAATATGATTATTTTAATTGTATTTACACATACAATTAAAAAATAGAATTATTTTAAATGCATTTACACATACAATTAAAAAATATGATTATTTTAATTGTATTTACACATACAATTAAAAAATATGATTATTTTAATTGTATTTACACATACAATTAAAAAATATGATTATTTTAATTGTATTTACACATACAATTAAAAAATATGATTATTTTAATTGTATTTACACATACAATTAAAAATATGATTATTTTAATTGAAATTGCTGAAATTTATTTTAATCAACCAATGTGAACAACAGACATGTTGAACTAAAAAGATTCTAGAGAGAAAAATGAGGATCCAGAGAAAAACAACCAAGGATGCAGCAAGAAAATATTGCAAACCCAGTAAGAATCAACCTAACATGACGAGCGTCAAATCATCTATATGAATAGAGAAATGCTCATTCTCACTTTATTTTTTTTATTGACATAACATATCTACTCATTAAAAACGAATAACATATCTATATATTAAATAAAACTATGAACAATACTCATGAAAAATGAATAACATATCTATATATTAAATAAAACTATGAACAATACTCATTAAAAATGAATAACATATCTATATATTAAATAAAACTATGAACAATACTCATTAAAAATGAATAACATATCTATATATTAAGTAAAACTATTAACAATACTCATTAAAAATGAATAACATATCTATATATTAAATAAAACTATGAACAATACTAATTAAAAATGAATAACATATCTATATATTAAATAAAACTATGAACAATACTCATTAAAAATGAATAACATATCTATATATTAAATAAAACTATGAACAATACTCATTAAAAATGAATAACATATCTATATATTAAATAAAACTATGAACAATACTCATTAAAAATGAATAACATATCTATATATTAAATAAAACTATGAACAATACTCATTAAAAATGAATAACATATCTATATATTAAATAAAACTATGAACAATACTCATGAAAAATGAATAACATATCTATATATTAAATAAAACTATGAACAATGCTCATTAAAAATGAATAACATATCTATATATTAAGTAAAACTATTAACAATACTCATTAAAAATGAATAACATATCTATATATTAAATAAAACTATGAACAATACTCATTAAAAATGAATAACATATCTATATATTAAATAAAACTATGAACAATACTCATTAAAAATGAATAACATATCTATATATTAAATAAAACTATGAACAATACTCATTAAAAATGAATAACATATCTATATATTAAATAAAACTATGAACAATACTCATTAAAAATGAATAACATATCTATATATTAAGTAAAACTATTAACAATACTCATTAAAAATGAATAACATATCTATATATTAAATAAAACTATGAACAATACTCATTAAAAATGAATAACATCTATATATTAAATAAAACTATGAACAATACTCATTAAAAATGAATAACATATCTATATATTAAGTAAAACTATTAACAATACTCATTAAAAATGAATAACATATCTATATATTAAATAAAACTATTAACAATACTCATTAAAAATGAATAACATATCTATATATTAAATAAAACTATTAACAATACTCATTAAAAATGAATAACATATCTATATATTAAATAAAACTATGAACAATACTCATTAAAAATGAATAACATCTATATATTAAGTAAAACTATTAACAATACTCATTAAAAATGAATAACATATCTATATATTAAATAAAACTATGAACAATACTCATTAAAAATGAATAACATATCTATATATTAAATAAAACTATGAACAATACTCATTAAAAATGAATAACATATCTATATATTAAATAAAACTATGAACAATACTCATTAAAAATGAATAACATATCTATATATTAAATAAAACTATGAACAATACTCATGAAAAATGAATAACATATCTATATATTAAATAAAACTATGAACAATACTCATTAAAAATGAATAACATATCTATATATTAAGTAAAACTATTAACAATACTCATTAAAAATGAATAACATATCTATATATTAAATAAAACTATGAACAATACTCATTAAAAATGAATAACATATCTATATATTAAATAAAACTATGAACAATACTCATTAAAAACGAATAACATATCTATATATTAAATAAAACTATGAACAATACTCATTAAAAATGAATAACACATCTATATATTAAATAAAACTATGAACAATACTCATTAAAAATGAATAACATCTATATATTAAATAAAACTATGAACAATACTCATTAAAAATGAATAACATATCTATATATAAAATAAAACTATGAACAATACTCATGAAAAATGAATAACATATCTATATATTAAATAAAACTATGAACAATACTCATTAAAAATGAATAACACATCTATATATTAAATAAAACTATGAACAATACTCATTAAAAATGAATAACATCTATATATTAAATAAAACTATGAACAATACTCATTAAAAATGAATAACATATCTATATATAAAATAAAACTATGAACAATACTCATGAAAAATGAATAACATATCTATATATTAAATAAAACTATGAACAATACTCATTAAAAATGAATAACACATCTATATATTAAATAAAACTATGAACAATACTCATTAAAAATGAATAACATCTATATATTAAATAAAACTATGAACAATACTCATTAAAAATGAATAACATATCTATATATAAAATAAAACTATGAACAATACTCATGAAAAATGAATAACATATCTATATATTAAATAAAACTATGAACAATACTCATTAAAAATGAATAACACATCTATATATTAAATAAAACTATGAACAATACTCATTAAAAATGAATAACATATCTATATATTAAATAAAACTATGAACAATACTCATTAAAAATGAATAACATATCTATATATTAAATAAAACTATGAACAATACTCATTAAAAATGAATAACATATCTATATATTAAATAAAACTATTAACAATACTCATTAAAAATGAATAACATATCTATATATTAAATAAAACTATGAACAATACTCATTAAAAATGAATAATATATCTATATATTAAATAAAACTATTAACAATACTCATTAACAATGAATAACATATCTATATATGAAATTAAACTATGAACAATACTCATTAAAAATGAATAACATATCTATATATGAAATAAAACTATGAACAATACTCATTAAAAATGAATAACATATTTATATATGAAATAAAACTATGAACAATACTCATTAAAAATGAATAACATATCTATATATGAAATTAAACTATGAACAATACTCATTAAAAATGAATAACATATCTATATATGAAATAAAACTATTAACAATACTCATTAAAAATGAATAACATATCTATATATGAAATAAAACTATTAACAATACTCATTAAAAATGAATAACACATCTATATATTAAATAAAACTATGAACAATACTCATTAAAAATGAATAACATATTTATATATGAAATAAAACTATGAACAATACTCATTAAAAATGAATAACATATCTATATATGAAATAAAACTATTAACAATACTCATTAAAAATGAATAACATATCTATATATGAAATAAAACTATGAACAATACTCATTAAAAATGAATAACATATTTATATATTAAATAAAACTATGAACAATACTCATTAAAAATGAATAACATATCTATATATGAAATAAAACTATGAACAATACTCATTAAAAACGAATAAAATATCTATATATGAAATAAAACTATGAACAATACTCATTAAAAATGAATAACATATCTATATATGAAATAAAACTATTAACAATACTCATTAAAAATGAATAACATATCTATATATGAAATAAAACTATTAACAATACTCATTAAAAATGAATAACATATCTATATATTAAATAAAACTATGAACAATACTCATTAAAAATGAATAACATATCTATATATGAAATAAAACTATGAACAATACTCATTAAAAATGAATAACATATCTATATATGAAATAAAACTATTAACAATACTCATTAAAAATGAATAACATATCTATATATGAAATAAAACTATGAACAATACTCATTAAAAATGAATAACATCTATATATTAAATAAAACTATGAACAATACTCATTAAAAACGAATAAAATATCTATATATGAAATAAAACTATGAACAATACTCATTAAAAATGAATAACATATCTATATATTAAATAAAACTATGAACAATACTCATTAAAAATGAATAACATATCTATATATGAAATAAAACTATTAACAATACTCATTAAAAATGAATAACATATCTATATATTAAATAAAACTATGAACAATACTCATTAAAAATGAATAACATATCTATATATGAAATAAAACTATGAACAATACTCATTAAAAATGAATAACATCTATATATTAAATAAAACTATGAACAATACTCATTAAAAATGAATAACATATCTATATATGAAATAAAACTATGAACAATACTCATTAAAAATGAATAACATATTTATATATTAAATAAAACTATGAACAATACTCATTAAAAATGAATAACATATCTATATATGAAATAAAACTATGAACAATACTCATTAAAAATGAATAACATATCTATATATGAAATAAAACTATTAACAATACTCATTAAAAATGAATAACACATCTATATATTAAATAAAACTATGAACAATACTCATTAAAAATGAATAACATATTTATATATGAAATAAAACTATGAACAATACTCATTAAAAATGAATAACATATCTATATATGAAATAAAACTATTAACAATACTCATTAAAAATGAATAACACATCTATATATTAAATAAAACTATGAACAATACTCATTAAAAATGAATAACATCTATATATTAAATAAAACTATGAACAATACTCATTAAAAATGAATAACATATCTATATATGAAATAAAACTATTAACAATACTCATTAAAAATGAATAACATATCTATATATTAAATAAAACTATTAACAATACTCATTAAAAATGAATAACATCTATATATGAAATAAAACTATTAACAATACTCATTAAAAATGAATAACATCTATATATTAAATAAAACTATGAACAATACTCATTAAAAATGAATAACATCTATATATGAAATAAAACTATTAACAATACTCATTAAAAATGAATAACATCTATATATTAAATAAAACTATTAACAATACTCATTAAAAATGAATAACATCTATATATGAAATAAAACTATTAACAATACTCATTAAAAATGAATAACATATCTATATATGAAATAAAACTATGAACAATACTCATTAAAAATGAATAAAATATCTATATATGAAATAAAACTATTAACAATACTCATTAAAAATGAATAACATATCTATATATTAAATAAAACTATTAACAATACTCATTAAAAATGAATAACATCTATATATTAAATAAAACTATGAACAATACTCATTAAAAATGAATAACATCTATATATTAAATAAAACTATGAACAATACTCATTAAAAATGAATAACATATCTATATATGAAATAAAACTATTAACAATACTCATTAAAAATGAATAACATATCTATATATGAAATAAAACTATGAACAATACTCATTAAAAATGAATAACATCTATATATTAAATAAAACTATGAACAATACTCATGAAAAATGAATAACATCTATATATGAAATAAAACTATTAACAATACTCATTAAAAATGAATAACACATCTATATATTAAATAAAACTATGAACAATACTCATTAAAAATGAATAACATCTATATATTAAATAAAACTATGAACAATACTCATTAAAAATGAATAACATATCTATATATTAAATAAAACTATGAACAATACTCATTAAAAATGAATAACATCTATATATTAAATAAAACTATGAACAATACTCATTAAAAATGAATAACATCTATATATTAAATAAAACTATGAACAATACTCATTAAAAATGAATAACATCTATATATTAAATAAAACTATGAACAATACTCATTAAAAATGAATATAGGGTTACTTATCTCAATCAACCAATATGTTAAGGATATATCAGTGGAAGAATGTTTCAGAAGCAAGAGTCCAGAAAAAAACATGGATACCAAAAGATGTTGACACACTTGCTTACCTACCCTAGTTTTTTATTTTTTCAATCTATACAGTGCAAGACAATTGTTGACCAACCTCTGTAGTCATTTCCCACACGATAAAAGAATCCTTAATTATATATTTTAAAATGCTAATCTTGTGGTCGGGTTCCAGATATGTCCGCTTAGAGGACACAAATTAGGATTTTTAATTTGTATAATGGTCTCCATAAATCTTTATTTCTTCACTTTCCATGTATATTTCTTTTTCCAAATTCAAGGACATTCTGATCTGCTGAACTAACCACAAGCTTGCCCATGGTACAAAAATTGATTTCTAACAGATCCCATACATTCCGTCAAGATCGATCCAATCAGATTGTTACATCCTTGCATTTGTTTTACAAATACTTTCATTAAATGTTCTCTGAAAATTTTTTTTGTATTTGCACTTCCTAAATGAAAATCCATTTGATCAATCCGACCAGCAATAAAAAAAAAAAAAAAAAAAAAAAAAAAAAAAAAATTCACACCCTCTTTTCTGTAGATATCTTTAGATGTTGGAAGATTTTTTACACCAACTTCTTTCATGAGACTGCTTGTCTTTGGAATTTCCTTCCTCCTTAGTTTTCCCAACCATATAAAGATGCAGAAATTTAAATGTAATATGAATAAACTTTCCACCTAAGTTACCCCCTTATAAAAAAAAAGTTAAGTGACTGTGCCTTCCCCAGACCCCTTATAAGTCTATAGTAAAGCAACTACAGGGATGAACAATAAAATTGTTGCCATTGACAAGATGGCATGATTCCATTTCCGTTTGATGAAAACCAGTTTTCTTTTTGTTGAAGACCATCTACTAGTTGGCCAGTGTGGTAAAAATCCAAAGAGCGATAAAAGCCGTCTATCATGTCTGAAAGTGACACAATGTTCAACGAGTGAGATCAGAGATGTGTTGCTGTACAACTTATGCTTTCTACCAATCCAAGTTATAACAACAGGACCATTGCCAGCACCTTCAAAATATATAGCTGGATTGCCACAAATAACAGACGTGCTCCTGGTGATAAAAACAAAGTTTCTGGCCGCGGTTATGGTCTTTGGTGTGGTTTCAAATGGGGGCCACATCATGCCACCTCACATCTTCAAAGTCAGCTTGAAAGTCAACACCAAAGTGTAAATGGATGTGCTGAAGTGTGTGGTGATCCCCTGGTGCAATCCAGTGACCATGGCAGACCCTGGGTGTGGTAGCAGGACTTGGCACCAGCCACAAGTCCAAAGAGACCCAGGCTTGGCTTCAGAAGGAGTGCTACGACTTTGTACGCTTCTCTCACTTGCCCCCCTCCTACCCCAACCTGAACCCGCTGGACTACTTCGTTTAGTCATCCATCAAGAACATCACCAACATGACCTCCCACAATACCAAACCCAGCCTGATCACTGCCATTCGCCGATTATTCATAGAGCACCCACCAGCACTTGTGGAAAAGGTATGCTCCCTGTTCCAGACCCGTATTGAGGTGATGATTGATGCTGAAGGCGGCTACATTGAATAGATGTCAGCTCTACTACATAATCATGTTACCGAATTAATTTTTTCAATAAAAGTTTTTAAAAAAGCTGTATTGTTGTTTTCGTTAGGCGACAATTTTATCGTTCCACTGTATACTTTTCGTTGATCTATAATTATTTTATACAGGAGAATCATGGTGATATACCAGTTCTTGTTATATCAGTTAAGCAACGTTGAGCCTGGTCAGTGCCAAATGAGTGAATATTTAGGAATACCAGCATTGTATGAAGGAGGACGTCGATATGTGAAAAAAACTGGAAAAATCTAATGTTGTTATCCTGAACAAAAATTCATACAACTATCCCGACTGCTTGTATGAATTTTATAGAGTTCCGTATCAAATCATCGAGAGTTTGAAAGCCATATCCACATATTTTGTTGCACCATGCATCAGAGAATGACAACATAAAAAAGAAATCCTGAAAAATTTGAGCATTTCTCCATTTTCACATTCATTTCTCAATTCAAATTTAAAGCCAAAGTGATTTATCTTAGTTTCATGAGAATTTTCGATTGTGCAACCTCCCAAAACTAAAAGATGTCTACACTGCTAACATTGATTGTAACTGAACTTGGAAATTCATTATTTTATCATCTCTTCCTGCATAATTGATTTTCAACCACAAGAATGCATTTCATAAGTGACTCTTTTGTGAAAGGCAAGCATCAATTTTTGTTTCGCGATACACTGTTGTATATGGAACATCTGCTGTATGAGGTATTGCTTATCTGCTTTTTATATCCTAATATAGCAAGCAAAAATATTAGTGTATTCGCACTAGTTGCTGATTTATTTTTTATCAAAGAATTCTGTGCTTTTAGTTATCACAATTTATGCAAATCTCTATATAAAAGTGAACGTGCATGTGTGTGTGTGTGTGTGTACATTTTCGAACGCAATAACTGTAGCAGAAGTAGCAATAACTAAAATGAGGGGAAAAAGAGCTTACCTCGGGTACGTCTGTTGTGTCACCGGTTGGGGGGAAAAGAGAATTCCAAGATGGCGTCCGGGGGTTTTTATTAGCGTTTACCCCATGCAACTCTCGGAAAATCACGTTTCTTTCTCATGTGATTATGCAAATGGATAATTCCCGGCCACTATAAAAGCAGGAGGCTAGAGACGAGTTGGCAGTGTCCTGCAAATTGTGTGTGTGGGTGTTTCTGGCGATTGGAGTGTGTCTTCTTTTACCACGGTTATCACGGACAGGAATTCCCTCTCTTCTGGAGGTGGGCGATATTGACTATTTTGAAGTTGTACTGTTGCTGACAGAACATTTATTTTTTTTGCCTACTACATTTTTGTTTCAAGCTATTTCGTCCCGAATATGGCGAAGGTGCGGATAAGCAGTGATATTATCAAGCCGTTCTCTGGCGAGGGAGACGTTGTAGCGTGGCTGAAAAAAGTGAGACTTGTCGCACAACTTCAGCAGGTGGATGACGTAGCGAGTCTGCTACCTTTATACCTGGAAGGCGATGCGCTGGCCCTCTACATGGAAATGGAGGAGGACGATCAAAAGAAAATAGACCAGATTGAGGCTCGATTAAAGGAGGCATTTACTGATGACGCGTTTGCAGCATATAGAAAAATAACTATGGTTAGATGGGCTGGTGAACGTGTGGATGTGTACGCCAACAAAATCAGGCAGTTGGTTGGATTGGCCAGATTCACAGGAGAAAGCTTAGAGAGACTCACAAAATTAATTTTTGCCACTGGATTCCCTGACACTATCTCGATTGCTCTTCAACAGGTGCCGAACATCAAAGCCCTGACCATGGGGGAGCTAATGTCGAGAGCGAGAATTTTGACGACGACTGGCGAACAAAATCAGGATGTGGTTGCGGCCACACGCTCACCCAACAACAGGGCCCAGAATAATCCTGTTAACATGACCTGTTTCAAATGCAATGTTAAAGGCCACCTTGCAAGGGACTGTCGAAAACGTGGAACACGGTGTTACCGTTGCGGTGAGAGTGGACACTGGGCTCGGAACTGCTCGGGAAACGAGTAAGGGGAGGACGCATAAGCGCCAGTCTCCTTCCCAACCAAGATGTGAACACGACGCTCCCGGTGATAAGCATCCATGTTGACGGGATGCAATGTTTGGCGCTTATTGATACAGGATGCTCCAGGACAATTTTACATGCAGACCGGTGCCGGTCTTGGAGAAAAACAAACGTAAATGTCAACACAATTGGTGGAATGTCCCATGCGTGCTGCGGTATTGGAACGGTCTCTGTATCCACTGATGAAGGTGTGTCTGCCAAAGTCGATGTGTTGGTGGTGCATGGCAAGCCACTGGGATTTGACTTGCTTCTAGGGATTGACGCCATAAAAGCTCTAGGAGGTGTCGTTGTCAAGCCTACAGGATCAGTGCGGCTGGGCGCCAGGAAAAGTATTAAATGCGCAGCCATTTCTATCGATGAACCAGATTTCACTGCTACCTTTGACCATCAAAACCGAACGTGGACCGCATCGTGGAAATGGTCTGTGGACCACCCCCCTGAAAGGCTGCATAATCGAGTGTCAGAGTACCCAGTGCCAGCAGAAATTCGTGAAGAATACACGCAGGAGCTCCACACCTGGATAGATAATGGTTGGCTCGTGCCATACCCAGAGGATAAATTGGGACCCCCCAAAGGTCTAATTCCCCTGATGGCTGTGATACAGCAGAACAAAGCCAAAGTGCGCCCGGTGATGGACTACCGAGAGCTAAATCATTACGTAGACGCATTTACGGCCAACGCAGATGTTTGTGCGGCTAAGCTGCGTGAGTGGAGACAAAAAGGTGCTAACGTGTCTCTACTGGACCTCAGAAGAGCATACCTACAAGTCCGGGTCCATGAGACACTGTCGCCATACCAGACTGTGGAAATCGATGGGAAAAAATACTGTCTGACCCGTCTGGGGTTTGGTTTGAATGTGGGCTCCCTTGATAATGAGAGCAATTGTCAGCGAAGTACTATCTCAGGAAGAAGTTATAAGCCGCGCAGCATCTGCTTACATTGATGACATTTTTGTCAATGAAGACGTGGTGCCCGCCACCCGTGTGAGAGAACACCTCGCGCAGTTCGGGTTGGAGTGCAAGAACCCGGAGCAGTTGAAGGACGGTGCGCGGGTGCTGGGATTGGCAGTCAGGATGGAACGCAATGAACTGCGGTGGAAGCGAGGAAATGCAATTCCGGAGGCTCCCAGTATTGTTACGCGACGAACAATCTTTTCCCTGTGTGGTTGACTTGTTGGGCACTTTCCGGTGTGCGGTTGGCTTTGTGTGGCTTGCGGAATACTCAGAAGGAGAGTAGGTTCGGTAAGGAAGGGCTGGGATGATTAAGCAAGGGACGCCGTACTACATCATATGATGTTCGAAACCTTAAAATCTGCGCAGCAGAACGATCCGGCACAGGGAAATTGGTATGTGGACGGCAAAGAGCTGAATGTATGGGTCGATGCTAGCTCCCTAGCAATTGGGGCAGCCTTGGAGATGTGTGAAACTGTGTTGGAAGATGCATGTTGGCTGCGACCTGAAGATGACTCTCAACATATCAACTTGGCTGAACTGGATGCCGTATTGAAAGGCATCAATTTGGCTCTCCAGTGGCAGAGCAAGGTGCTACACATAAAGACCATTGGGTCTCAGACACGCTAACTGGAAAGGCACGAGTACGCACCAAAGCAACAAGCGAGATGCTTATTAGGAGGTGATTAAGCACTCTTAAGGAGCTCGTGAAAGAGTACGGGCTGACAGTGGATGTGACGCTGGTTCCATCAGCACGAAACATTGCTGACCGATTGACACGAGTGCCACAGCGGTGGTTTGAGGCAATGAAAAAGAAAAACGGTCTTGACCCAGTGATAGGCGCGGTCCACACAGACGAGCTGGATGAGAGTCAAATCATGGCTATTCACAAAGATAGTGGACATCCGGGGGTGCGACGCACTACCTACTTTGTCAGGAGAAGATGTCCAACCATGACAAAAGCAACTGTCAGAACGGTCATACAGAAATGCGAGGAATGTCAGTCCATTGACCCAGCGCCAGTCAGGTGGGAAAAGGGAAAGCTGGAAGTTAACGAGAATTGGCAGAAAATTGGAATGGATATCACGCATTATGGCACCTTCCATTTTTTAACTTTAACAGACTGTGGTCCATCGCGTTTCTCCATTTGGAGGAAATTGGCAAGGCAGGACTCGGCAAGCGTGATTCATCAGTTGGAGGCAGTGTTCCTCGAGCGTGGCGCGCCGCATGAACTCCTTTTAGACAATGACACAGCTTTCTGCAGCAATATGTTCCAAGCATTTGCATGTAAATGGGGAGTTCACTTGCGATTCCGTTGTGCATACGCTCCAGCCGGGAATGGCATAGCGGAGCGATGTCACCGTACAGTGAAACGAATAGCGACTAGAATGTGTTGTCCCATACAGGAGGCTGTCTACTGGTATAACATCACACCAAGAGATGACACATCTCCCTCCACTGCGCCTGCCAACAGGATTTATCAATACGAAGTTCGAGTAAAGGAGACCAATCTCGCAACTGCGTCCCCAGGTCCCAAGGACAGCTTTTACCAGGTTGGAGATCGCGTATGGGTCAAAAGACCGCAAAATCGATGTACCACGAGGTTCAGCAAGGGTGAGGTGACCAAGGTGATCAGCCCTCAGTCGATTTTGGTGGACGGTGTGCCTCGTCACGTGAAGGATTTGCGCCCTCGCCATTATGTTGTTACATCAGAGGAAGAGGGAGACTCAGACAGTATGATGTCTTCTGAAAAGACAGAGAGTATGATGCAGGACGACGGAGAGGATTTTGAGCCATATAATGTACATACTGAAGAAGCGGAGGAAGGACCACCCGTCTTACCTTTACGAAGAAGTACCCGACAGAGACGAATACTGCCCTGATTGTGAAACACCGCCTATGGAGCAGACTGGTGGCAATAATGGCGATGAGGAGGATGGCAGGGAGGAAGTGCTGCCTCCGGTTCTTCGGAGAAGTACCAGACAGAGACGACTGCCCCCCTGCCCCATTTGTGATCATGAGATCAGGGGGGAGTGTAGCAGAAGTAGCAATAACTAAAATGAGGGGAAAAAGAGCTTACCTCGGGTACGTCTGTTGTGTCACCGATTGGGGGGGAAAAGAGAATTCCAAGATGGCGTCCGGGGGTTTTATTAGCGTTTACCCCATGCAACTCTCGGAAAATCATGTTTCTTTCTCATGTGATTATGCAAATGGATAATTCCCGGCCACTATAAAAGCAGGAGGCTAGAGACGAGTCGGCAGTGTCCTGCAAATTGTGTGTGTGGGTGTTTCTGGCGATTGGAGTATGTCTTCTTTTACCACGGTTATCACGGACAGGAATTCCCTCTCTTCTGGAGGTGGGCGATATTGACTATTTTGAAGTTGTACTGTTGCTGACAGAACATTTATTTTTTTTGCCTACTACATTTTTGTCAATTTTCAGTCGACAGACTCAAAATTTGATATACAGGATACTGAGATTTGGGAAAATGACTGTGATCAGTTTTCGGCCAGAAATTTGGTTGTTAAGGGGTCAAAGTTCAATGATTTGACCTTTGAGAACTCTACCAAATTCCTCCGACAATTTTGGGTCTAAACACTTGAAATTTTAGATGTAGGCTCCTTGGACATGGATCTAACATAATAACTTGATTTGAGCACAAAACAATAAATGTGAAGGAGTCATAATGAGGGTCAAAGTAAAAATAATTGGCCACTTTTTTTTTTTGCTCAACATACACCTGCAAACACCCGGGTAATGTAAATTAAATAGATGTGATTAATCAATAAATTTTCAAAACACAAACAGAAAAGTGAATGATAGACATCAACACTTACACAAACGATAGGTTGTTGCATTTGGCACAGGTAATATTGCCATTTCATATGACGGAACAGCAAATATGCACAGTAATAATAAGTATATTAACATTTCTAGTTAAGGAGTTTATCCACCCATGAAACTTTCATCCACCCCGGTTGAACGATTAATTAGAGCAGAAACTATGTGTTGCATATGGGACAGATTTCATCAAAGCATTAGAGTTGTTGCATTATTACGATACTAATCTAGCTTTGTTGTGAATTTTGCTGAAAAAAATTAATCATCAATTTATGCAGTCAAAGAAAAACTTTGTCATACAACATGATGTGTTGTTAAAACACCAGAAAGTATTATAATGGCCGCTTATTATGATAGGTAAAAGTAGACTGTCAGAATGAATGTTATTGATATGAAAAGTTATGTTAACTTGAAATATTTATAGTTAATACTTCTCAGGAAGATGGAATTTAGTATAAACAGACACGTGACAAAAACCCAGTAAGAATCTTTAGGCTATGTGTAGTGATAACGTAATGGAAAAGATTGTGAGAAAGAGTTCTAGTTACGAGAGAGATCAGTTTGATAGGCAACAGGGTTTTTAGACAGGACGTCCATGGAAGTCAGAAAGGGCAGACTTAACAAAATGTAGTTTTATACAAAGTGTAGTTTTATACAAAATGTAGTTTTATACAAAGTGTAGTTTTATACAAAGTGTAGTTTTATACAAAGTGTAGTTTTATACAAAGTGTAGTTTTATACAAAATGTAGTTTTATACAAAGTGTAGTTTTATACAAAGTGTAGTTTTATACAAAATGTAGTTTTATACAAAGTGTGCCAACCCTGAAAAGGAACCCAGAAAGCAATAAATGGTTTTATCAAAATATAATTCATGCATGACTTTCGAAGAAAAACAGTTTTAATTTCAGGATGCATGAAAGGAAGATTCGATGTGTTTTTGCTGTTCAAACTGACAACAATGCCCGTCTCTTGTTCATAGCCTGTCAATAAACTGTTAATATATACACATCAACACACAACAGAAAATACTAGGCAATCACAAATCACCACACAGTTAAGACGAGCAAAAATGTTATATGTACTATCATAAATATACATTAGACAAATCACACATATGAACATTATTATTCTATACACCCACCAGCTCCATTAAAATATTACATGAAATATGATCCACAATTAAGTAGCTATATGTGACAACGGTCATGGAAACATGAGTCCGAGGATGGCATGTGCATTTTATAAAAAGTCACAGACACTTGAACTCGAAACCCAACCGATAGGAAACAAAAAGGTAACATATGCAAATTAAGACGCGGTCGAATTTGAACATATAAAAACCAGATATTTCTTTTATTAATGAGAATATTTTTTGACTTTTTTTTTTCTTTATACATGGGGATCACCACTTATCAAGGCCCGGAAGCCACTCGGGGATAAGGGTTATTTTGTGTACAATAATCAATGGTAGTAATAGTTGGTATTCGAGATTTGATAAAGTGTCTTACTTAAGGGGGCGATTAATCAGGAATTTGTTTATGTTGGACTTGAAGACGTCCAAGTTGTAGCCAGGCGGGAAACAGGCAAATGGAAGAGAATTCCACAGGCGTGCACTTCTCAGAAAGAAGCTATGTTCATGGAATCTACGTTTTGATTTAGGCACAGATAAAGTGTGGGGGAAATTACTGACAGTGGTTTTAGCTAGATGGGTGTTTATCATGAAGGATTGGCGAGGACGGACCAGAGATTGGAGCTCGGACGAGCACTTGCCATGAAAACAACGATAAAACAAAGACAGGCTCACAACGTCTCTTCTGTGGGAGAGAGGTTGCAGGGAAGAGAAGAGAGCATCCTCCACCAAGCTACGAAGTCTATTTTGTACTTAATCAAGGAAGGATAGGCTGTTTTTTGAAGCTCCAGCCCAGATGTGGCAGCAGTACTCCATCTTTGGACGTACTTGGTTTTTATAGAGATAGAGAATTGCATCAGTAGTGAGATATCTTCTGGAGCGGTAGAAGGATCCCACCATTTTCCCAGCGGCCCGGGCAACAGACTTGATATACGTGTTCCATTTCAGATCAGAGGTAAAGGTCAAACCCAGGAGCTTGTCAAAACATGAAGCCTCCCAAAGACGAGAGCCATTCATTTCAGTTGATGCTAGATGAGGAACAGAGCGTTGATGATGTAACGTTAGGAGCTTGGTATAGATGCATTAAAAGTAACCAGCCATCTTTTCCCCCACTGAACCACGCGCTCTAGATCAGAGGAGAGGGAATCAGAGAGAGCTTTGTCATTTATGGCCTTTGATGTGTTGCCGTAGATGGTCGTGTCATCAGCATAGATGTCAACGAATGATTTAAGTATGTATTTTGGGGAGATCATTGATGTAGATCAGGAAGAGAGTTGGACCCTGGGGGACTCCAGCATTAATACTGTGGGCCTCTGATTGCTGCCAATCAACCACTACTCTTATGATCCTATGAGAGAGAAATGATTTAATTATTGAGAAAACATTTCCAGTTATACCGTAGCTAGAAATCTTGTGAAGTAGGCCCTTATGCCAAACCTTATCGAAGGCCTTTGATATGTTAAGAGCAATTGCCCTAGAAAGGAAGCCTTTGTCGAGAGATTCACTAATCCTATGGGACATAACTGTTAGCACATCAGCTGTAGATCTAGCAGAACGGAAACCATATTGCGTGTCACTAAGGTTATTTCTGCTGAGCTGGTTGACTACTCTTTAATTTAACATGGATTCCAGTAACTCACTCATGACACACAAGAGACTTATTGGTCTGTACTGAGAAGGAGATGACTTATCACACGAGTTCTTAAATACAGGGCATACTGACAAGGTTTTTCGGAGCTGTTTGAACATACAGTTAATTCGCATTTCAGTGGGAAGAAAACTACAGATTTTCTACAAATGTTGAAACAGGAAAAGACAAAGCATTGCCACTTTTGTGTGTGCCGAGAACATTGCAAGCTGAAGAAAACCTTGTTTTTTTTGGCAGACATTTAACATTATTCAGCAGTTCAAAAGAAAACTTTACTTTCAGAACTTCAGGTTCAGTAGCCACAATGGACATACTCCTTGAAATAGTAATTTTACAGAATTCTGATAAAATTGGACCAAAGCAGTGTATGAGACATTTTGATGATATTTTGCTCAGTCATTTTACAATGGTACTAATAACGTGACATTTTAACCTTAGTAAAACCCAATTATTAAATAAACACAACACCACTAACTTCCATGTTCCAAGTTACAAGTAGAAACATTCAAAATATATTTTCAGTTCAAACTAATGAGAATAATCCATGCAGATGATATTGTTATATACCCAATTTTGTTGTGAAATCTGTTTTTTTTGTACGAGCTGATCTCTGCGAGACTATTTTTTTCATAACTTCAGATATTTTAAAAAAAATAAAAAGTATGGAAATTCTACCAACACAACCGAAGAATCAGAAATAAACAAGTTTCATAAAAATAAAACTTTATTTGCTTTGCTATATTATTTAATTGGAATTCATTATTGAGGGGGGGTATTATTTATTTATTATTTATTCATTTATTGCGGACTATTTTAACCTCATCTCTTTTTAGTTGTTGTTTCACGACGTTTCGGTCAATTATTCCTCTGGCCTTCGTTTGCACTGTTGAAAAGTTTAACAATAAAATTCTATTTTCGAATGAATATAAATTTCCACAAATCATGTGAAAATTTTTTTTCAAATAAATCGAAGCAACTGAATTTCAACATTAAATTCATGCGACTGGACACAAAAATCGACCGAAATTTGGTAGGTGATATCCTTCACTTCTTCCTCATACATCTTTATTATAGAAGAAACATTGTGAACTCATCTCTGCTTTATTGTCATGCATTCACTCTAAGACATTCACAGCAAACACTCTCCTAGCTGAAACCACTATCAGGAATTTCTCTTACTTTTTGTGCCTAAGACGAAAAAAAAAATTTGATGGACAAAACTGCTCATCCGTAGAAGAATACTGTAGAGTTGCTTCCCAGCTGACTATGACATGGTTGTTTTCAAGTACAATGTAAACAAGTTCTTTACGAGTTGGCCTCTTAAATAATTTTATTGCGATCCAATTTCCACCACCACCAAGGTGTTGTCTCACCTGACATTCATTAACCATCATCCTTGAGTAGTCTCCAGGCCTTGATAAGCTATGATTCTAGAGTATATAAAAGAATTGCAAATTTTAAAGTATTTTTACTAAAAGACTTATATGAAAAATATCACCATTCAGTTCTGAAATGAATATCTTTTACATAGTGTAATAAATAATAATCTACATGATATATTTTAATAAATAATAATTTATATGATATATTTATATAAATAATAATTTATATGACATATTTATATAAACAATAATTTATGTGATATATTTATATAAACAATAATTTACGTGATATATTTATATAAATAATAATTTATATATATTCATATAAACAATAATTTATGATATATTTATATAAATAATAATTTATGATATATTTATATAAACAATAATTTATGATATATTTATATAAACAATAATTTATGATATATTTATATAAACAATAATTTATAAAATATTTATATAAACAATAATTAACATGATATATTTATATAAATAATAATTTACATGATATATTTATATAAATAATAATTTATATGATATATTTATATAAATAATAATTTATGATATATTTATATAAATAATAATTTATATGATATATTTATATAAACAATAATTTATGATATATTCATATAAATAATAATTTATGATATATTCATATAAATAATAATTTATATGATATATTTATATAAATAATAATTTATGATATATTCATATAAATAATAATTTACATGATATATTTATATAAATAATAATTTGATATATTCATATGAACAATAATTTGATATATTCATATGAATAATAATTTATATGATATATTTATATAAATAATAATTTACATGATATATTTATATAAATAATAATTTATATAATATATTTATATAAATAATAATTTATATAATATATTTATATAAATAATAATTTATATAATATATTTATATAAACAATAATTTATGATATATTTATATAAATAATAATTTATGATACATTTATATAAATAATAATTTATATAATCTATTTATATAAATAATAATTTATATGATATATTTATTTAAATAATAATTTACATGATATATTTATATAAATAATAATTTACATGATATATTTATATAAATAATAATTTATATGATATATTTATATAAATAATAATTTACATGATATATTTATATAAATAATCATTTACATGATATATTTATATAAATAATAATTTACATGATATATTGATATAAATAATTATTTACATGATATATTTATATAAACAATAATTTATATGATATATTTATATAAATAATAATTTACATGATATATTTATATAAACAATAATTTATATGATATATTTATATAAATAATTTACATGATATATTGATATAAATAATAATTTACATGATATATTTATATAAACAATAATTTATATGATATATTTATATAAATAATAATTTATATGATATATTTATATAAACAATAATTTATATGATATATTTATATAAATAATAATTTATATGATATATTTATATAAATAATAATTTACATGATATATTTATATAAACAATAATTTATATGATATATTTATATAAATAATAATTTATATGATATATTTATATAAATAATAATTTATATGATATATTTATATAAATAATAATTTATATGATATATTTATATAAATAATAATTTACATGATATATTTATATAAATAATAATTTACATGATATATTTATATAAACAATAATTTATATGATATATTTATATAAACAATAATTTATATGATATATTTATATAAATAATAATTTATATGATATATTTATATAAACAATAATTTACATGATATATTTATATAAATAATAATTTATATGATATATTTTTTTATTTTTTTTTTTTACACACGCATCACCACATTATCAAGGCCAAGAGGCCACTCAAGGATAAGGGTTAAAGAGAAATTGGAAAATATAGTAATCATTAGTAATGAAAATTCGGTAAATTTGTTAACTTATATGGAACGGCTCATCAAGAACTTATTTACGTTAGACTTGAAGACAACCATATTGTACTCAGCCGGAAAGCAGGAAAACGGAAGACAATTCCACAGGCGTGCAGTTCTAAGAAAGAAGCTTTGTTTATGGAATCTACGTTTAGGTTTAGGCACAGATAAAGAGTGGGGGGAATTATTGATAGTGTTTTCAGCTAGACAAATGTTTCTTGTGAAAGTTTGGCGAGGGGGGACCATAGATTGAAATCACCATATTTACCTTTTTTGGTTAAGATGCGACTGTTTTTACATGCATAGAAACACCCGATATTGGATTGCAAAAACAAAAAAAATAAAAATAAATGCACTATCACTGACAATAATAAACTAATTGAAACTGGAAAAAAAAAAAAAAAAACTGTCATCGACGCAAGCGGTAAAAGAATTGTACATTTATAAAACGAATCGGTTAAATTTTGTTTACATTGCAATGTTATCAAAATAATCAATTCAGTTTTTTCAAGATGTGAATTGATAATTTGTAATCATGCAAACTACTGCTCTCATCTTTAGAATTATTTATACAACTATTTGTAACCTTATACAACTTGTAAAACTTGTAAATCTGCACAAAATGTCTGCAATGACCATAACGGATAAAGTACTAGGTAAATTCAGTTGTAAATGACATTCTTCTGGAGGCTGAAGATTCAATCCTCAGTGAAGGCAGAATGAAAATTACAATTATGAATTATTTAAGACTTACTCAGTCATAGATGATGGAACAAAACATGCTATACCCGTGGCTTAAACAAAGAATCTTGTTCTAAAGTTCATGCAGATTTGAGTGTTTGACAGAAAAATTTCAAGTTTGATAAACCTGAAGAACGTTGGAGGTTGCATCAGCCAACATGTTGTGCAAATAAAACTCAAAATAAGAACAGTTGTCTGAATAATCACACATTGAAACGAAATCAGATTTCACTCATTTCCTCACACAAAACTCGTTTGAATTACCTTCAGCTCGGAGTTGAAATCATTAGTTTTAATACAAAAAAAAAAAAAAAAAGAAAAATGAATTTGTATTTATGAAATGATTTAATAAACAATAACTTTGTTTAATATTCAGATTTTCGATGTAGAAAAGACCTTTTGTCAAAAACTTTGGGTTTGGTGAGTCTGTTCTCCCGATAAATTTTTGGCTGAATCAAGCTCTGTTTTGTTTTTTTAGTGTCATCAAAGAGGAAACCATCATACGGAACCAAAACATGTCGTCCTTTTAGAAATCGCCTCCAGATCACTTCAATACCACCTTTTGTCAGAAGACGTTTGTGAAGACTATTTTTATGCACACGTTTCCAAGTGCTCTCCTTATAATGAACCACTTTCTTTCCACGCACAGTCTGCCGAGATAAAAGATTCTCATCTAGTTTTGATTGAAGACACGACACTGGCATCAGTGTTGAATTAATGGTTGTTCCATTTGCTGCAGTCAGGCCTTGATACAACATTGAAAAGTTGCAAACGGGTCTAGAGAATTAAAAGAACAAGAAATATTAGTGTTTTTCATGCAGTAATTCAAGCAAGGAAAAAAAAGGTATATGATACTTTCATTTGCAATATGTTGGTTTAAAAAACATCATAGTGTACGTTATGGAAGTGGTACTTCCCCTCGTCGAGGCGCAAATTCGCGAAATTGTGTTTTTGGGCATAAATCAATTTCTAGACTAGGTAGAACCTTGAAAATTTGCATGGGCAAGGTTTTCCACACGAGGAATCCAAATATCATGTTTAAAACTCCTGAAAATGAACTGTTTCTGAGTTATTGAACTTTTAAGCCCAGATTTGAGTATTGGTCTAAGGCAACCTAAAAAAATGTGGCACTATTGGAAATTGAATTTTTTTTGTTCCTAGACATTCTTGATAGTCTGAACTTAAATTCCCCCCCCCCCCCAAAAAAAATGTGTTTGGTTCTTTCCATGTTACCTCATAATCGAACCTCAAAGATGGGCAGTTTTATGGGCCTCACTTCCAGACAGAGCAGTGTATAAGGAATCACTTGACTTCACCATAAACAGGAAATCCTGAATTTTATTTTGATATCCTGTTTATTTAAGAAGTGGTATTGCTGCTTTTTGGTGTTTTTTTAAGTTGGTTGAAACTATTTTGTTTGTTTTTTTTGTTTGATGCAAGGATGCAAGTAGTAGGTAAAGCCAAGTAACCGGATAGCTCACAATCGAACCTCAAAAATTGGCCAATCACAGTGGACAATCTCAAATAATAAACTAACGAGGAAAGAACCAAACACCTTTTTTGGAGGAATTTAAGTTCAGACTATCAAGAATGTCTAGGAACAAAAAAATTCAATTTCCAATAGTTCCACATGTTTTTTTGGGTCGCCTTAGACCAATACCCAAATCTGGGCTTAAAAGTTCAATAACTCAGAAACGGTTCATTTTCAGAGGGTTTGCACATGATTTCTCGTCCATGCAAATTTTCAAGGTTCTACCTAGTCTAGAAATTGATTTATGCCCCAAAACATAATTTCGTGAATTTGCGCCTCGACGCGATATACGTAAAATACCAAAATTGCGATATTTCTGGAACCGCTTAGAGTTAAAAACTCAAATTTTCAGGATTCCCTAGTTTTTATGATACCAACATATGGTGAAAGTTTGGAAAAAATCTGAGACATAAGGGTGTCAAAGATGTTTTTTTTGGATGATTTGAGATGGAATTACTCAATAGTCTTATCTTCAACATGAACTGTATGCAAGTTTATCTTTCTTCGAAGATCTGTGAATACAACTGTTTGAAGGGGGATGGTAGGATTCCTCCTGATGAAACATTGAAACGATATTACAGGAGTTCATATGATTTAATTCATATTGAGATGAGTAATTTGTATTGTTTATTTATTGCGGACTATTATCCTCATCTTTTTTTTAGTTGTTTTTTCACGACGTTTCAGCCAACTCTTCCTGACCTTCGTCAGGTGTTTACCGCAACAGGATAGAAACCCCGAATCTCCTAACTGCATCCTCAGCAATTACTGCCTTCCATAGTTGTCGTCTCACGTTTTTGACCAACTAAACCTCTAGCTGGTTTTGCGTATGATCGAAACCACTATTTTCAGACAATGCTCACCTGGAACTGTAGAGATTCAATGCTATCCACTGCGACACGGGCCCCGAATAAATAAACGTGGATTTATAAGACCAAAAAGTCCAAGTGGATAGAGACGTTGAATTTCTATGGTTCCAGGTGAGCATTGTTTGAAGATAGCAGTTTCAATTCTACCCAAAGCCAGCCAGAGGCTTAATTGGTTCGCCAAAAATGTGGGGAGCCGACAACTATGGATGGCAGATTCGCAGTTCCTATCCCGTCGTAGTAAACACCTAATGAAGGCCAGTGGACTAGTTGGCTGAAACGTTGTGAAACAACAACTAAAAGAAAAAAGATGAGGATAATGACCCGCAATAAATAATACAGGAGTTCATATTTAATATCCATTAGAAGGAAAATCCTTAATAACAAGTCGACAATTCAGACCTTAAAGTCTCTGGGAGACATAATATAACTGAGCCGAATCATTTAGGCTTAAAATTGAAGTCTCACGGAGACAAAGGTTAGAGGCACCAAATGCCTCATATGTGGTAGGTGAGTTCCATAGATTCTTCTTGTATGGCTGCTTGAGTGGAACTGGAAAAGAACGCAAGCAAAAAAAAAAACACCAAGGCGAATTGCCCCGCAGCAAATACAATCAACCAATCTGATTAGTCCAAAACAAAGACAATGGGGGGGGGGGCATGATGTAATTGTCAAATACTGTTTGAAACTCACCAATAAATTTTACCGTGACATTTTTTTACTGTGTTTCAAATAAATAAGTTATTGTCAAGGTCTTAATATCATAAAAACTACTTACTAGCGATAATTTCAAATGTGATATTCGTTTAACAAATAAATGTTATTGAAGACTTGATAATCACTTCAAAATAAGAAACAAAACAAAATGGCGTTAGAAATCCACCCAGTAAATGTTAGTGACATTTACTGAGTGGGTTTCTAACGCCATTTTGTTTTATTTCTTGAGTCTTCAAAGACATCACGGCTGTCTTTTCTTGTTCGCCGGCAGCCTTCAACATTACTTGTTTTTTTGAACCGAATAAACATTTTACATTAAATAAAAACACTAAAACATTATCCAATTAAGTAGAAAAGCAACTTACCTTGCCTTTGATAACATTTGTTTGTTATATTTTTTTTTTACATCTTTTTGGAATCTTTGTGTACGTATTTTTAGTTGGTATTATAGCTCATTTTGACATAAAAAATTGTTATGCAGGAAAAAAGAAAACTACTTGATCAATTTACGTGGTTTTTGGATAAAGATTTTTCAGCGCTTCTACATTATTGTAACGAGATTTTGTAGTCGATAAACAGAGTTTTCAGATAAAAAAACTGGTTTCAAATGATTTTTTTATTGTCAATTTTATTAAGTTATAACGGTAGCTTCCAAATAATTCAGTCGGAATTACCTAAAAATTATTGAATTATTAAACAAAAAAAAATACTTTAATCGTATGAGTAGATGAAAAATTGCTGCCATTTTTTTTAAATCGAAACAGAAAAATTACCTCCCTTTTGTACTCCCCTGTGTCTTACGATCGTTTTTTTTTTTCAAATTCTATTTTTTTTTTTCTTTAATAAATAATTTTCTACCATGTCGATTTTCGTAATTTTTTTATATAATCATCTTACAAATACCAGGAATACGTAGAATCCATTGTTTTCATGTGAAATTTAGTGTTGTGATTTCCGAAATCTCGTTCAACAGTAAAGAAGCGCATTTTTTTTTTTTTTAAATAAGAGTAATTTTAAATATGAACCGTCTTTTCGCTATAAAATAAGGGTGCTTTATCGCCGAAACTGGAGACGCCATTTTATTCGAACACCTGTCGATTAGAATCAGAGGGAGAAATCCGTATTTTAAACTATGACCGAATTTAGAAGTAAATAACAAAAGTATTAAACTAGATAAACTTCCGGAAAGAACTATGAAAAAAAGTAAAGAAAGTGAAAGAGAACACATATCCATAATTGTTTAATTGGAAATGTTTCGATTTAATTAATGAAAACGGGAAAGTTTTTCATTTAATTTTAGGTTATTCTTTCCGGAAGCAATCGTTCTCCAGTTTAATTTTTTTGTTATTTATTTCATGCTTCGCACATAGTTTAAAATACTGATTTCTCCCTGGAATTTTAACAACAGGTGCGCGAAATAAAATGGCGTCTCCAGTTTCGGCGATAAAGTGTAGAAATACCTAAAATTATGAACTTGAGTTATAATTCTTAGCTGGTTTCTTTTTCAACTTATTTATAAAGATGACGGCTATATTTTTCTGCACAAATTTTCATTTCCACGTTTTACATATTACGGTGAAAGTTACTAAGTATTTTTTGGATTTAAATTAAAAATTATGCTTTAATTAAAAACAAGTTCATTGAAAGTAAATTCCATGATCTATGTTCGAGAGTGAAACAGGAAGGTCATGAAAACAAATGTATCATTCGTAATTGTTGATCAATCGTCGAATATAATCGTTTACAAATTTGGGTGCCAATGCAATTCACTTACTGATCCGCGCTATTTTTTTTAATCGTATTTCCAAGTTTAATTAAAGTTTTATGATATGTTTTTTTTTTAATTATTATTATTATTTAATTGTACCTATTTACTATGCCTCCCCACGGGACAGAGTTAGACACCAGGGTCGTTTTTTAACGTGGAGAAAAGGTACAAAAATAAAAATTGTCTCAGTCGTGAAGGATTTCTCCTCCACCGAAAGAGAACAAGAAATAGAAGTGAAGCATCTGAAGAACAGATACTACACTTTGATCTTGTCCCGAAGGCCAAATTATTTAATTGTAACGTACAGAATAGGTACAAAACACCCCCCTCCCCATGTTAAGAATAGCTTTTTTAAATAATAACGTTATTATTTCAGCACGGATCAATAAGTGCACTAGAAACAAAATTTGTATCAATTTCAAATTACGGATATAAAAGAAAATTAAATAAATAAAATATATATTTCCAATCAACAATCGCAACATGAAGTTGACTTTGTGAAGCTGCTAACGTTTTAACCTTCACAGACCAAAATCGGTTTTAGATATAAAACATTTAAACATCCAGCGAATTAAATACGACATTAATCATTTTAATAAAGGATAACAAAAAATTTGATACCTTTGAAAAAGTGTCGGACTGATGAAAGCCGAAATCTGCCGGCTTATAATTTGTATTAAAGCCATAACAACAAATGGTGATTCGCGGTGTGGTTAAATACGAACCGGAAGTTAAGTATTATCGTTCAGCAGTAAATAAGTAAAATATTTTAAAGGTTAAAAACAAAAAAATGATAATTATTATTATGAATAAAATTATTATTTTTTAGTTATGAATTGATTAAATATAAATTAATTATGAATAGATTAAATATTGAATTGCATGTTTTAACTTGAAAAAAATTACATTGCGACAAATTCGGCGCATGCGTAGTCGAACTTTTCTAGCAGACTGAAATTTCCTAGTATAATGGAAAGTGAAATATTTGTTAAGGTTACAATAAAAAATCGACTAATCTTGCACGTTAAAAATTCTATTGTAAATAAAATTATTTTTTGATTTATTTATTTATAGTAACATAGATTAAATAAAGGAATATAAAAAAAACAAAAAGGTTTACAGGGCTCTCTCACCCAGGAGTCTTTGAGAAGAGGTTTGTTTACTGCCAATTGCTTGAGACGCCCCTATAGGGGAATGTTGATAAACAACCCAGGCATTTTCTTTTTCTTTTTTTACAGACCGCAATGATCTTCTTCTGGAGTGCTGGCTCTTTAAATCCTACTTTCCGACCCTTGTGTCATATCATCTCACCTTGAAAGAGAGAGAAACATCTTCATCTCAGCCAGCATTCCATATATTTGATAGATTGCAGAAATTATTTTCACTATGTCCAACGAAGGGCATCTCCACGTAGCTTGTTAACTCGACAACGTTGATAAAATAAAGAAATACTCAAGAAAGAAAAGAAAAAACTTGGGGGAGACAATTTTTTATTGAGAAAATGGACTTATTGTCCAAGAAAGAGAGGCTAAAGAAACTCACTGGCTGCCAAGATATGTTCATCCGGTTTATAAGGAATAATCCTTATAAAGTCACAGTTTTCGAAAGGATAGAAACAGAGGGAGAGCAATTAGTAGATGTCAAATATTCAGAGTTCAAATTAAACCTCTTTTTTTGTTTGTTTTTGTTTTTAGAAGAGTTCTTTGTGTTCATAATAGCATCCTCATTCCAAAGGCATTTTCAGTGTAATCATTTGTAATGGGTGATTCCGCTTTCAAGTCCTTCCTCCTCCACCAGAGAAGAAAAGTAACCGAATTAATACAAACAGTCCTCGCTCCAATAGTGATAACTACAAGAGACCAGCTTTTCATGTATTTCGAGCAATCTTCCTCTCAAGAGGATCAGAAAGGATAAGTTTCCAGTCTTTTTTTGTTTTCCTTTTGCTTAGAAAACTTCTGGAGACGATTTTTCAATTCCTCATTCCATAATTATCCCTTCCGAGATAATTAAATATTCACGTCTCTCTGCCATAATTTGTGCGAGCTTTTTCTAGTCTCACACAAAAACACGTGTTCACATCTCAAGCTATATTACTTGTCATATACATACGTGCACACAAACATATGCGCGCACATCCACACACGTAAATATATTCACGCTCGCGTATATACACTCACATTCATGTGTATACACACACACACATGCTAACGTACACACATGTACTCACATACGTGCACACGTACGCACACATGGGCAACGTCACTTCCCTTTTCAAAGGAAACCCACACATGCGCAAAAGACCACCGGAAACAACTATAAAAGCAAGAGCAATAAGCAGCTTCTTTCTTTTCAAACTCGCCTTTCCGAGGTGAGTGGTCTACGCACCAGCCGCCGCTGTTTCGGCAGGCGCATGTATGCGCGCGCCTCACGCCACTTGCTACCATGTGGGGCAAAAAGCTAACAAACAGTGCGTACAATTTATACACTTTCTCTCTCCATGAACTGGATTGACATTCTCACTCTTTCTCTCTCTATATATACAACTTGTGCCTGAGAATACCTTCGTGTAGCTGACTGCTAACATGGCGCACAGCTTTACTGATGTCAACCCTCTATCTTTGTCTTTGTCTACACGCTGGACTATCATTCCCATTTCCACTACATTACTCACTTCTCTTCCCACACGCGAATAGATGATAGTGACCCGAATGTGAGATGAACACACATTTCCTTTTCTTTCTACACCACCAGTCCCGCAACAAATGCTGGTTACACCCGTGTTATACCTAAAACATTCATTTTTCAACAGTAAATAAATGACACATTTATTTTATCCAGCAATTGAGTTTTTGTTTCCTTCATTCCATTCGTTTCATTATTTTCTTTTGTAACGGGATTAGGATATTTATATCCTAGTCCTCTACAGATTCAAATTGACAACTAATTCTTATGTCTTAGTAAAGATAGAGTTGTTGATTGTCTTCAATAAGCTTTCTGGTCTCTTTTTCCTCGCCCGAGACCTTGACAAATATGTTAGGTAACTTAGACATATTTCATCCGGTTTTTCTTCTAAGACATCCTTCCAGCAACTAACTTTTTAATTCGAATTCTTGTGGGAAAATAAGAAACTTGTCAAATTAGTGGATCAAAAGTGATCATGTGTTGTTAAAGAGTGGAAATAGAATAAATCAGAACCAGGGAGAGGAAGAAGAAGGGAGAATAAGAGAAAGAAGAAAAAAGAAGAACGGGTGTAAATAAAATGTATACGAGGTTGAAGGCCCCATTAACACAAGTTAATTATTTATTTTTTTTTTTTTTACAAAGGAGTCACCACCTGGTGGTCATTCAAGAATAAGGATTAATGAGTCTACATTAATCAATGGGACAATATTGTAGTAATTGTTAGTTGTTGAAATTTTGTAAATTGGATTACTTAAGGGGACGGTTCATCAAGAACTTGTGCATGTTGGATTTGAAGACGACCATATTTTAGTGAAAAGCAGGGAAACAGGAAGGAGTTCCACATTAGAATTATATTTGGTTCATTTTTTTTATCATTGTTATTTTTATTCATTTTGGGTTTTATTTTAAACTTCTTTTTTCTAAGTTCCTATTATCAGACATTGTTTCAGAGTTTTTGTAAATAAAAACCATCAAAATCACTTGGAGATATTTTAACTCATAAAGTGAATGTTGAATTTTATTTATTTAGAAAAAGTTTAGGGAAAAGACTGTGAATTTTTTTTATTTAGAAAAAGTTTAGGGAAAAGACTGAATTTTTTACCTTTCTTAAATAGTTTTGGCTATTGCCACATCTTAAAAAAATTTCTTATCAATCTTATAAAAGTTTTTTTTGAAAGTTGTAATGATTTTTGGACATAAATTCAGCTCAGTCAGGGGAGGAGGGTTATATTTCACATATTCTGTCTCACAAACATAAAGCATAAAAGGAGACTTGCTGGCTTATGTTCTCCTATGTTAGGCCAAAACAACTAGTCTGAATTAAATGGCAGGAGTTCCTTGACAAGGGTAGGAGACATCTCATGAGTCAGCCTCTCATTTTGATTGGTGAGCTAATCGAATCACAAGAAGCCTGTTTCTAGGGGACAAAGGACATAGGTAAAGAAGAGAAAAGGGGCAGTGAAAAGGAGGGGGGCCAGAAGACAGCCGGGGGACAAAAGAGATCTGTACTGGTACTCAGGTCTCATAAGATCCCTTTTTCCACCACAAATAAAATCAAACATGTGAAATAAACGGTGTTTATTTACACAAAAATAACAAATAACAAACGAATCATTTTTTAGTGTCCAAAAGATGTGTCTGGAGAGACAGTTTTTGCAAATGTCAAAGTTATTGAGACTGTTCGTTGTTTTGACAAGAAAAAGCAGAGAGTATCCTTTGTTTTCTCAGCGATAAAGCAGGCTTAATTGTTGTGTGTGTTAGGAGAAATAAAGAAGAAGGTAAATGACCTTGCGTGCGGCTGAATATCTGCATTATTCGTATAAATCATATTTTATTCATTATTTTCAATCCTTTCATAATATTATTAATCATTCAATTGATAATGTATATATCTCATTAACAATTATCCTCAAATAGTTTTTAGCCTGGATAAGTGGTAAATATTAGTAATTAAAAAATGTTTCCTGCTTTCCTGACTTTACTGACCTGAAGAAGTTTAAATATAATGTGAACAGACATATCATTGCTCAAATCCCCTCAACCCCTCATTTAACATGATTCCAAATAGAAACCCCTTTCTTTCCTAGTTGCACTATGCCTTACTTGATGTGAAATGGGTAAAAAAAAAAAAAAAAAAATTCAAGTTCACTCTTTAGTATTCCACCCAAATACCAAGTTCTTTTGATGAATGATTATTTCAATTATTTAGCAGACGTGATTGCAGGGGCGATAACTCATGATGTACTTGTTAATATTTAATTTCTGAGAAAAAATTCCCGCAAGCCTTTTAAACAGATGTAGTAAATTAAATTAATATTACATACACCCTCCATTTTATTGATTAGAGTTAATTTCTAGAATAGTGGCTCTTGTGACAACTACTATTTTGCTTTTAATATTCAACTTTTGCATATAGATATTTTGTTTTGATCAGAAATTACATTCAAATTGAATTTTTAATGGTAATAAACAAGATTACATATATATTGTTTTTAATATTTTTTAATATTATCAGAAATTTATCATTTTTAAAATAAATTTTGTTCTGTCCAGAATTGCTCCTATATTAAAAATTAAAATAAAAAAAATGAAAAATGTATATGATTAACGTACCTGTAATTAAACGAAAATATTATGTTCCAAATGTCTAGAAAATTTATTAAGTAGTTTTATTGTTATATATTTTTCTTTTTTTACAAAGGAGTCACCACTTATTAAGGCATGGAGGCCACTCGAGGATAAGGGTTAATGCATGTACGGTAGTCAATGAGAAAATATTGTAATCGTTAGTAGTGGAAATTTGGTAAATTGGATTACTTAAAGGCATGGCTCATCAAGAACTTGTTTACATTGGACTTGAAAACAACTATGTTGTAGTCAGTTGGAAAGCAGGAAAACAGAACAGAGTTCCACAGGCGTGCTAAGAAAGAAGCATTGGTCATGGAATCTAAGTTTGGGTTTTGGCACAGATAAAGAATGGGGAAAATTATTGATAATGATTTCAGCTAGACAAGTGTTTTTCTGTGAAAGTAAGGCAAGGGGGGACCATAGACTGGAGCTCAAACGATCACTTGCCATGAAAATAAAACAGAGATGCTCACAATGTATCTTCTGTAGGAAAGAGGTTGCAAGGAAGAGAAAAAAAGGCACCCCCACTAGACTACAAAGTCTATTTTGAACTCTGTCAAGACAGGATAAGCTACTTCTAGCAGCTCCTGCCCAGATGTGGCAACAGTACTCCATCCTTGGACGTACTTGTCTCTTATACAGGTAGAGAATTGCATCAGCAGTGAAATATTTACTGGAGCTGTAGAACAATCCCATCATTTTTCCAGCAGCCTTGGCAACAGATTTGATGTATGTGTTCCATCTCAGATAAGGAGTAAATGTCAGACCTAAGAGCTTGTCAAAACATGGACTCTTCCCAAGACGAGAGCCATTCATTGTAATTGATGCCAGACGAGGATCAGAGTGTTGATGATGTAAAGATAGAAGTTGGTTTTAAATGCATTAAAATTAACCAGACGCCTCTTTCCCCATTGTACCACATGATCAAGATCAAAGGAGAGAGAATCAGAGAGAACGTGGTCGTTTATGGCCTTTAAAGTGTTGCCATAGATGGTAGTATCATCAGCATAAATATCTATGAATGATCTTAGGATGTGATTTGGGAGATGATTGATGCAGATAAGGAAAAGAGTTGGACCCAGGATGGACACCTGAGGGACTCCAACATTAATATGGTGAGCTCCTAATTTCTGCCCATCAACCATCTTATGAATCTATGGCAGTTACCATAAATTTTAACGACATTAGAAAAAGGGTCACCATTTCGGTTGGTCCCCCTTTTTGGGGCACCTCCGACATTAGAGAGAGAACAAGAGTGCTGAAAAAGAATGGTTGTGGAAAAGAAACCAAAGTGTGACGATACTTTAGGATTGATGATGTTTTATAAAGGTTTCCAAGATATAGGCTACAAAGACGATGGTACATTTCTTTGATAAAAGTCTTTACCCAGGGAAACTGGTCCGTCACGTGTTGATGCTTCTTTCATTTCCGCATGTCTGAGAGAGATTTCTTCTTTGTATCTCACTCCAGGACAGTCCTCTATTCCGATTGGCTGAAACCTCTGGTGAAGTTGAGAGAAGAAAGGAAGGGAAAAGTAGAAGAGTAGGAAGAAAGAGAGAAATAAGGGAAACATACCATAGCAGCATCATAGTAGTAGTTCACTACATATCTATCAGAGAGAAATGATTTAATAATTGAAAAGACATATACGAGAAAATCAAATTTTATGAGTATTAGAGAAGTAACTATATCTCCCACCATTTAGAAAAATATGTCAAGAAACAAAGGGAGATAACTTAATAGTAAATTATACTTACTAGATTTATGTTACAATACCAACGAATTTCTATTGCTTTTATAAAAATATAAGTATTTGATCAATTTGTGATATTTGTAGAATTACAATCAAATGCATTGTTTAACAGAAGCATACAAATAATTATTAAAGTTTTTCCTTAATGAATTTACAATGAATGGCTCATCTCATCAGAGGAATTGTTTTTAGCAAAATAGATGTGGGTAATTATAAATTTTGCTTAATAGAACATAAATTGAAAATAAAAATTAGGATGATGGTGTAAAAGGACATTCCAAGTTGAAATAATAAGGATCCAGGAAGAGTGGTAGAATGAATGAATGAATGAATTCTGGTATATTCCAGAATTAATTGCGTTTTTTGTTGCTTTTTTTTAAAATAACATATTCATATATATTAATAAAATATTTCAGGTTGGAAATTAAAATCACGGTCAGGTATATTTGGTAATCCATGATTTTCAGTGTGAAAGAATCTTTTGAAAAATCAGTTAAATAACTTGATATTCGCACAAGGCAAAATAATGGAATAAATAAATTGAAAAGCAGTTTCATGTATTTCTTGTTGATAAATTTCTTCTGCAGTTTATTTATATTAAATCAATATTTCTTTTCTTATATTGAAGTTATTCAAACCTGTTTCAAGTATACTACAGCGTTGAATAAATTGAAAAGGTAAGAAATTCTGAAATGTCCTCGTCGGTGTTTTAAGTACAGAATTTTGGGAAATTATGCTCAAATGATTGATGTCAAATATCATTTTCCACTATTAGTTATCCTCTGAATTTTATTGGGAAAAATGATGAAATACATGATCTCAGTTGTCACTAAAGAATCCTGCATAAATACGCAGTATGTATTGTTCGAGGTAAGGTGACTCTTAATATGTCTCATGAAAAATAAGACCTTTAAACCAGGTACATTCTCAAGCATGGAACAAGTAATCAATTAAACAATAGAAGCTTCACAAACTGTACATGGTTTTAAAGCAAGGAACTGATATCTTAGTAAAAGGTTTGAGTCACAAATTGAGGTCGGCAGTTTTTCATAAGAACTCCTTTATTTGACACTATATATTAAGCTCTATTAAAAGAGTGTTAGGCTTATCCTTATTAATTCTTTTTTCATACAGTGCCAGCAAAAAGAAAGTCCACAGTTCTCATTTTTTCAAAAACCGCAAATTTAAGCTAAATTGAATGTAACTGTTTAAACACCCTATACCCCCACCTATTTTTACACAGGAATCACCACTTATCAAGGTCCGGAAGCCACTTGAGGGTAAGTGTTAATGGGTATACATTAGTCCATGTGATTATAGCGTAGTAAACATAAGTAGTGGGAATTTTGTAAATTAGATTACTTAGGGGGACGGTTCATCAAGAACTTGTTTACATTGGACTTGAAGACAATCAGATTGTTGTCAGCTGGAAAGAAGGCAATCAGAACAGAGTTCCACAGGCGTGCAGTTCTAAGAAAGAAGCTTTGTTCATGGAATCTACGTTTAGGTTTAGGCACAGATAAAGAGTGGGGGAAATTATTGATAGTGGTTTTGGTTAGATGAGTGTTTTTTGTGAAAGTTTGGTGAGAAAGGACCATAGATTGAAGCTCAGCGGAGCACTTGCCATGAAAATAACGATAAAGCAGAGACAGGCTCGTAACGTCTCTTCAGTGGGAAAGAGGTTGCAAGGAAGAGAAAAGGGCATTCCTCACTAAGCTACGAAGTCTGTTTTGAACTCTGGCAGAGCAGGATATTTGAATCGCCTTTTATTGTTCTATCATTTTACCTGTTCCGATTTGACTGTTAATTGAAGTATCGTAGTGTTCACGTCAATTTAAAAAAATTAGCTTCAGGCAAAAGAAACTCTGCAGCAACAAATGAGTTTAAAACCAGCTTAAAATATTCACTTTTTAGCATCTCAACTCTTAAAATAATCACTTTTTAACATCTCTAATCATAATTGCTGTTGTTCTTAAGTTATACAACGTAACATTTAGTTCATACACCTTGAATCTCTCTTAGTGATCGTTAGGAGCTCATTAATCTCAACCTTTCTGGTTTATCCAATTGAGAAACTAGTCAAAGATTGAAATGTGATGAGAAAACGGTACAAAAAACTGTGAAAAAGCACCAAAACACAGGCAGTGTTTGTAATGCCTCTAAATCTGGTCCTCCTAGAGTTACTTTTTACAGGGAAGACAATGCTATCAAGATCCACAGCCTCAGAAACAGATTCGAAACGGCTCCCTAAATCCAACAACAGTGTAATCTTGTTAAAAAGTGATCTCTTTCTACAGTTAAGAACACATTGAAGGAATTTAATTTGCTAGGCTATGTTCCAAAATGCAAGCCAATGATTTCTGTAAAGAACAGAAAGCGCTGCCTGGAATTCGTCAGATGCAATGAAGATCATGACTCTTCATATTAGTCAAAAGAGATTTTTAGCGATGAAAGTAAGTTCAATGGTAGGCAGTACATCTGTCAAAGGAAGAACGAAGAATTTAATCCTAGGTGTACAGTTTTAATGCTGCAAGGTGGTATAGGTTCAGTTTTGGTGTGGGGCATTATTAGTACTAATGGTGCAAGGCCTATAGGTCGCTTGCAAGGTCGAATTAATTCGACTAAGTAACATAATATGTTGTCTGAGCATTTTCTACCCTACTTCGGCCGGAATTTGGATGATAATTCCATCTTTATGCAGGATAATGCTCCCGTTCACACAGCTGGAAATGTCAAGAGGTTCCTTGAAGAGCATGATATTCCATGTTTGAATTTGCCTGCACAATCCTAAGATCTCAATCCTATCGAAAACGTATGGCATTACACCAAGAAACAGCTATGTAATGATAAAATTTGAAATCTAGAAGAACCTTGGTAAAAAATTAAGAAGTGGGATGCCTTTTCACTGGAGTCTTGCCGCAGACTAATTCAAAAGAATGCCTCCAAATTTGCAGGCTGTCAAATTGCAGAAAGGCTATGCTGCTAAATAATAACTAGTTTATTGTGTTCCTGTTGTATTTGTGTTGCATTAATATGCTAAAGTTACATTTAAATAACAATTTTCCATTGTGCAGAGTTTCTTTTTCCTTCTCAAGTTGAAGTTAATTTTTTTAAATTGACATGAACACAAGGATATTTCAATTAATGTCAAATATGAACAGGTAAAATTATAGAGGAATAAAAGGCAAATCAAATAGGTTGTTTTTGGGGTTTTTTGGGGTTTTTTTTACGTAGGCGTCACCACTTATCAAGGCCGATAGGCCACTCAAGGATAAGGGTTAAAGAGTGTACAGTAGTCAAAAGGACAATATAGTAATCGATAGTAATGGAAGTTTGGTAAATTTGTTAACTTAAGTGGAACGGCTCATCAGAAACTTGTTCACATTGGACTTGAAGACAACCATATTATAGACAGCTGGAAAGCAGGAAAACGGAAGACAATTCCACAGGCGTGCAGTTCTAAGAAAGAAGCTTTGATCATGGAATCTATGTTTAGGTTTAGGCACAGATAAAGAGTGGGGAAAATTATTGATAATGTTTTCAGCTAGTCTAGTGTTTCTTGTGAAAGTTTGGCGAGGAGGGACCATAGATTGAAACTCAATTGAACACTTTCCATGAAAATAACGATAAAGCAGAGACAAACTCGCAACATCTCTTCTGTGAGATAGAGGTTGCAGCGAAGAGAAAAGGACATCTCCCACCAGGCCGCGAAGTCTATTTTGAACCCTACCAAGGCAGGACAAGTCTTTTCTAGCAGCTCCTGCCCAGATGTGGCAACAGTATTCCATCCTTGGACGTATCTGGCTCTTATATAGATAGAGAATTGCGTCAGCAGTGAGATATCTACTGGATCGATAGAAGGATCCGGCCATTTTTCCAGCGGCCTTAGCAACAGATTTGATGTACGTATTCCATTTAAGATCAGGAGTAAAGGTCAAGCCCAGAAGCCTGTAAAAACTTGAGGCCTCCCCAAGACGAGAGCCATTCATTTTAATTGATGCCAGATGGGGATCAGAATGTTGATGATGTAAAGTAAGAAGCTTGGTTTTAGATGCATTAAAAGAAACCAGCCACTCCTTTCCCCATTGTACAACGTGATCAAGATCAGAGGAGAGAGAATCGGAGAGAACTTGGTCGTTTACTGTCTTATATGTGCTACCATAGAGGGTAGTGTCATCAGCAAAAATGTCTACGAATGATGTAAGGATGTGATTTGGAAGATCATTAATGTAGATCAGGAAAAGAGTTGGGCCCAGGATGGACCCCTGAGGGACTCCAGAATTTATACTGTGAGCTTCTGAATTTTGCCCATCAACTACTACTCTTATGAACCTATCAGAAAGAAATGATTTAATAATTGAGAAGACATTTCCAGCTATACCATAGCTGGAGGTCTTGTGAAGTAAACCTTTACGCCATACCCTATCAAAGGCCTTAGATATGTCAAGAGCAATTGCCCTAGAAAGGTTGTCTCTGTCGAGAGATTCGCTAATCCTATGAGATATAACTGTAACCATATCTGCTGTAGATCTAGCAGAACGGAAACCATATTGTGTGTCACTAAGAAGGTTATTTTTGCTGAGATGGTTGATTACTTCTCTATTCCAGCAACTTACTTATGACGCACAGGAGACTTATTGGCCTATACTGAGAGGGGGATGAGCGATCACCTGAATTCTTAAATACAGGGCATGCTGATGAGATTTTCCAGGGTGATGGGAAGCAATTCTCCTTAAGACAACGTTTAAACAGTTTTGTAAATATGGGTGCTAGTTCTGGTTGAGGTTTTTTGAGTACTATAATTGGAATACCGTCAGGGCCGGTTGCTTTACTGGAATCAAGGTTTTTGATTAGCTTGGCAACATCACATACAGATATTTGTATATCACATAGTTTTTTTTCTGATACAGGAGGAAATATTGGGGGTTGGCGGCCTTGGTCGCAAAGGGTAGAATTGGCTGCAAAGTTCTTGGCAAAGAGTTTGGCTTTGTCTGATGCTGACGAGATTAACTCAGGTCCATTGATGATAGTTGGAATAGAGCACACGCTTCTGTTCAGGATTCTGTTTGCAATTTGCCAAAACTGGTGGGAACCAAGCTGCTGCTCAGCTACTTTGGACTTGACGGACTGAGCATATAACTCTCTTGCGTTCTTTATTGCTTTCTTACAATGGTTGCTGGCAGTCCTGAAAGTGGCTTTAGTTTCCATACATCTATTACGTTGGAAGCAGTAGAAAAAGTGATTTCTGTGCGCAATAGCAGCAGCACATTCTGGAGAAAACCATGGCTGGCTGTTAGGTTTCTGCTGGAACTTTTTCGAGGGTATGAAACGGTCTATACCTACAATTAACCATTCTGTCAGGTCTAATACTATAGATGACACATCCTTTTTAAACATGGAACACAGAGGAAGATCCGATATAAATGTACGGAAACTATCCCAGTCAGCCATAGTGTATCGATATACTGTACAATGGAGAGGTACGTCTGGGGACATTCATTACATTTCATTTTTATCTGAATTGATACAACTGAGTGGTCGGAAGATCCAAGAAGAGACAGAACGAAAACTGAACATAGTTCAGGGCAAGTTGTGAGAAAAAGGTCTAGGAGACTTGCATACTGGCCGTCATTATCGGGCACACGGGTGGGTTCGTGAACAATCTGAGTGAGGTCATAAACAATGGAGAAATCATGACAGAATCTCCTCTCATCATTGGTCTTGTTTGAGTGGGTCAACCATTCCACATTGTGAACATTGAAGTCTCCACATACGTGAATGTTAGCTGAAGGATATGCTGATAGAACTTGGTCAATTTTCTCAGATATGCTTTTAAAGATAGTAACTCCGCTTTTATGGGGGCGATAGAGAGTAAATATAAATGCCGTAGTGTGAGCTAGTGCTACTCAGAAGCACATATAGGGTAAGTTAGGATCTTCTCTGGAGATGTCCCTATCACATGGAAAGCCATCTTTTATATAGGCACATATTTCATGTCCATGGCGATCTTGGGGGTCAGATTTGGAAGTTAGGTTAGAGTATCCTTTAATTACGAACTCATTTAGGGAAATATTCTGTCCAATTCCAGTTTTGCTTAAAAATAAAAGGTCTGGTTTAGTCTCCTGTAATTGGGCTTCAACCTCTGGAAGGTTAGAACGTAGACCCCTGATGTTTAAACAGTTACATTCAATTTTGCTTAAATTTGCAGTTTTTGAAAAAATGACAAGTGTGGACTTTCTTTTTGGCGGCATTGTATTTTCACTAATAGCAGAAAAAAAATCAATATTTGAACTATACAAATATCACTGCTTAATTCATAATATTAAAAGGCATTTTGTTAAAGTAGATACTGAAAATTGAGGGAGAGGTTCAATTCAAAGACTAGTCTTTCTTTAATTAATATAATTTTTTTTTAATAAAATCAAAGGACATTCCCTGATATCAAATACTCTTATTATTTGGTTTTCATACTAATATTTAAGCTAATCTTGCAAAACGGAGCATTTTCAGTACATACTTGTCTACAGTCTTTGATACTAAACATTAAAAAAACCGTTGATATATTTGATCTAATTTGCAGGAGTACTTAATAGGTTCAGACAAAATTTCAGTAAGGTTTTAAGAAAAGTGAAAAATCAACTTACCATAATATATATGCGTGCGTGTGTATATATATATACATTTGACAAAAACCAACTGGATATCTTATAAAGAACTGACCCATTAAATTATCACCCAATTAGCCTCCTCCCTCTTTTCGCCAAAATATTTGAGTCCTTAATTAATCAAGCTCTAGTCCACCAAGAGAGAATATTCTTAAACAACCAGAAACCACATTGAAGCGCAGAAATTAGGAACTCATGATTCTGGAAAATCTACAACAGTGCAGTAAATAATGGGCAATCAACAATTCCCCCATCATCCAACAATCGTGAACTTGTTTGCACGGCAACCGAAAAGGCTAATCTGCTTACCCGGTGGTTTGCCTGCAACACTACTTTGGACCCAGCAAACCACTCCCTTCCTGACTTTCCTTTGCAGACAGACGCCACACTAAATGATCTGAAAATTACCCCTTCTCAAGTACATATCACAAAAAACCTAGACATCTCAAAAGCATGATCTCATCCCGGCTGTACTTAAAAAAATGCTCTGGCAAGGTTGCTCCAGTTCTCTCCAAACTTTTCAACAAATGCCTTAATGAATCTTGCTTTCCTGACTGCTGGAAAACCGTTTCTGTGGTACTAATTTACAAGAATTATGGCGAAAGAACTGATCCATTAAATTATCGCCCCGTTAGCCTCCTCCCTCTTTTCGCCAAAATATTTGAGTCCTTAATTAATCAAGCTCTAGTCCACCACTTTACAGCTGCTAAACTTCTGTCAGACCACCAATATGGATTTAGACAAGCCCATTCTGCTGCAGATATTCTAACTGTAATCTCTGAACGTTTATATCAAGTACTGGATAAGGCAGGGGAGGGGAGGACAGTAGCCCTAGATATATCTAAGGCTTTTGACAGGGTATGGCACAATAGTCTTCTCATGAAAATAAAATTCTATGGTATTACTGGACGAATGCTTAGCATAATTAGATCCTTCTCAAATGAGAGGAGAATCCAGATTGTTCTCGATGAGCGTACGCCCAAAAATTTGATATAAATGCGGGTATACCTCAGGGATCGATCCTTGAACCTTTATAATTTCTGATGTTCATAAATGACTTACCTGATAAAATTGTCTCTGAGATGGGTATATTTGCCAACGACACATGCACGTTGGAAAAACTAATAAGCACATATCTAAGGTAATGGCCGAAATCCTAGAGGAAAATCTTCAGTTTTTAGTTTTTAGATGGTAACGTTCAATGCTGTGAAGACAAAGCTAGTTTCTTTTAATAATTTCATGAAACCTTACCAACCACTAATAGCTATGGCTAGAGACATTTTACCTAAGAGCACTTCATTCAAGCTCCTTGGCTTAACGTTCACAGAAAACATTGAGATCATTACTAAGGCTGCTGCAAAGAAGGTGGGCTCTCTCTATCGTGCTAGAAAGTTACTTACGCCAAAAAGTATCCTGTCCCTCTACAAAGCGATCATTCACCCATGTATGGAGTACTGCCGTCACATTTGGGTTGGTGTATCTGCTACTAATTTCTCACTCTTGGGCAAGGTCCAAAAGAGAGTCGCCAACCTAATAGGTCCTGAACTATCACTTAAACTTCAGCCCCTGTCCCACGCACGAAATGTTGCATCCCTCTGCTTGTTTTACAAGTATTTTAATGGTGGATGCTCTGATGAACTACAAGCACTTGTACCCTCTCGACGAAAATACCCTCGACAAACCCGACAAGCAGCAAAGTCCCATCCCTACACAGTTGAGATCCCTAGATGTAAGAAAGCTTTTTACTCTAATAGATTATTCCCCAGAACTGCAAGACTTTGGAATTCTCTTCCGGTTTCCTGCTTCCTCAACTGTACTGACATGCAGAAGTTCAAGTGTAATGTGAACAGACATCTTGCTTCTAAACTCCCTACATAGAATGCCTGGAACTTAGGTTCCTGATAGTAGCCCCCTACATCAAAGTGGCAATATGCTTTGTTTGGGGTGAAAATATAATATATATATATAAGAGCCAGATACGTCCAAGGATGGAATACTGTTGCCACATATTGGCAGGAGCTGCTAAAAAAGACTTGTCCTGCCTTGATAGGGTTCAAAATAGACTTGGTGGCCTGGTGGGAGATGTCCTTTTCTCTTCGCTGCAACCTCTATCTCACAGAAGAGATG
Source organism: Euprymna scolopes (assembly GCF_053919585.1). Taxonomy (NCBI): domain Eukaryota; kingdom Metazoa; phylum Mollusca; class Cephalopoda; order Sepiida; family Sepiolidae; genus Euprymna; species Euprymna scolopes. The sequence goes on from NC_136490.1 coordinate 167,163,658, forward strand.
TTGCGAGTTTGTCTCTGCTTTATCGTTATTTTCATGGAAAGTGTTCAACTGAGCTTCAATCTATGGTCCCTCCTCGCCAAACTTTCAAAAGAAACACTAGACTAGCTGAAAACCTTATCAATAATTTTCCCCACTCTTTATCTGTGCCTAAACCTAAACATAGATTCCATGATCAAAGCTTCTTTCTTAGAACTGCACGCCTGTGGAATTGTCTTCCGCTTTTTCTGCTTTCCAGCTGTCTATAATATGGTTGTCTTCAAGTCCAACGTGAAAAGTTTCTGATGAGCCGTTCCACTTAAGTTAACAAATTTACCGAACTTCCATTACTATCAATTACTATATTGTCCTTTTGACTACTGTACACTCTTTAACCCTTATCCTTGAGTGGCCTATCGGCCTTGATAAGTGGTGACGCCTATGTAAAAAAAAAATATATATATATAAAATCTCCAGATTTCTCATATGGCAGCTATAGGTCGTCCATCACTCACATCCATACATCAGTGTAGTGATGCATACTACTCTCTATGCCAGAATTTTGGTGTGGAGTCTGAGGTCAATGTTCTGAAAAACCTTTCTCCTTTCTTGTTTGCTTGATACAATTTCGAATCATCATCCATAGAGGGACAGAGTGCCACACACAGAGGTGTTAGAGAGGGCAAGCAGCTGCAGCGTGGAATTCATCATGATCCAATGCCAACTCAGGTGGCTAGGACACATCATTCGAAATCCCAGCTAAGAATATTGCATAGAATCCTCTATGGTCAATTACTCTAAAGCTAATGCAGTACCGGTGGGCAGAAGAATCATTTCAAAGATAACATCAATAAATCCCTGAAGAGGTATCGAATAGACTCTTCTAAACTAGAGGAACTTGCTTCCTGCCGGGATCTCCGGGTCTCTCTCTGCTCACAGGGAGTGAACTGTATTAAGGAGCAGCAAATACAGGATCATACAGCAAAGCATGCAAAGAGGCAGACTCATGAGGCCATCCATGCTCCGTCTGGCATCTCCTTCACATGTCCGATCTGTGATTGTACCTATGAATTCAGATTGGACTATTTAAGCATCAGCAGACTTAGATGAAGAAGACCATTATCATCTGATAACGATGGAGAACAGGAACATATACGTATGTATATACATATGATGGTTGCAACGTCTTGTCAGACGAGTGCCACTCCCTCAGACACTGAAAGTTCATGTGTCCGAAAATGACATATAGTCCTGCCGGCGAATTCACATGCTCAAGCAGACATGACACTAAAGACGGTTATTGGTATACATACATATAGATACACGCACGCACACATACATATATACACTTATCACACACATATATACATGCATACATACACAACAAACATTACGCACACATACATATACATACACAATATACATACACACACATGCAAACATACACAAGACGGTCATTGGTATACATACATATAAATATATACATGCATACATACATACATACATATCTATAAGCATACGCTCATATATACCCATATAAATACACAATACATAATACACAAACATACATATACATACCCACATGCATGCATACACATATACATACATATACACACACATATACAAATACATACATACATATACTTACACATATGTACATATATATACATACACTTACCTACATATAAATACACATATATATATATGCATTCATATACATACACACGTACATGCACATACACACATTCATATACATACACACATGCATACATACACTTACACATACACATATATGCATATGCACACATGCACGCATACAAACATATATAAATGTATATACATACACACACAAACATATATACACACAGACACATATACATACATATACACATAGATATCAATACATATAAACACACATGTACATATATAAATATACACACACACATACATATATAAATATACATACACATATAAATATCATGATGATGATTGCAACGTCTTGTCAGACGAGTGCCACTCCCTCAGACATTTAAAATCCATGAGCCCAAATACCTGAGGGAGTATCTATACAAAGATGATGTTAAAGAGTCTTAGCTTTGTACGACAGCTAAGTTTCTCTCTCGGTTCAAAATGTTGAGATCCAGCAACAAGCAAGAGCAAGATAGCCAGCAACAAATTAAACTGCAGACCAGCTTAATGCGGGTACTGGTCTTCCGCTTTATGATTTTGTAAATTAGAGATTTGCTTCTCCTAGAAAGGTTGCCTTCACCATGGCTTACGGGAGCCCTCTCCACCCCAATACACATATACACACACACACAAATATACACGGTGCTAGTTGGCCGTTGACCCAGAAAAAAAGTTCATTCGCCCTTTGGTGATATATAAATATACATACACACATACATACATAGATAGATAGATATAATGATGACAGATTAATTGTTACATCCATCCAGCATTTCAGGCGTATACACATCACAGCTTTTTTATCGCCACAGGCCTTCTTTTTTTTTTTAATAGACAAATGCCTGAGAGAGTATCTATACAAAGATGATGTTACAGAGTTTTAGCTTTGTACGACAGCTAAATCTCTCTCTCGGTTCAAAATGTTGACATCCAGCAACAAGCAAGAGCAAGATAGCTAGCAACAAGTTAAACTGCAGACCAGCTTAATGCGGGTACTGATCTCCCGCTTTGTTGTTTTTTTTTAATCAGAGATCAGCTTCTCCCAAAGGGGCTGCCCTCACCACGCCCCACGGGATCCCTCTCCATCCCACACACACATGAAAATGAACACATTCATACATACAGATGTATGCCAACATACATATGCATGTGCACACACATGCAAACATACACACATAGTAGCACACAAATACGCATATGCATACATATGCATATACATACGTACACATAATACACATGAAGGAACATTCCAAAAGTCTTAAATACACAATGATCAGGACGACGATGATGGTGATGGGCACGATTAAAAATATGGCATGGATTTACATCTTGTTCTTATTTTTACAAAAAAGTTTCGCTGTAAAACTAACACTTTTGAAGTAGAAAATGATGATGTGGACAATTTCACACATTATTTCACAAATAAAATCGACGACGAGTCAAATGTAAAGACAGTCCAACCGACATATATTAAAAACGCTTACTCCTTCTTTGTTTGTATATACATATATGAACATATATATGCACACACACACACATACACATACACACACATATATATACTTACACACATATGAATACATATATATATGCATATATACATATATACATATGTATGTGCACTTACATATTTATATACTTATATACATATATATATACTTATATTCATATATATACATATATATACACATATATATGCATATATATATATATATATATATATATATATATATATATAAAGAGAGAGAGAGCATCAATAAAATAAGAAAATGACAATATAAAAATATACACTGATGCTTTAGTATATCTTATTTTCCTAAATTATCATTCCCCCGAGGACGTCCCCCGAAAATAAGGACGAAACATATAGAATTTGTTTCCATACTGATGTGCATCAATTAGGGGTGTAAGATAAGTAAAATCTCTTTTTACCATGGTATTTTGAAGCCTAATGCTTCTCCTCAAATGAGGAGAGAAAATGCTAGATAACATAATAGGGATGCGATGTCTAGCAAAAGTTACATTAGAAGTGAAATAATGGTGCAGTGAGAGATAAAATACAGAGATTGTTTGGGGGTGGAAGAACTAAAGTGATTTCCGTGATATAGGATTATTATAGCGTTTATTCTATAATGAAGGTAGGTGTATAGCATATCTGTTATGGTGGGTTCCAGCTCCCACAAGGATGATTGACGAATCCCCCAAGCAGTGGCCAAAAGATAGAGGAAGCAAACAGCAATCAGATATATCATTATAAATTTTTTTTTATTAGATTTTCACCCCAAACAGGGCACATTGCCACTTTAGTGTAGGGGGCTACTATCAGGGACATAAGCTACAGGGGTACTATGTGGGGAGTTGGGCTGCAAGATGTCTGTTCACGTTGCACTTGAACTTCTGCATGTCAGTACAGTTGGGGAAGCAGGAACATGGAAGGGAATTCCAAAGTCTAGCGGTTCTGTTAAATCAACGGATCTCAACTGTGAAGGGATGGGATTTTGTTGCTTGTCTGGTTTGTCGGGGGTATTTATGTCGAGGGGATACAAGTGCTTGCAGTTCATCGGAGCATTCACCGTTAAAATACTTGTAGAACAGGCAGAGATGCTACATTTCGTCGATGGGACAGAGGCTGAAGCTTAGATGCCAGTTCAGGACCTATTAGGTTGGCGACTCTCTTTTGAACCTTGTTTAGAAGCGAGATGCACCAACCCAGATATGACAACAATACTCCATGCATGGGCGAATGGCGGCCTTATAGAGGTGCAGGATACTTTCGGGCGTTAGTAGCTTTCTAGCGGTCCTAGCAATGCTGTCAATGTAATTTTTCCAACTCATGTTTCCTGTGAACGTTAGGCTGAGGAGTTTAAAAGATTTACTTTCAGATAAAGAGTCTTTGGCCATTGCTATTGGTGGTAGAGAAGGTTTCTTGTAGTTATTGAAGGAAACAAGCTTAGTCTTAGCAGCATTGAATGTGACCATCCATTTTTGTCCCCCTTCCACTACAGATTGGAGGTCATCCTCTAGTGTTTCTGCCATATCTTTAGATGTGTTCATTTATTTTCCTGTCGTGTCTGTTATAGAGCGTGGTGTCATCAGCATATATACTCATCTCACAAACAATTTTGTCAGGGAGGTCATTTATGAATATTAGGAATAATCGAGGTTCAAGGATAAACCCCTGAGGCACTCCCGCATTTATATCATATTGTTTTGATGTACGACCGACGAGGACAACCTGGATTTTTCTCTTATCTAAGAAGGATGTAATTATGTTAAGTTGATGCGGTTGATATTAGCGCAGTTAGGAGATGAAATCGATGCGTTTTTTTTATTCTCACTAATCGTTTTTATTCTCATTCTGATCTTACCAACTATTGTCCTCAGATCCCTTAACGTCTATGTTAACGGCCCGTGACTCGTTTAGTATTCTTGGTGTGTGTGTGTGTGTATTGAATATAATGTACTGTGAATTATATTTAATACACTCACACACACACACACACACACACACACACACACACACACACACACGAATACTAAACGAGTTAAGGGATCTGAGGACAAAAGCCGTTAAAAAAAACACGGTCAGATAAGAATGAGAATAAAAACGATTAGTGAGAATAAAAAAAAACATCAATTTCATCTCCTAACTGCGCTAATAGCAACCGCATCAACTTCATAAACGTTCAACAGATACCACGTTAATCTTGATATATATATATATATATATATATATATATATATATATTAAGTAATGTGATTTATAATTTAAAAATTTTTAAAATTTTTAAAATTTAAAAATCAAAATTTAATTAAATTAAAAATCAGTTTCATAAGAAGGAACAACAACAAAGTCAATTATCTGTACGATCGTTTCGGAAATCCGTGCTTTTTATTTGTGGTATACATGAAGTCACGTAGAACAATTATACATAGTTTTTTTGGTAAGCACGGTCTACTCATCAGCAAATTTAGGAGGATTTCTATTGAATTGAAAAGATGGTGTCTTTTCAATTCAATAGAAATCCTCCTAAATTTGCTGATGAGGAGACCGTGCTTACCAAAAAAAAAAACTATGTATAATTGTTCTACGTGACTTCATGTATACCACAAATAAAAAGCACGGATTTCCGATACGATCGTACAGATAATTGACTTTGTTGTTGTTCGTTCTTATGAAACTGATTTTTAATTTAATTAAATTTTGATTTTTAAATTTTAAAATTTTTTAAAATTTTTAAATTATAAATCACATTACTTAATATTGAATTTGCTCTAGGACATTTAACTATCGAGCTTATTATATATCTAAATTACAACGAGCATTTCCTGTATTTTAATTAAACTAGTAATTTCACTATTACATTAAAATACACTTAGCTCTTTAGACTATTATTCTAATCTCCTTTAAATTATATATATATATATATATATATATATATATATATTAGTGATGTGATAATTCCAATATTTTTCCCGAATCCGATACAATTACCGATTCCAGGTATGATTCTTTATAAATCTCTAAATATTAAAGAATAAAGTTATTTTTTTTACGATGTTAAATGTGCCTGCATTTTCTCAAGCGTTGAAATACACTTGTTAGGGACGATCCATAGATTTCAGTTTTAGTTGTAGATTTAAATCAATAAACATTGATTATTTTACCACTACTTGCAGCAGTGGAAGGTTTTGTTTTAAACAAAATCGAATAAAAAGACATGTAAAATAATCCTTTTGCACATGGGAAAATTCTTCCGATTCCGATTCCAATACCCCGATAATTCCAATTTATTGTATTCTCAAATTAATTAATCGTGTCAACTCTTTCTCTCTCTCTCTCTCTCTCTCTCTCTCTCTCTCTCATATATATATATATATATATATATATATATATATATATATATATATATATATATACATTCAGGTTTGAGGTGTCCAAAAGTTAGAACTAATGAAGACAACGAGGTTGGTAAATAGTGCTCAATAAAATGAGCAAAATATTTTTTATTATTTGGGGTAAACAGTGTTGTGGCCTTATTTTAGGGGTTCACAATATCAAACAGGAGAGTCGGTAAAGTCATGTCAACGATTAGGCTGGCATGGAATCTCTGATTAGAGAGTCCAAAATGGCTGCCTTTCACAGCGATGGGAGAGTCCATGTGAAGACAGGGGTGTCAGTTACCCCAGAACACCCCTCTCCGAAGATTTATTTCCCTGAAATATAATTTTTTCTCTTAGGGTTGACTTCCAAGGGTCCGTCAGCTTCTTTTTTCTAGTGGAACGACGTATTTCCATACTGGTTTGAGGAGGTTCCAGATCAAATGCCTCATATAGGAGGTCCATCGTCTCTTCTTCAAATGGAATTTCACTTGGCTCGTCTGAAGTGCGTTTGCGAATTTGGTTTAAGTGTTTCTTATGTGTGGAGTGTGGTCCTTCCACCATATAGACCATACGACCGATCCTGTTAATGATCGTTCCCCGCTCCCAGAAGGTACTATTATCTTCATGTATTTGGAAAAATATCTTTTCTCCCGGCATGTAGTTCTTTTTGGGTATCGTCAGCTTGGTGTATTTTACCTTTTTTTGTATTTTGCTTTGGTTTCTTTTATAAAATCGTCACTCTCGGCTTCTTTTCTTATGTCGTCTAGGGTAACCGGAAGTTCTTTCACTGTGTTACATAGAATCAAACTGTAGTCCTTCTCTGATTGAAGTGATGCGATAACAGAATCCTCAAGCGGTTCTCCAGTTTTTGGTATTAACCGGGATAGGCCGTCAGCATGTCCTTACTTCTTTGATGGTAGAAACTCCATTTCGAAGTCGTAATTGAGTAGGATTGTTCCCCATCTTTGCAGTCTGTTTGCCGTATGTGTAGGCAATCCTTTTCTTGAACCAAAGATAGCGATGAGCGGCTTATGGTCCGTTTGAAGCTTAAAATGTCTTCCATGTAAAAATCTATTGAATTTAGTCACAGCGAAAATAATACTTAGAGATTCTTTCTCTATTTGGGAATAATTCTTTTCCGCCGGTAGTAGGGTTCTAGACGCATGTGCTATCGGTTTCGTTGAACCATCAGGCATTTTATGTAGGATGCATGCGCCGATTCCATATGCGCTAGCGTCACTAGCGACGATTATGTCCAGTTTCGGATTATAATGGGTCAGGAACAGTTCTGATGTGAGCACGTTTTTTTAGCTTTTCGAATGCAGTCTGGCATTCTGTGGTCCAATCCCAAACTTTGTCCTTCCTAAGTAGCTCGTTAAGGGGTGCACGTAAAGTATGCAGGTTTGGAATAAAAGCTTGATAATAGTTGGCTAAGCCTAAGAAACTTTGCAAAGTTGTTAAGTCATGTGGCTCAGGCATATTTCTTATCGCTGTGGACATTTCAGGATCGGGCCGTCTACCGTTCTTGTCTGACCAAGGTATTTAATTTGGTTGAGGAAAAATTCGCATTTTGTGTCTTTCAGTGTGAAGCCATACTCACTTATTTTTTCAAATACCCGAAAAACATGTCTTTTATGTTCTTCTATAGATTCACTTTTTACTAGAATGTCATCTAGGTATCCTATAGAAAAATCAAAGCCGCTCAACATAGTGTCGATTATTTGCTGAAAGATAGCCGGGGCGACCTTGATCCCGAAAGCTAACCTATTAAACTTGAACAGTACCCTGTGGGTGGTAATACACAAAAGTCTGGAGCTTTCTTCTTCCACGGGAATTTGTAGGTATGCTTCGCTTAAATCTAGCTTTGAGAAAAATTTTCCTCCATTGAGTTTCGTAAATACTTCCACGGGGCTAGGTAGCGGGTAGTGGTGATCCCTTAGTGCTGCATTCAACCCTGTCAAGAAGTCTGCGCAGACTCTAATATCCATTGATTTTTTCTTTACGTATACAGTGGGTGCAGCCCACTCACTGTAGTCGACTTGGGTCAGTATTCCTGCCTTGACGAGTCTATCTAGCTCCTCGTCAATTTTTTGTATGGAGGCGAATGGTATGCTGCGTTTCTTTTTAAAAACCGGGGTGATGTTATCTTTTAATTCGAACTTCGGCTTCATTTTTGTGCAGCAGCCTAATTTGTCCGAAAAACATTAGGAAATGACTCCATCAAGTCTTCCTTAAGTTTTTTTGCTTCGGCTGTAGGGCTGTCTATTTTCTGACAAAAATCGCTTATGGGCGAGTCCCAGAGTTCAAATTGTTGAATCCAGTCCGTCCCGAAAAGATTGTTTGATTTCTTTAACACAAGCATTATCAGTGTTAAAGTTTTACCCTTCAATGTTACATTTGTAGTGACTTCGCCTTCAAAACTAATGCGTTCTCCCGTTACCAAGTGAGCCACTCTGTTGGTTTGTCTCATTTTTGGTTTGCCAATTTTACACCAAGTATTATAGTTTATTATGGACAAATCTGAGCCACTGTCAAGTTGAAGCTTTACGTTTTTGTACCCGATTTTGACTATTATGTACTTCCGTACATTTTCATCTTTCCCTAGAATTCTCGTCGTTTTGACGTAACTCTTGCGAGGTCCTTTTACTCTGCAATGCGAGGCTTTGTGGCCATTGCGTCTGCATAGATCGCATTTACGGGACCGGTAAGGACAATCTTTCTGCTAGTGGAGTTCTCTACATCCTCGGCATGGGTAACGTGGTAAATCCGGCTTATTTTGGTATGTTTCCTGAGTATTGCGTTTGGTTTGCACTTGACTTTTTGGGAAGAACGGTTTTTTATTTTGCACTTTCTTGATGTATGATACATTTGTCTCTTCTATATTTCTGAAGTCCTGTTTCTCAGAAATAATTCTTTGGCATTCTTCAGCCAATTTTTTAAGGGTAATGTCCGGTTCCTTTTCGAGTGTGTTCAATGCCCTGCGTCTGATTTCAGTGTCCTTGGTTGAGACTAAACCTTGAATAAAAATCAAGACCTTGAAATAGTCGGCCGTTAACGAAGATAATTTAAAATTATCACAATGCCTGTTCACGAGTGACGCAAATGTTGTGTTGTCTTGGTCTTCTTTGCGAGTCAGGTACATTTCCATCTCTTATGGAATAAACTAGTTTTCGGGCAGTATAACTCCATTAAGGATTTTACAGCCTCGTCAAATGACAATTCGTTCGTCTATTTTGGCAGTATATAGTCCACGAACTTACTATATTCCATGGCTCCCAATTTTTGTAGTAAGAGACGAACCTTCATCTGCTCGCTCCAAGTTTTACAATCAATTCCGAACACGTCGCCGAATCTGCGGAAATAGGCTTCAAAAGTTAATTCTTCATCAGGCCGGTATTGAAAAGTTTCCAACGCTGACCAGATTGCAGTTTGGGAAAAAACGTCCTTGTCTGACTCTCTACTGTCTTTTTTAGATATAACCTTAGATAATATTTCCAACTTTCTCTTTGCTTGTTCTTGCATTTTAAATATTTGAGCATTAAATTGTTTTCTTTCTTCTTCTCTTTCTTCTTCTCTTCGTTTTCTTTCTTCTCTTTCTTCGAACCTTTCTGCTTCTCTTTGTCGTCTTTCCTCCTCCATTTGCTTTCTTTCTTCTTCTCTTTGCTTTTGTATTTCGGAGAACTGAGTTTGCTACAACCGTATCATAGCTGCTATTTGTTTTGAAAGTTCTTCCATGTTAAAACATAACTAGTCTCCGAATTTCTAGGTCTGAGAAATTTCACCAAGAAAAAAAACAATTTTATGAAGATGACATATGAAATAAATATTCACACATGAGGAGGGACAGAAGGAAAGAAAAAAAGTTCCGTGTTGTATCTTAGCAGAAAATGTAATAAGACACTTAAAAAGTTTTTGTTTAATTTCCATGAAAGAAAAAAAATAGTGAATAACGGTACTATTTGTTGAAGTCAGAGAATTTTGCCAACATCAAAAGTATTTAAGAAATATCAGAGAGAAGAAAACAAATCTTTTAAAGTTACCGTTTTTTTTCTCTTTTTTTTTTTTGAAGTCCATAAACTTTTTAGTTTCGACTTTCAGTATTTTTCTAATTTCCTTTTGTTGTTGTTGTTGCTGAAATATTTTCCTTTTATAGAGTTGTATTTTTACAATCCTCGAATATGCTTTTATGGTCAGTACATATCCACATTAGCACGTTGGTAGAACTTGTTTCAATAAATAATTGTGGGTTAGATGCAAGTGTCCTATGAAGAGTCAGTTTAATGACTTTTTTGTTTCTGTTTTTATTTTTCTCGTTCACCGTAACAGGGAGAAAACTAACCACACGTGTGTTCAAAAATACAAAAGTGTAAATTTAAGTTCACCAATAACTTTTTTTTCCAGCATAGAATGTAATCTATTTTGTTTTAAAACAAGAAATTGATTAGGACAGCAATATATATTTTTTTCTACTCACAGTTTTGGTTTGGCGGTAACTTTCTTTTTTTTCTTGTTGTTGAAAAAAAAGAAGTAAACTTGTTGAACTTTTCAAAGCTGGTAGAAAAATTTAAAGTTGAGTCAGAAAAATAGGAAAATAGACGTTTTTGATTATTAGTCCAAAGGAAAGGGTCCTTGTGAGGTTTTTTCATTCCTACGTCGTCAGATGTTGTGGCCTTATTTTAGGGGTTCACAATATCAAACAGGAGAGTCGGTAAAGTCATGTCAACGACTAGGCTGGCATGGAATCTCTGATTAGAGAGTCCAAAATGGCTACCTTTCACAGCGATGGGAGAGTCCATGTGAAGACAGGAATAGGGGTGTCAGTTACCCCAGAACAAACAGTTAGATATGGTCGCTACAAATAACCATCTGTTTCAGTCAAAGAGACTTCATCAGGCGACCTGGAACCTCTCGACGCCAAAAAGAAAAAAGAAGAAAAAAAAGGTAAACAGTTACAAATGGTCGCTACAAATAACCATCTGTTTCAGTCAAAGAAACTTCATTAGGCGACCTGGAACCTCTCGACGCCAAAAAAAAGAAAAAGAAAAAAATAAGTATATATATATATATATATATATATATATATATATACATATATATATATACACACACACACATATATATATATATATATATATATATATATATATAGATACATAGAAGATAGATAGATAGATAGAGGGTATCTATATATAGGGTTTTATCACACAATGAGGAACCCCTCTCTGGACTTTAGCTATCTATCTCCGTCCCAAGCTGTCTGCTGCCATGTGGGACCCATGTGTTGTATCAGGTCGTCCCTCTATCTCCCATCAGGTCATTCATGAGAATGCTACTAGTGACATGTAAATCAGTATTACCTGTACATGATCAGATTGTCGGCAACTAAATCACCACCGGCTTAAAGCTTGCTTGATTAGGAGGCAGGCTAGATACCCAGCAGGACTAAAAACAAAACTTATTTAAGAGCGGATGTGCCCAAATTCCAACGGCCAGTTATCATACTCCTCCAGGTATGAGTTAAATACACGTGCCAACACGCAGGCCAAGCGTGGCAAGTATGGCAAAGCCCCAGAACTATGACATACAAGAATACATACATACATTATATATATATATATATATATATATATATATATATATATATAGCTTAGTTAGTTAGAAGAAGAGAGTAAGTTCCAGTCTATAAGGGGAGATTATCAGGATAATATAAAGCTCAACAAGTTTCATTGGAGCTTATATGTAACCCCTCACTGATAAAGTTCGGCCAGAACCCCTTTTTATTTGGAACTCTCGGCTTGTATCGTCTGGTCCTTCTCTGAGGATTGTTACAATGTATCCTGTATGCTGAAAGCGAATATTGAAGCCGCAGGCAGCAATAAAAACAGACTCGTGAAATTCTATTCTACAGAACTAATTTCACAAACTTATGTACAAATACTTTTACAAATATCGTTAAATTCTTAATAAGTTTTCAAAGTTTCAAAACTCTCTTCACAGACAGTGTCAACAGGGGGGGGTCGCGTCTTCAAGGAACGGCAGTCTCTACATGATATGTTCTCCCAGAAATCAAAAAGCAATCTGACTAATTTTTTAGCGTATCGACCCGATGTGGTTGGGGTTGAAAGTCTCCTCACCCAATCAAATCATGTTAAACCCCAACTGCGGGTGTGCAATTCAACCGCGATCTGAGATTCAATTCAAGATTAAAATTCATTAACATTAAGGTCACCACCCATCACTCAGCCAGTACAATATGTTCTTCTAATATCCTCACATTTCCTGTTGTTGATTTTTTTTTAAAATAACGAACTATCTCAGGTTTTCCCATCAAAAAGCAAATATATCTATTTTGACAATGAACTTAAATATATCTATATTTATCCACCCTAAATTCCTGGTGCAACTGTCGTTACCCGAGATGGGTCAAAAGCTATCTTAGCATAGTTATTCGGCCCTCCTCGGGCCTCTGTGGGGATCTAAAGCTCCCCAATGAGGGCAATTGCTCTCTCAGGTCAAATACGTCACATTCGCCCCCATTAGACTATATTGCTTCGTAGAACCAATGGAGTCTAATTTCTCAACACACCGCTCCATCCCTTTTTACAGTTCGCCATTAACTTTTTTTTTCACAGACCTCCTTCTCCGTCATCAAATTACCCTCTCTTCATCACCAAATTACCCGTCAAAAAGATAACATACATACAATCCAATATCTACCCTTTAATCAGGGTTCTCCCCCTTTTTCATTCAAAAGTGCATAAGGAAGTCAATTCAAAAAAAGTTCATAAGATTATAAAAAAACGTAAATGTTAAAAGTTTGTCAGGGCTAATACAGTTTCTTTTTTTTCACATGCAAAATCTTTTTTCTTTGTTTGTATATTCTGTTTTTTTTTCAATTCACATTAATAATTCAAAGATAAGTTAATCCTCATTTTAAAATTGTCACTCAATAAAATGCAACAAGTCCATCAATTAGCTCATAATAGTTACTTCCCTTGCTTTAAAGTTTTGTCCCCATTCTCTTTCCAGGGTTTTATAAGATTTATTCCCCTTTTCCCATTTTTTTCATCAATTCAATTATAGTTCAGTTTTTGTTTTTCACAGAGTGTCAGTCACAATGTTATATAGTTATTATTATTAGTATTATTAGACGATACCACTTGTGCGCGTATGTTACGTGAGTTCTTATTAGTAAAGAAGTGAGAGTTCTTGTCTTATTACATATGATGTTGTATCTTAGAGAGAGAGATGTGTATGTAATGACGTTTTATAACACAGACATATAATAACAATACAATTTACCTTTTTGTAGAAATCACAAACACAAAGACGAGCTTTATCCAAAACACATGATGAATTTATTTCCTTACGACCGGTCGGGATTTCCTCATTAAGAACTCAAAGTTTCACATTTTAGTTTCTGAAGTGACGTCTCGCTTCAGACGTCCGCCTGTCTCTGAGTTTTCTCACTGACCGTCTCCCCTGACTGTCTCTCCTGACTGTCTCTCTGACTGTCTCTGACTGTCTCTCTGACTCTCTCTACGACCAACTAACTCCCACCTCCCATATTGAGAAATCCATGCATCCCGGCCACGTGAGCAAAATTCACGTGTTTCAACATGCGCGACTTTGCACGTTTCCGACATTGATTTCCCAATAACCTATTTTTCTTGTGTTGTTTCCACAAAGGAATTTAACCTACATATCTAATTTATTTAACCATATTTTATTATCCACATTCTTTTAACAATTGAATAGTTTATTTATTATTCATTTCATCCGAATTAACAATTTACTGGACATTCCATTTAAACCTATTGTTCTTTTAAACTTATGTCCAGGGTTCGATTTCTGCTTTCTCTTATTTTCATTTTAACTAATCTCTCTATTTTTATACTTACATGAACAGGGGACAGCCCTTATCATGTAACAACAATTTACAAAATTTTTTTTCACTTCGCTGCTATCAACAGCACAGTCTCGTAATAAAGGGTATGCAGCCCTATCAGGGTTCTCAAAGGACCCACTTTTCATTAAGCTAGGGGAATCTTTCTCACCTTAAGCCGTCGTAGTTGAACCTTCATCTTTAATTTCACAGTTCAAATCTCCTTTATAAGCATCTTGTAAGAATTTCTTTCACTGAGGACATCTTCCTACCTCAATAGATGGTCATTCAAGGTATTGTTGGGATTTTCTTTCGACGGTTCTCAGCTCAGCGCCCTGCAAGAATTTTGGTAAAACAGAGAAAAAAGAAAAGAAAAGAAGACCCTCAACTCAAGTTCCCTTGGATTTCAGCATCACAGATGTCTTCGGGTTTTATTTCGTTTTCGTTAACACCAGCAGCCGCATTTTGCAGAATCACAGGTGGGCTCGAACCAGTCTCTGCAATCAGCCTCGAGATGCTTATCACCTTGCTCTCTTCCCACATTCGCCCTCTTCATGCACCATCCAATCACCAACAACAGTTACATACCTTTGTATACATATCATTCATAGTACACCTATTTCTGCATTCCATTCCCGTACACAACACCTATGAATGACTACAGGGTCTATGCAGGAGGGAGGCATTGCCATTGGTATTAGGTCAACCCCGGCTGGATCCAAAACCGAGGCCCATCCGACGATCATAACAATGGCACACGCCTCCTCCCTGCTATCAGCTCCTAATTACTATTATTTTTTTCTAAAATGCATAATGTTTTAGCAGCTCTCGCAAAGCCGAGTAAAAAAATTAATTAAGTCACTTTTCATGTTAAGTTGAATGCACCACACTTCATTCAGTGATGCCAATAATTATTTCTAATTATTCTTCATTCAGAACGTGGCCTTATAGCCCTTATTTCGCAATTTAGAAATCCTGCCTGACTGAGGCAAAATCTTAATCATTCCAGAAGTCAATTTAATTGCCGGAATGAATGCTTCCAATTATTCTCAACTGGACTCAACTAACATTTGTTCAGTTCAATAAGCGAAATCCTTCCAGGCTGAGGTAACAAAAATAAAATTTTTTCCAAAATTTCCAAAAGTCTAATTCTCGACCATTCATTTCATATGAAAAAAAAATCCCTTTCCGATTGAGGAGGAAGAGAAGAGAAAAGAAAGAGAAAAAAAAAACAAATAGTTAAATTTTCAAGAAAGCCCAATTCAATTCCTAAATTAATATCTCTACAACCTCTGTTAAAGTAGTACTCTCAATTTACCCAATCTCTCTCCATTCAATTATTAGTATATCCATATATATATATATATATATATATATATATATATATATATATATATATATATATATATATATATATATACTATTTTTTCTATTCTTAGATAAACTCATACAAACTCGATATTTGTAATTTCCCTCTAGGAGGACTGCTCCCTATTCCAAAAATAAAAACGAAGTTAATCTTACTTAAGTTCTTAATAAGATGTCAACAGTTCTCTCCCCGTTTGGCCGTTGCCCCCCTTATTTGTCTTTCAGGGGCGTTTCCTGGATTCCTCTCGGTCGCGGTGTTAACTGTTCTTTCAATACGGATAGAGGAATTTAGTCTTCTTCCTCCCAAGTCCCACTCGAGCCCTCCGACAGAATTTCACTGCCCGCATTCGACCCCTCCCTAGGGTCGTCTCCAATGCCAATGCCCTCCGTATTTCTCAGTTCGGAAATCCACCCAAATTGGAACCGATTTCTGTCCTCTTGCAACCCCCTGGGGTTTGGGATCGCCGTTTTATTATTCTGATTTCTCAGCATTCTCATAACATCTACGTCGAATTGAACGGACTCTCCCTCCTCATCGGAGGTTTCCATTTCCGGGGGTGCAACCAAGGTAGCCTTACGTGGGCGTCTTTCCGATCTTCGTGGGACGAGTTTTACATCATATTCCAATTATGCCAACTTCAGATCATTAGCTTGTACCCTTTTTATTTTCCCAGCAAGCTGGTCCCAGATTTTAAATGAAAGAGGGCTAGTCTCTTTCACTATTCGATAGTAAGGAGTCCAACGCTTGTCCAGCTTCCCCTCTTGTGTTTGTACCTTATAATACACATAATATACATTTGTACCTTATAAAACACATAATATACATTTGTACCTTATAATACACATAATATACATTTGTACCTTATAATACACATAATATACATTTGTACCTTATAATACACAGGGTCTCCTACCTTAAATTCCACTTCCCTTCTATCTTTGTTCACTCGAGCGTTCCATTTCGTCTGTGCTCGCTTAATACGGTTCCTTGCCTGACAAATTTTTGATGTTGCTGTTCCAACAATATTTGGTGATTCTCCTCCCCCAAATGCTTCCTATGCGGCCTTAAAAAATTATCAATCAGGAGCACCACATCCCTTCCAAACACTAATTCAAATGGTGAGAATTCTGATGTTTCATTCATCATGAACCTCACCGGATTATCAGCCACAAGCTTACCCCCTCGCCACCTGGCTGGCCTGGCTTCCTGATCTCTAAGGGTCATCAGGTCGCAACCCTGTTGGTCTCTTCCCTAAACTGCTCGTAGGCAGGCGGGAGGTGATCTCCACTCTGACCGCCTGACCTACTATTCTTTTGTCTGGTGGGACAGGGGGTGGTCTACCTTTATCTTTTCTTCTTCCCAACCTACGGTCCGCTGCGTCCATACATCGACCAGCCATATGGCTGTAATGACCCCGTCTCTCACACATTGGGTCACTCTTTATCCTCTTTCTTTCCCATCTATAGGCAAAACGAGCCATTCCTCTCCTTCTCTGATGGGGCATAGGGGCTCCCTGGCATTCCCTCCTTCTCTGATACCCCTTGGGGTGCCCTCCTCCCCGAATAAGGAGTTTTCTAGACCCACCTCGGTCGATACTCTCGGTTAAGACTACATCTCCCTGCATCATTTTCCTGTAACCGGGGGGCAACGAATTCGTGGCCATACCTGCTCCCTACTCTGAGCCAATTCAACTGCTTCCTGCAGTCTGGCCGTATGTCTTTAATGACATCGGCTCGGAATCTCTATCCCTTAAAGCCCCTTCCAATATAGCAGCCAATAACGCCTGCACTGATTCGGTTTCTCTCAGCTTCTCATCCGGGAAAGCCCTTCCAGCCAAACCAGATATCCGTCGCTGAGGTATGCTTTTTCCAGGTTGTTGTCGGATTTGAACCACCTTTCTCATTGTATCATTGGGACTCCGCTCCCCAGAATACTCCCTTCTAAAGCTGCTCGTAATTGTTTCAATTTCA
Organism: Euprymna scolopes; assembly: GCF_053919585.1. Classification (NCBI taxonomy): domain Eukaryota; kingdom Metazoa; phylum Mollusca; class Cephalopoda; order Sepiida; family Sepiolidae; genus Euprymna; species Euprymna scolopes. The sequence goes on from NC_136490.1 coordinate 167,181,431, forward strand.
ACTGAGGGTTATCTGTTGGCAAATAAACCTTGAGACTGACCCTGACATGTGTTCACATGCCAGCGAGATAACTTCCCTGTCTCTAAGATCACAAACTGTTTTTGCACCCGAATCCCCTCTAACTTCGGGAGACGCTCTTGACGGCAAGCCATTCTTAACATGTGGAGGGGAGGATGTTCTGTACCTATTCTGTACTTTAACCTTACAATTGAATAAAAAAACCTATCATAAAACTTTAATTAAACTTGGAAATACGATTTAAAAAATAACGCGGATCAGTAAGTGCATTAGCACCAATAACAAAAAAGTTTCTACCAAGAAAACCGTTATTTTTTCGCCCATTCTTACCAAGGGGAGGGGATGGTGTTTTGTCACTATTCTGTACTTTCAACTAACAATTTATTAAAAAAACAAAAGGTAAATTTTCACATTAGGTTCACCTCCACAATTTTTAACATGAGTAGGTTGGGGGTGTTTATTCCGAAAGTCGTTCTTAACATTTACTCCCCATATTTCCTCCTATAACACAGAACATGCTAGGTAACATACAAATATCCGTGCATGAGGTCGCCAAGCTAATCAAGAACCTTGATTCCAGTAAAGCAATTGGCCCTGACGGCATCCCAATTATAGTGTTGAAAAAGCTTCAACCAGAACTTGCTCCCATACTGACGAAACTTTTTAAGCGCTGCCTTAAGGAGAAGTGCTTTCCGACTCCCTGGAAGACCTCATCAGTTTGCCCTGTATTTAAAAATTCAGGTGATAAGTCATCTCCCTCTCAGTACAGACCAATAAGTCTCCTGTGTGTTATGAGTAAGTTGCTGGAATCTATATTAAATAGAGAAATAGTCTACCACCTCAGCAGAAACAACCTTCTTAGTGACACACAATATGGTTTCTGCTTTGCAAGAGCTACCGCAGATGTGCTGACGGTTATATCTCACAGGATTAGTGAATCTCTTGACAAAGGCTTCCTTTCTAGGGCAATTGCTCTTGACATATCAAAGGCCTTCGACAAGGTATGGCATAAGGGTCTACTTCACAAGATTTCCAGCTACGGTATAACTGGAAATGTTTTCTCAATCATTAAATCATTTCTCTCTGATAGGCTCATAAGAGTAGTGGTCGATGGACAGAAATCAGAGGCCTGCAGTATTAATGCTGGAGTCCCTCAGGGGTCAATCCTGGGCCCAACTCTCTTCCTGATCTACACCAATGACCTCCCTAAACACATACTTAAATCATTCGTTGATATCTATGCTGATGACACGACTATCTATGGCAACACATCAAAGGCTGTAAATGACAAAGTTCTCTCTGATTCTCTCTTCTCTGATCTTGAGTGCGTGGTTCAGTGGGGAAAGACGTTACCTTTAATGCATCTAAAACCAAACTCCTATCCTTACATCATCAACGCTCTGAGACCCATCTGGCATCAATTGTGATGGATGGCTCTCGTCTGGGAGAGGCCCCGTGTTTTGACAAGCTTCTGGGTTTGACCTTTACTCCTGATCTGAAATGGAATGGAACACGTACATCAAGTCTGTTGCCAAGGTCGCTGGAAAGATGGTGGGATCCTTCTACCGCTCCAGAAGATATCTCACTAGTGATGCAATTCTCTATCTATATAAAAGCCAAGTACGTCCAAGGATGGAGTCCTGCTGCCATATCTGGGCGGGAGCTGCTAAAAACAGCCTATCCTGCCTTGACAGAGTACAAAATAGACTTCATGGCTTAGTAGGGGATGCCCTTTTCTCTACCCTGCAACCTCTCTCCCACAGAAGAGACGTTGCGAGCCTATCCTTGTTTTATCGTTATTTCCATGGCAGGTGCTCGCCTGAACTCCAATCTCTGGTCCCCCCTCGCCAATCTTTTACAAAAAACACCCGTCTAGCCGAATCCACTGTGAAAAATTTCGCCCACTCTATATCTGTGCCTAAATCACAACGTGGATTCCATGAACAAAGCTTCTTTCTTAGAACTGCACGCCTGTGGAACTCTGTTCCGTCTGCCTGCTTCCCACCTGACTACAACTTGGATGTCTTCAAGTCCAACGTTAACAGATTCCTAATGAACCGCCCCCTTAAGTAAACACTTCATCAAATCTCCACACTAACTTAATGTACTTGCAATAACCCTTATCCCTGAGTGGCTTCCGGGCCTTGATAAGAGGTGACCACTGTGTAAAAAACAAAACAAAAGAAAAACATGAGGAGAATGGTGGTATTTATTCCAAAAGTCATTTTTAACAGATGAAAGACAGGTAAAAGGTTAAAACACGTGGTTAGGCATGGGTGTTGTTTATTCCGAAAGCCGTTCTTAATATGGGGAGGTTGGGAGTGTTTATTCATGGCCGCCACTGAATTATAGTGCATAGTATAGGTCTTTATATCGCGAAAACTACTTGCCTCTGCAAATTTTAAATGAGATTTTCTTATTCAGCATAGTCGAAAATTGTGGAGGTGGACCTAATGTAAAAAAATACCCTTCTAAAAAAAGATATCGTGAAATTTAAATTTAAGCGCGGTACCAAAAATAAAATTAGACAGAAAAATACCGCCTTCAGGTTTGTACTTGCACAAAGACTTGAAAATGTTGTCAACAAAAACAAATATATAACAAGTAAATATTTTCGAAGGCAAGATAAGTTACTTTTCTACTTAATTGGATAATTTTTAGTGTTTTGATTGGGGTCGTACTACTGTACATATAGATTCGAAAAAGTTGTCAAAAAATAAATGTATAACAAATATTATCAAAGGCAAGATATGTTACTTTATTACCAAAATGATTTTATTTTTTTTAATGTAAAATGTTTATTTGACTCGAAAAACACAACGTTTACTGCTATATTTGAAAATTACAAATTGTGCCAGACTCTTTGTTAAACACGTTAAGTTTGGGAAAAATGAGTTAAAACTAAAAAACTATAGAAAATACTGTTAAAAGCCACCAAATACATGACTGCCTATGTCACAGTAACATATATTGAGTGAGTTCCTGACAATATTTTGTATAGTTTTTTTAGTTTTAACTCATTTTCCCAAACTTACCATGTTCAACACAGTCTGCCGCCATTTGTATTTTTCAAATATACTGATAAACACTACCTGTTTTTGAACCGATTAAACATTTTACACTAAATAAAATCACTAAAATCTTATCCAGTTAGGTAGAAAAGTAACTTATCTTGCCTTTGATAACATTTATTTGTTATATTTATTTTCAACAACTTTTTCGTTTCTTTGTTTAGTAATACAAACCCGTTTTATTAAACGTCTAGTCGGCTCGGAAAACAGTGTTTATCAGTGTATTTGAAAAATACAAATGGTGGCGAACACTGTTGATGATGTTGAATTTGGGAAAATGATTTAAAACTAAAAAACTATACAAAATACTGTCAGAAACCCACTGAATATGTCAGCCTATGTCACGATAACATATAATCAGTGGGTGTCTGACACTGTTTTGTATAGTTTTTTTAGTTTTTAACTATTTTCCCAAACTTAACGTATTTAACAGAGTCCGCGACCATTCGTCTTTTTCAAATACATCGATATACACGATGCTAATTAAACATTTTACATTAAATAAAAACACTAAAAAATTATCCAGTTAGGTAGAAACATAATTTACCTTTGCTTTCATTTATTTGTTTTTGGACAACTTTTTCGAATCTGTGTATAGTTACCCTCCTCACCCAAATATTAATTAAGATCTCACAATTTTGAATACAATAACAAAAAAGAAACTATTTAGCGTTTCAACATTTTAGCAACGTTCGGCTTAATCCACTGAATTTTGGTCTAGCCCAATCCATGATTGATGGTAACTCCCGAAGATCCGGATCCAATTCTGCAAGAGTACCATATTTTTTTCATTTTCGACTTTTTTTTTTTTACTTTTTGGAGTGGATTGCTGTACTAAGAATATAAAAAAACATGCATTATCTCTGTTTATTAGAATTTTCCATTACACCAAATTGAGCCACAGCAACGTGTGGCAGGGTACAGCTAGTAAATATATATATATATATATATATATATATATATATATATACTAGCTGTACCCGGCCACGCGTTGCTGTGGCTCAGTTTGTTAAAATGGAACACATGTGAAAGTAGAGAAAAGTTTGATTCTTTTTTTCAAGAGAATGTACAAATTATTTTTTTTTTTTAACATATGTTAAGAAAATAAACAGAAAAATACTTCCATCATTAATTATGCAAAAAAATAAATAAAATGTTGATTTAGTGTTTCAATATGCTTATAAATTACGATAAAACTTGCTGAGTATGCACTGTTTTACGGTTGTTGTAAAAATGGAACGGAAACTTAAATTTCGCTTCATTTTAATCTTTCTTAATTTTTTAATTGTGCCCCCCCAAACGAATATAATCAAAACAGTAACATTCAACAATTGTACTTTATGTATATAAAACACAAAATGGGTGTTTGTATTACTGTACACATAGATTCGAAAAAGTTGTCAAAAAACAAATATATAACAAATAAATGTTATCAAAGGCAAGATAAGTTACTTTTCTGCCAAACTGGATATATTTTTTGTGTTTTTATTCAATGTAACATATTTATTCAGCTCGAAAAACATACAGTGTTTACCGATGTATTCGAAAATTCAAGATGGCGTCTCACACCCTCTTTAACATCGTAAGTATGGAAAAAGGTGTTATAAATAAAAAAATATACAAAATACTATTAAAAACCCGCCGAATATATGTCAGCCTATGTCACGGTAACATATATTGAGCGAGTTTTTAACAGTATTTTATCCGGTTTTTTATTTATAACATCTTTTCTCACACTTACCGTGTTAAAGAGAGAATCAGACGCCATCTTGAATGTTCCAATACGTCGGTAAACACTGTATGGTTTTCGAGCTGAATAAACATGTTACATTGAATAAAAAATATATCCAATTTGGTAGAAAAGTAACTTATCTTGCCTTTGATAACATTTATTTGTTATATATTTCTTTTTTGGACAACTTTTTCGAATCTATGTGTACAGTAATACAAACCCCACAAAATATTTATTAAAAAAAAAAAAAATTTTTTTTTTTTAAAGTTAATAACGAAAGGGAAATAATTCCATTTTTAAACGAAAAAGTCAGTTTACCTAACTTACTGTATTAATGCTATTTTTTTTAGGCAAGAAAAAAAAAAGGTAAATATCCAGATACGCTACTACAGAACACCGACCACTCTAATTTGTTTTTTTATAGGTAATTGAGGTCGCTGACAACGAATCTGATAGTCAAACTTGGGGCAAATTTACCGTTTGCATGGTATTTACCCCTGAACCCACGAACTTCTTTCCACAATTTTGCAGCATCCGTTTATGCTACGCGCATGCACGCTGTAGCATAAACGATGGCTTCACCAAGCAAACTATGTTGGGGGGAGGGGATTTTTTTTTCCAGGACATAGAATTTTCTAATTTTCAAAAATACGTTATAGCGCTTTTTGGGTGGAAAATTTAAAATTAGCTGAAAAAGAAATAAAATAAGAAAAGGAAAGCACACCAAGTTGGAGTAGGGGGGGGGTAATTTATCTGTTTTTTTTTTTACCTGGAACATCGAATTTTCAAATTTTCCGTAAGTAACGCACCGGCATTTACCAATTAGAACACCATTTAACATTTTCCGAAGATTTTACTTTGTGCATTGGGGGCGCGAGCGGGGGGGGGGATGTGATATTGGCGCGCGTGCGCCCCAACATCACATCCCCTCCAACAAATTAGAGTGGTCGGTGTTCTGTAGTAGCGTATCTGATAAAAAAAATATTTAGGTTTGGCTATAAATTCCTAAACTCATTTCACCCTAAATAATTTAGGTGACTGAAATAGGAATCTAATTGAATCTTTAATTTCCTGAATAGTATCCGATAATTCATTTTTCTTCGAGTTATATCGAATACATTAATGCAGACTTTAGGGGCTTTTTTCGTAATGTTACTGTAAAAATTATCTTTTATTGTTATAAATTACGATGCTTTAAAAAAAGCAAAAATAAATTCTTGCGTTTTTTATTTACTACTGAAAACCATAACTTTAGTAAAGGTATTTTTTGTTTAAACAAAATAAAACATTTTCACCAAGAGTTAAGTAAAAATAATTAGTTCATTATATTCTGCGATCATTATTTGAAAAATACTGCAGTTTTCATTAAAATTCGTTAATTTCCTGATCATTGGTGAATTTTTAAGTAAAGGGAGGAATCAAAATGTGTATACACTTTGAGCGTCGGCATTCATTTTGTGACCACGTGTGGTTAATTTAAGTTAAAGTTCAATCACATGGTTACATTATCAATAAACCCATTGAAAATTTACCGATATTGTAAACACATTCTGTTTACATTAAGCCTGTGGTGTTTTTTTAGTGATGCAATGTTGTCAACTGAGATTTAAAAAAAACCCGCGAGATCAGGAGAAAGAAATGTCCAGAAAATCGCTAGCCAGTTTGGCAGAAAAGTAACTTATCTTGCCTTTGATAACATTTATTTGTTATATATTTGTTTTTTGACAACTTTTTCGAATCTATGTGTACAGTAATACAAACCCGTGTACAGTAATACAAACCCCTTTGGGGAGATTTAAATGCCCCCCCCCACCTAAAATGTACTTGGAAAAATCGATTTTATAGTGAGATTTAAGAATGGTTAGTCGAAAAAAAGGTGAAAAACAAAACAAATAATCAATAAATAATTTTTACCAAAGGCAATAAATGCTACTTTTTTTTACTTACATGAATGAGTTTATTTTATGTTTTAAAGTATTTTTAAGCAATCTAATGCGGGTGTCTGGCCCAGACACCCGCATTAGATTAGATTAGACACTGTCTGGGTGCCAAATACCTCCAGGTTTTCTAGAATTTCCCGCTAGATTGTAAACGAAATCTCCAGATCTAGCAGGAAAACCGCTAAATTGTAACACTGGTCACGTGACAGGAAGCGGTAATAAATAATTGTCCCTAAATAAAAAAAAATCGATACAAAGAAATCCAGCTATTTATCATAGAAAAATTAAGTATAATGTTATAATTAAAAAGAAATATATAAAAACACACATGGATATAGTAAACATATTATATCAAAACGTGGAAGCCATCGGTCCAGTGGTTTTTTAGACAATTTACTCCGAACGAACCAACATTTACATTTTTATATATATAGATATATATATATATATTCTACACAGAATATATATATATTCTATGCAGAATATATATATATATATATATAATTATTTTTTTTTTACTATAATAATTAAATATATATATATATATTCTACACAGAATATATATATATTCTACGCAGAATATATATATATATATATATATATATATATATATATATATATATATATATATATATATATATATATATATATATATACTAGCTATACCCGGCCACGCGTTGCTGTGGTTCCGTTTGGTGAAATGATTAAATTGAATGAATATAGCAAAATTAAAAAAAAATCTTTAAGGTATACTATTAGTTTTCACATCACGTCATGAAGTAAGTTACATTTTTAAATATGCAGATAAACAGCAATAAATAATTTGATTATTTGCATATAGATCTATCTTATTGGCACATAGATCTATTTCATTCTTATTAGAAATCATCAGTGCAACTCATCCGAATTAAATAATGAACCCATGCATAGATACGCTACAGCAAAGGTGATTTTCATGTTGTTGCTTCTTAATGTTTTGTATGAAGGACCAAGATTTACAAAGGGCAGTGTTATTAATCTTTCTGGAGTTGAAGTCCCACGACGAACTCATGCACAGATATGCTTCAGTGAAGGATGTATTTGATGTTTTTGCCTCTCAAATTCTTGATTGAATAATAATTTTGGAGATTGTCTTTTGGACTTCATTTTGATCCAGTTCCATAAGTTGCCATTTAATCTGAAGGATTTAATTTTCCAAAACTTGTGGATACACAATATTCTTAGTAGTTCCAGTTTCAGTGCAGATGAAGAGATTCTCAGGTTTGCCGACTCTAGAACATGCAACATATAATTGCCCCTGTGAGAAACAGTCAGTGTGTAAATATAAGCCACACAATTCTAAAGATTGTCCCTGTGCCTTGTTGATTGTGATTGCAAATGCCAAGCGAATAGAGAATTGCAATCTCCTAAATTGAAATGGCAGATCTGTTGGAATCATGGGAATGTGCGGAATTAAGACATCTTCACCTTTGAAAGGCCCTGTCAAAATTGTTGCTTCAATGATGTTGGTCATTAATTTTTTTACTGAAAGAAGTGTGCCATTACAAAGCTTAGGCTGGTTAATATTTCGCAACATGATAATTGGTACACCAATTTTCAATTGCAGTACATGTTGTGGAATCCCTGGCAAATCTAGTGAATTCAAAAACTCTGATGGATAATTGATTGCTTCGTCTGCTTCAACAACAGTGTCAACGGACTTGTATGTGACTAACTCAACATGAATGTTCAACTGAATACTATTGTTGAGTGCTTGGACATCTTTGTTCGTGGGTGCAAGAATAGCTCGTTCACTCAGACAACTGTGATTCATAAAGTCAATGTGGATGTCTGGGAATACGTTTTTAATTAATTCGTCTTTTGATGTAACTAAATGACAGAAGTTTTGTGGCAATTGAATTCGGCCTGAAGTCAGAGTAGCTAGCACTGTCCCATTCCCAATTTCCAACAATTGTTTTGAAAAGATCTCTGTTGACTGATTATTTTGCTGCTGGACACGCATATTTCTAGTCAAATTTAATGTCTTCACATTTTGCCAAAAAGTGGAGTATTTGAGGCAAGCATTTACTTCATCTGCTGGTGTTGATCGAGGAATTACAGGTAATGTTTGCCTGAAATCTCCAGCAAGCAATATTACTGCATTCCCAAATAATCTATCATTTCCCCGCAAATCTTGCAATGACCGATCAAGAGCCTCCAGTGATTTTTGTGTGCCATTGTGCATTCATCCCAAACAATAAGTTTGCATTTTTTCAATACTTTTCCCATACCTGATGTTTTTGAAATATTGCATATGGGAGTTTCAATAAATTGCATGTTTAAAGGAAGTTTCAATGCAGAATGAGCAGTTGTCCACCTGGTAGCAAAGTTGCAGCTATTCCAGAAGATGCAAGAGTTAAGGCTATGCCATTTTGTGATCGAATGGCTGCCAAAATAAATTTAATTAAGAACGTTTTACCAGTTCCTCCTGGCGCATCTAAGAAAAATATATCTCCCACTCCATTATTTACAGTCTGCATTATTTTGTTGTAAACGTCTGTTTGCTCAGGTGTTAGCTTGTTAATATTTGCTTGCACATACAACAAAAGATCATCTGTGTTGTAATTTTGTTCCCTACACAATTCTACATCAAAGAAAGCAGCAGCAGATCTAGTCGGTGAGGTCATTCCCAATTGTTTGAGGAATTTGTTTGCAATTTCTAAACACAAATTTTCAATTCTTATCAATGCCTCATTATAGATTTCTGATGTAAAATCCAGACAGGTATTTGTACTTTCATTGCTTATTTGATGAAAAATGTCTTCGGTCATGTGTGATTTATATTTCTCCCATAACTCAACAGGAGATGAAGGGAAGCAATTGGTCAAGATAGTTGCAAACAATGCACGAATTTGATTAGGATGTGATGTGTTACACGCCTCATTAATGCATTCATTCCAATGTCCGTCATTTTCCAATAAATTCAGAGCTTGACATGCACTGCGAAAAGTAGCATGTGTAATGCCATTGACAATTTTTAGTTGCTGGAATGATGTTGGACCAGGCACATTTATCAACAACATGCGAAGAAAGAAGCATTCATCTTGTTTGGGATGGATAGTATACAGTCTGCCTATTGTTTTTTCTTTGAATATTCCAGGTTGTCCGACTTGCTCTCTTCTTTTGCGCCATTCAAATGATTTTCTACTCTTATTCCATGTGTAATACTGAGGCACTTCCGAATAGAGGAGTGTTTTTGCAAACGTGTCAGTTTGACATAACATGAAGAAAGCCGTTAATGTTGTAGCAGGTGGATTCAAAGCTATCTGTTGCACATTTGAAGCTGTAAAGTAAATGCGCTGTCCATTTTCTAAATGTACTGATAAGTGAACAATAGCCGGACTTCGTTCATGTATTGGAAATGAAAGAATTCGCCATACAGCTTCATTGCTGCTTATGTATCTTCCAGCTTGATACTGTGCTATTTCATCAATATGTAGGCTTGCATTCAGATTATTGCTCTCTATTTTCAAGGCAAAAACTGCCATATCGCTGCCTTTATTCACATACTTACAAATGTATTTGATGGACTTTACAGAGTTACAGTATTCCACATTGATGTGCGATTTATAGGTTTTTGATAGCAAAGGTGAATATGGAACAACCACTCGATTATCAACTTGTATATTGCCATTTCGCATTTGTATGGTTGCTAATTTACCGCCATCTTCTACTGACCTTCTTTTGTATAAAGGATATCCATCATTTCCTGTAACTGTGTTGGTTAATAATGCTCGGGGATATCGCTTAGAGCATTTACCCTCTATCATGCATCGTGAATTTGGATTAAATATCCCGCAAGGTCCATGTATCATATTTTTTATGACAACTTCATGCAAATCTTTATCAATGTCAGCATCAGGTATTAGATATTAGATTGTCGATTTTGTTTGGATTGAGTTTGTTGTAGAGCCAGATTAGTATGTGGAAGTGTGGTAATCCTCTCTTTTGCCATTCCACTGAATACATCCAGCAGCACACAGATCCAAATACTTTATGTTTTACAATGAAACTTATTAGTGATTTAAGCTTTTGTCTGAAAACACGTGCTGTAATATCATGCCTATCTACCGATGATTGCCCAGGAAGTAAGAGTTGCTGTATTTCATTCCACGCTGGGTTGCATGTAAATGTAATGAATAGGTCAGGACGGCCATACTGACGAACATATGCAAATGCGTCTTGAGTGTACTCATGCATATGACGTGGACTGCCTAAATACGAAGATGGCAAAATTGTTAGTCTTCCAACGTTGGTTGTATTACCATCATTAACAACTGCATCACGCAAATGAACATATTCTTCAGAATGAAGTTTTGACTGATTCAAACGGATGAACAGCAAACGTTCAGTTTCAATTTTTGCATACATGTCTACAATGTATTGGTGGAATAATTGGCGGCATTTCAGAATGTGATTGTTTTCGTTCTCTCGAATCATTAATCGGTACGAGTAATAGTTCATTGCGCTGCATTTCTTATTTGTTTCTTCGCCACTAACTGGATTTATCATGTTAATATGGAAATGATATCTATCAGCACCATCCCAAAAAATGATTGGATATTGCAGGGCATCGTAGCATCGATGAGTTTCAGCAATGTTTGTCAATTGATCATTCCTCCTATGAAGAACAATATCCCTTGGTTGAAATTGATCTCCAACTATAACAATTGCCACTTCATCTATAGTTGGAGCATTGAATCTTTACACGTGTTCTCCAGTAGGCGTTTTGTCAGCATGAATAACAATCTTGTGTGTATCCGATGGCATCATTTCAATTGCAGTTTTGAATAAAAGCACTAAATTGTTTTTATTATGGAGCATGTCTTGCAGTTCGGAGACAATGGACCGTCTTATACTGGTTGAAATTCCACAGCGTGCATTCAGTTCATCATTGTTATCACCGATGAAATACATTTGTAGGAATTTATGTTGACCCTCTGGGTATTGAAGCAGAGATTCAACTTTATAGTAAATTTGTCCTTTTACTTTAAAAGTTGGCATGAATTGAGCTGTAATGGTTTCTGCTGCGAACGACGTCATTTGGAAGCATGAGTTGTATTTCCTGATGTCTGATAAAAAATGCTTTGATTCAGCAGTATATCCAGCAAGCAAAGTTTTTAATGGTTCTGGTGGATCTTCCAGTTGACGTAGTTTAATTTTACCGGCTGCACAACACATTCCTTTAGTTTCTCCCTTATATTTAAGAGCCTTGCAATAGGGACATACTTCAGTCATAGTGCCTATGTGAACATGGTGGTTCAAACTATAATCCTTATTAGGGTTGTAGTGAAATGCTAGGCGATCCCAATTCCAGGATTGTTGAGCATGGAGTCGTGTTTGGCGCTGATCTGCATTTCCTCGTTGACGTATTTCGGCATGTCTCAGCCTCTTGCGTTCATTACGTTGTGAACGAAGCAGATCTGTAGCCGCATTATGGGATTGCTGTACGCGCAACCTTGCCTCCTCAAGTCTGGCTGCATGTCGATCTGCTGTTTCATTGGCACGTACTTGAATCATCCTTAGTCTACTATTTTGGTTTGCAGATGCCCGTTGTTCAGGACTTTGAGTGGCAAGTAATTGCCGTAGTGTTTCTGCATTGTGAGTACGACGACCTATGTTTGATCTTCTTCTGAGTGGCATTTTAAAGAAAAGAACTGCAGCGAAATTAACAATAACGTTTAGTAAAAGTGGACTTTTTTAAAATAGGGAACAGGATAAATGATTTTGGAAAAGAGGAATCTGTAAAATAATTTGATCGTTGCTTAAATGTAATGGGCCTCTCGACAGCTATAGGCTCAATTAAGGCCAATTTTTATTTTTTATACAGTTCAGTACTTTTCCTTCCGTCCAAATAGATTTGAAGAAATAATAATTTCTTTTTTTTTTTTTTTGCTTGGAGCAAAATATTTAATGTGTTTTTTTTTTTTTTTTTGCTTATTTATAATTGAGCTGTATGGTAAATTTAGAGCAATTCCTTTTTTTTGTATGTATTCCTGTAATTTTCCTTTTGTCAAAATAGATTTGGAGAAATAATTTTTTTGAAAATTCTTCTTGTCCTTATTTTTAATTTAGCTGTTTATTTATTAATTTATTTTAGTCAATTAAGGCCAATTTTTTTATCTTGTGTCCAAATAGATTTGGAAATAATTTTTTTCCGAAATTTTCTTTTTGCTTATTTTTAATTGAGGAATCTGAAAATAGATTTGAAGCAATATTTTTTTATTTGTTTTTTTTTCTTATATCTTTTGCTTATTGTTAATTGAGCTGTCCGGTCGATTAAGAGAAATTTCTTTTTCTTTGTTTGTAGCCCTGTAGTTATCTTTGCGTTAAAATAGATTTGTAGAAATGATTTTTTGTAATTTTTTGATTAGTTTCATTAGAGGAATCTGAAATAAGAGAAGTATGTAAAAATATTTGCTCGATTGTTTTCTCAAATAATTAGCTTATTGAGAACTTATGTTCAAATAAGCACAATGTGTAGAAATATTTTTTATAAATTTTCCTTTTTGTGCTTATTTTTAATTGAGCTGTAACATCAAATAAGGCCAATTATTTTATATGTACTTCTGTACATCTTGTATCCAAATAGATTTGGAAATAATTTTTTCCTAAATTTTCTTTTTGCTTATTGTTAATTTAGGAATCCGAAAAAAGAGAAATCTGAAAAAGATATTTGTTTGATTTATTTCGCAATGTATTGGCCTGTCGACAAATGTATGGTCAAATAAGGCCAATTTTTTTTATTTGCGGCCAAATATTAAAAAAGTGTTTTGTTGTTTATTTTTAATTGAAGAATCTGAAAAAAAGAGAAGTATGAAAAAAATATTGGCTTGATTGATTTCTCAATTTATTTATCTGTGGAGATATGTATGGTCAATTAAGACCTTTTTTTGAATATGGTTCAGCAAATTTTCCTTGCTTACAAATAGATTTGTAGAAATATTTTCGTTTTTTTTTTTTTTGCTTATTTTCAATTGAGGAATCTGAAAATCTTTTCTTTGCTTCAAAATAGATTTGGACCAATTTTTTTTATTTGTTATATTTTTCTTTTTTTTTTGCTTATTGGTAATTGAGCTGTATGGTCAATTAAGGCCAATTTAGCTTTCTATGTGGTTCTGTAGTTTTCTTTTTGTCCAAATAGATTTGGAGAAATGAATTTAGTTTTCAAATAGTTTTATGTTTTAATGCCTGTTTTTAATTGAGGAATCTCCTGGAGCGATTTCTCAATTTATTTGCCTGTATGGCCAAGTAATGCCAATTTTTTTTATGGTAATTCTGTAATTTTGTTTGCGTCCAAGTAGGTTTGATTCTTTGTTTCTGCAAGTTTTTAATTAAACAATCTGAAAAAAGAGGAGACTGAAGAAAAACATATGCTTGATAGATATCGCAATATAATCAATTGTTTGGCCAGTCAACAGCTGTATCGTTATGTAAGGCCAAGTGTTTTTTAGTAAACAGATGGCTCGTACGCTATTTAAATAAAAAAATGGAATTTTGGAATGCGAGATGCCGTTAAAAAACAAATGTAGAAATAAGATTGACTGCAAAAAAAAAAAGAAACAGCAAATGAATTAGTAAGAAAAACGAAATAATTTGTAAATCCTGTAATTCGAGATAAGTTCAAATATGAAGTTATTTAGACAGATTTACCGAAATAAACTTACCAAGAATCACCTGTAACACGTGGAAAAGAATAAAAATGGGAGGGGGGGGGGCAAAAATGCGGTAAGTTTTTACAGCAAATGAAATCGATCGAAGCAAATGGATGCTATTAATATTTTTAAGAATTAAACAAATTTATTTGAGGTAGGCTTGGTTTTAATCAAAATGCTTGGAATTTAAATTTAAAAAAAAAATGTAATCTTGGAATTTAAATAAAAAAATGGAATTTTGGAATTGAATGAAAAAAAAAGCAGCGAATGAATTTTTATGGAAAAAAAGAAACTTGCCAAGGAATTTGTTGAATATCAGAATAAAAATAAAAAAAATGAAAAGAAAATAAACGGAAAGAAACACGTGAGGGAGAAAGCAAATGAATTCGATCGAAACAATTTTTAAGAATTAAATTTATTTTAGGTAGGCTTGGCTTTAACCAAAACACTTGTAATTTAAATTAAAAAAATGAATTAGCACAAATTGCCGGAAAGTGGTTAAATCCTGTAATTCGAGATAAGTTCAAATATGAAGTTATATATATAAAAAAGTACACCAAATGAAATCGATCGAAGCAAATGGATACTATTTTTTTGGATTTAAATTAAAATGGATACTATTTTCTTGAAATTTAAATAAAAAAAAAAATGGAATTTTGGAATGCGAGATGCCGTAAAAAACAAACAAACAAATAAAACTTATTTTTTGATGGATGAAATAAACAAATGAATTACAAATGTAAATTTTGGATAAACAAATGAAATAAAAAATGTAAAAATAAGAGATGCCTATTATACTTAGCGATGTAACACTGAAAATGTTGTACTGCCAAATCATCAAATCGTAGTGAAATCATTCCCACGTGCATTCTACCGGAAATAAAATTTGACCACAGGTTCGCATTTAAGAAAAATATTTTAATTTTATTTTATATATTTTTATAATTTGGGATGTTAATTTATAGACTTCTGAAGCTTTCAAATAAATTGGTAATGTACAAATATGGTTTTATTGATAACGAACGAACCCAGAATTACATTTCTAATTCGAAATTCGAAATCGTCAAATCGTCGTGAATTGCCTGTAAACCGGAAATAAAATTGAACATAGTTCTGCATTTACGAAAAATATTTTTATTTTATTTAATGTATTTTTATAATTCGAGAGGTAAATTTATTTTAATAACATAAAAACAACCCTCGACTCTAATGATGGGTTGTCTGAAAATTTCAAATAAATTGGTAACGTTGAAATATGGTTTTATTCACTTTTAACGAACCAAATTTACATTTTTATATATATAGATATTCTACGCAGAATAAAGTTAGGTCATTTTCTGGAGACAACAGAAGACTGAAGATAGATTATTCTTTCGTAATAAGCAAACATGTAAACACTCATTTCCCGATGAGTAGGTTGAATAAGAGGCGCATGAGAGAGGAACTAATGTACTTATATGTAAATGCAACACTCAAAGAATAAAACAATAAAATCGATTATTTATAAATAAATACAATTAAATAAAATAATAAAAATCAGAATCAGTATTTAATACGTTCAGAATATATTCAAAGAAAAGTCATTTTATTTTCTAACATCTTTGCGCAACAGATGGTGAACCATCGATTATACGTTTTCATTATAGCTTTATCAGTTTCTTGAACAACAATGTACTTGCTACGCTAACAGTGAACACTGAAATCAATCTGGCAGCATCTGGTAGCAGAAAACTTTAGTGGTTAACTTTATAAATCGATAAATTCTGTTATCACGACAGGAAATAAAATCAATCCACATTCGCCTAATGCCAGACAGTTACAATATCTTTGCATTCATAATAATGAAAACTTTGATAATTTATCGCTTCGTCTAGGAAGTAGATGATTGCCAAAGGGAAATTTATTTAAAAGTTTTTACTCTCTGTTGAATTTAGTTATAGACTTTACCAAGATTTTTCATTTTGTGGACGATTTTAATTTTGAAACAGCAAATATCTCATTGCTTATGTGTCAGGTCGATCTACACAGTAAAATTAATTTGCCAAACTTATCAGATTCGCATTTAATTTTTAATAATTTATGTTATTAAAATTCATACTTGTAAATGCTTAAAAGAGATATGTCTGATAAACCCCCTCTTTTTCGCGTAAAATACTTGATCATCAATTGTTTCTTGTATGACAACAAGTATAAGTTTGCGTCCGAAATTCAATGTAGACCCTCCTCCCCCGGTCCCGACAGAAATTCTACAGTTTGACAAGATACAACAGAAGAAAGTCGGAGACAACATCGACTGATGTTTTTTTTTTAAAATAAAATTCAAGATAAGAACAGAAGAATAATACACATTTTTAAGAAATCCTATTAAAACTTTAAGGTAAACAAGTTTCTGTTTTCTATGCAAAAAAATTGAAAGAAATTGAAGATATATTTCATTGATTTGCACCATCACATTTTATAGAAGTGATATACGGCATAACCACGTTGACATATCGGTTCATTCACGTTAAGTAATGATGAGTTTGGCCAGTAAATGGATGGTCATTTGGGAACATTAGGCACAGTATGTATTGCGCTGGGACATAGAAATTTCTAGCAAAGTATCAGCGGGCAGTTGAAAAGCACTGGGATAGATACACTTTAAGTCTTCGTTAAGACATGGATTCATGAGAAAGAAAAATGCTGATGTAAAACCTGAGGACTACTGTCTGCTCTTTTCTTGTGGTAACCATTTTCACAAACTGAGATTAACAGTGGTTCCAAAATGTGTAGATCATACTACACAAAATCTTTATCAGTATAAAACACATTTGTGTGGATTTCGGACAACTTCGTTGCTTGAATCTTACACAAAAGTCCATAATAGAACCGGGTTTCAGTTATTTGCAAATTTGTGTGAATTCTTGAAAGTAATGCGTAAAAGTTGATCTGCACTATTGCGCATTGTTCGAGTTGATGAATTGGCTTTTGAGGAGTTAATAAATGAGCGTTATGTTGTCAGGGTCTGTCGTGCAGTAAGTCGACATCAGCGATATGAACAGATCTGCACTGTAATTAGAGAGTTGCAAATTTGAAATGATGGCTTTTCATTGTTTTCGTTCAAATTGAAATCTCCGCGTCTTAACGAATAACATAATGAACATCTTGCAGTTGATGAGTTTTATTAACGCATATTAACAATCAGTATTTATTCAATAACAATATTAAGTCAATGTTGTTGCTTGTAGGATTAGTGGTCCGATGTCATCCGAGAAAGTATATTTAATCAGGAAATTTCAGGTTTTAACATTAAACCACAGGAATGAAGTGAAGTACACATATTGTTAATATTTATGTATTCTTGAATATTTCGTATGCTTATAAAACACGCAGCATTTACAGTATTGATTGTATTCATCATGTAGTGAATTTTAAGCAATGACGCCTGGCAGAACGTATCCCTCTCCAGGCATGGCCACATCCTACTTCCCCAACTCAGAAGTTCGCCCTAGCCACAGGCACTTAGCCGTTGAAGCTCTTCTTAACCCCTTCCGCCCTGGTCGGTGATTTGCATCTTGAAGATCCTTCGTCCAGTGATGCAGTATAAACACTACACCCTCACATGGTTTAGCCCACCAGCTGAAGTGATGAACCAGCGTGTGACGCTTGGAGTCAGCACATGAGAGATTCAGAGGATGGATGAGCACGAGTGATGCCTGTTCTCCTTACTAGGTAGGGGCAGCTGTCGAGCAACAAAGGTACTACCTCTATGCAGATCCCCCTACACCACAAAAGAAGATCTTCTCGCCACAATCAGGAGGTGTAGACTAAAATGTTTGGACATGCAACAAGAGGAGAGAAGCTTACTAAGACAGTGCTCCAGAGAACAGTCAGAGGAGGAAGACAGAAGAAGAGATGGGAAGACAATATTACAGAATGGACAGGATTGAAGCTAAAAGAGGTGGGCAAACGTGCTGAGGGGATAGAGAGGACTGGTTAACAGGTCATTTTTAGTGCCCCAACCGCAACCGCCATGGGAAAGGTTAAGGGTGAAGAAGGATTTTAGAGTAAATTTATATGTAAAATGTCTAAAAATCTAAAATAATGTGTGTGTAATAAAAAAAAAAACGTTAAAAAAATATTAATGTGAAATTCTTCATTTGTGCAGAAAAAAACGTGTATTTGTTTTGTTCATGTTGGAAAATAGCCGAGATTTTTTTTTTAAACAAAATCGAAACAATATCGAAATATTCTGGAACTAATATTTATTCCGACTAAGATATACAACGACGCTGTGATTTTCTAGCATAGTCTTGAAGGTGTTTACAATTCACTAATATAATTGGCAGACATCTTTTTGTGTGTTTCTACAAACAATAATTTATACATTAATGTATTATAGAACATAAAATTTATTAATAAACAGAAAGTAAATTCAAAACAATTATAAAAACTTTGTCTTATTCGCATTAACGTAAAGACCAATGCCATTTGCAGACTTTTCTTGCTCATGTGACAACGCTTGCGCACCAGCAGTGTTATCCGTGAAAAGAGCTATATCGTCTGCGTAATCTGTATCAGTTATGTATGCTGATGGATGGCGTTTGCTTTTGCATTCATTTATGGTGAAACAACATGTGTCGTAGAAGTGCAAAGTACACAATCAAGGCAAAATGAAAAGAAAAGGGGCCAGAGTGTCTCCTTGAAAACCCCCGGTGTGAATGTCAAAGAATTCAGTGTCACCATCTAACAATCTGACTATATAATCTCTTAAATTCTTCAAAATGGAAGTATAAGAAGTTCATATAAGTGTTGTATCTTTGCCAGGAAATTAATGATCAATGCTTCGTCATGGTCCCAAATGATTGTTAGAATTAATTATCAGCAGAGGGCTGAACCCTTGCGTTCTTTTGAGGTGATGAATTTGTACTTCGACTGCACTGAATGGGGTTTAGTCGTAGTCATTAATTCGGGTTTCAACCTGTATAGCCAGGTTTTGGAAAAAATGAATGAGCACTTGGTGCAAGTGCCTGAAAAACAGATTATCATATGAACCTTTTATCCTAAACCAATAATAGCCAAAGCCACAAGAAAAAAAATTGACTATACTCTATTTTGTATGTGTGAATTGTTAATGCATGCAAGTTGGAAAATGAAATTGTTTCCTTGTTTGTAACAAGTTCGAAATGTGAACTATATATATATATATATATATATATATATATATATATATATATATATATATATATATATATATATACATATATATAAGGCAAAGTGAAAGCAAGGGTAAATTCAATCTAATATAAACACCAGTATTTATATATTGATATATTAATGGAAGGTGACTCATTGGTTTTTCTATTTCTATATTTCTCTTTTCTATTCAACTGAAGATCAACCTTGCTATGTTTGGAGTATACTGATTGAATGAACAATTTTTATCAATTTGAGCTGATTTTTATCATTTTTTCTTACCGGATTATATTGCCCACTTGATTTTAAATTCTGACTATTGGATTCCTTTTACAGAATCTCTTTTTCGCTTTTCGGATAATCATTGAAAGAGTTTTCAAATACGCAGGAATGTTATTCCCGGTTTGTTTTTGTTCTTTCCCATATTTTTTTTCACATTTCTTCACACGTTTCCTAATGGACATGAACATTTTGTAATTTATGACTATCATAAATTGTAGTTTCATCTAATGTCTTAACCAACAAATTCTAGCCGAGCTACAAATAGAATTTTTTTCTGTTCTCTGATGAGAAGAATAGCAAGAAAAGCATTCTTTGAAACAATTCGGAATAAGGATTTTGAAAATGGTTTTTGGGAGTATTTTGTCGAATACTAAATTTAATAGTAAATTTTAATTTACAGTTTTAATTTGCTTTCTCTTATATATATATATATATATATATATATATATATATATATATATGTGTGTGTGTGTATACATATATATATATTTATGTATATACATGCATATATATATTATATATATACATACATATATATATTTATATATACATGTATATATATATATATATATATATATATATTTATATATAAAATGAAAATTACAATTGAATTTACCAAAATGATCCAAGATGGTAAAATTAAAGTAAATTATAAATATTAAAGAATTAATATTTATAAAATTATCTCAGCCAGATATTAAAGCTCGCTAAAACCAAATAGGAAATAGAGCTTATAATATGAGCAAACAGTTAATAAAATATGTTAAAAACACTTTGAAATGAGTTAAAAACATATTTAATGCGAAAAGGAAACACTAGATAACAATTATTAAGAAAAGAATATCAAACCACATTTCCTCTTTTAACAACCATAATTCTAATAATAACCAAGGAACTTCTCTAACCACTTTAATTAAAAAACTTAACTCTAACAATACTCCCTTCTCAATGAAATGGACTATTATAAAAAAATGTTAAGTCTTATACTCCAGGCTCTAAATCATGTCGCCTCTGCACAACCAAAACTATAACTATAATTACTTCCCCTCGAAGTAACAATATAATAAATTCTAAAAATGAACTGATCTCTTTCTGTAAACATAAATCCAAATTTAATTATAGCAATTTTGAAATTACATAGTTATTACGTTTACCCTTTATATAGATAAAAAGATTTTTCTTTAACTTTATCGTTTTTCGACATACTTCTTAAGACTTTATAATTTAATAATCATTTCTTTTAATTCTTATCTCTTCTTTGCATGGCCGATTTTTTATCTGCATTTTCTGTTTTATTCTTTAAACTTTCCTATCTATCTAATATATCAATCTACCCACACTTTCATTTTACTATATGCATTTACTTTTTAAGTTTTACATTTGGATTTTACGGTCACTGGATTTTTTATCTTCTACCAGACTATCCATTCGTGTGTAATCACATTTTTCTTTACCATATTCCCTCTGCTTCACTTTTTTTGCTTTCAAGTAAGATCTTTGACTTACTTGTTATTTCATCAAATACTTCTGCATGCAAAATCCGATCCCGCAGTTTGCTAATTCCTACCCTCTGATGAGAAGGAAAGTATTTCTTCGAAACTCCGTGGATTAAGGACTATCCATTTATCTAGTGTTTCCTTTTCACATTAAATATGTTTTTTAACTCATTTCAAAGTGTTTTTAACATATTTTATTAACTGTTTGCTCATATATTTATATATATATATGTATATGTATATATATATATGTATATATATATATATATATATGAACAAATGATTAATAAAATATTTTAAAAGACATCTTGAAAAAGAGTTAAAGACATATTTAATTTTAAAAAAGGAAGCACAAGATAAGTGGATAGTCCTTAATCCGCGGAGTTTCGAAGAAATACTCTCCTTCTCATCAGAGGGCAGGAATTAGCAAAATGCAGGATCGGTTTTTGCATATAAAAGTATTTAATGAAACTACAAGTAAGTCAAAGATCTTACTTGGTTAAAAAAGGGTGAGGTAAGGGGAACAGGAGGCAAAAGAAAATTTTTTTGGCAAATACAAAAAGAAAAGCACTAAAAATTTACCATAACCGAAACCGAAACCGAGACCATTCCTTAAATAGCCAGACACACAACAGACAATTAACATTACCAACTAATAAAAACAACGACACAATCTATAAGAACCTAAATAAGACAGGCATTCAAATAACAAAACTAAACTCTTTAACAATTAGGGATCTAACACGTAAAATTATAACTAATACCAATATTAACACCAAAGCCGGAATATATTCCATACCCTGCCTTGATTGTGGAAGAATATACGTAGGAGAAACTCAACGTAATTTAAATAAAAGAATATATGAACACAAAAGAGATGTAAAAAACAACAATACACTCAACGCCATATTTTGTCACATCATGGAAAACGACCACCATTTTGATTTTAACAAAGCCACTTTCCTTAAACACATACATAACAGATCCACACGACGTTTAATTGAGTCAGCTATAATCTCCCATTCCAGCAATATAATTAAGCAAAGAAAAGGTTTTTTCCACGTTGCTCCCTTTCTGTCGAAAATAATTATTAAAGAAAACAACTTAGACACCGGTTAAACGCGAAAAAAAAAAAAAAAATTCGTAATTTCACTTAATTTTATTTTTATTTTACTTATTTACTGTATTTTATCATTATCTATTTTTAGACTCCATTTTATCACCTCCTATTCTTATTTTTAGACACCACCTTTTAAGTTACTGCGATATTTTATCCCAATTCAATTATTTCTAATTTAAAAAAAAAAAAAAGATTCTTTCGTAATCTCGTGTCATTTTATTTATTTAATCTATCACCGCTATATTTCCAAACACAATTTTTAATCTCTACGATATTTTATCTTTTAGACGTAATCCACTACACTAGTTTACTCTAATTAGTTCTTCTCTCATAAAATGTATATACATGTATACATGACATCTAATTTACATAAGGAAAACACGCTGCTCTCCCCATCATTATATATAGCCCCAATCCTCCGACTCTCTCGTCAATGACCATCCCTCTTGAAGAAGCCCGCATAAATCGGGCGAAACGTTGAGTATCCAGGTCCTTCCACCTCCATTTTATTTCATATATATATATATATATATATATATATATATATATATATATATATATATATATATATATATATATATATATATGGCATCATCAAATAAAATAAACGTTGTTTTTGTCTATTAATTCCATTTTCGATCCTTTCCAACTTCTGAATAACAGTGTTCACTTTTGGCGTGAACTGGCTGATGTAATCTCAATATTTATTCCAAGTTCGAGTACTTTCCAATTCTTCAGGATTCACCGTCAGGGATAAATTAATCTAACTGGTTTTGAACAAGTTATAAAGTTTTTTTTCTCATGGGTTAATTATTTTATTTATCCATTTTTATTGGTTAAAATTAATAGCATCCTGAAATGTTTGCAAAGCTATTAAAATACACACACACACACACACACACACACACACACACACACACACACACACACACACACACACACACACACACACACACACACACACACACACATATATATACACACACACACACACATATATATATATATAATCTGTACAAATATATTTTCTTATAACATATACCAATCCTTATTTAAGAAGCTCAATGTAATTACAGAGCGATATAGTGAATAAATGACAAGAAACTATTTTCCAAAATTCATGATGTTGACCATTTTATAATTTATTCCTTTCAGTTTACTTTTAAAATTCTCGACAGTATCTGTTTCGTAGCGCAAAATCAATCACTTAATTATTATATGAATCAGTGAATTTATTATGCCCTTAACTTATCAGAAGAAATAGCAACAATCAATTTGCCAAAAGGAAATAAATGTGATTTGATATGATTAAGATCCGAAAATTGGAAAAGAACAGCAAATAGATTTAATATGTTCCATTACGCCATTTTGAATTTAAAAAATAAAGTCACTGCAAAATTCACCTTTCGTCTACCTTTATTTACAAAGCCATTTGGCGGAAGTGACGTCCGACATATTTTTAGCTACGGATGACCAAAACTGTAGAGAATGAAACCGTTTTTTCTTTTCGAGATAATATTTTTTCTTCATTTATCACTTTGAAATTTTATTCAACAATAAAATGATAAACCAATTTACAATTCTATTTTTTATGTATGTAAAAATTTGTTAAAAAATTCAAATAAAGTTTATAATGTAATTGAAAAAAAAACACATCTTTTTTTTTTAAATAAAAGTAACTTTAATTTTAAAATTTCGATATCGACGTTTACCTAACTTTTATTATAAACTTTTATTTATAAACATATAATTGGCGGGGGGGGGAACAGTTCATAAATAATAATATAAAAAACAGTCCATTGAGTTCAAATAAAGACTGTTTGAATAAAACTTCTAAAAAAAAAAAAAAAAAAAAGGTTCATTCTATACAGTTTTGATCATCTGTAGCTAAAAATATGTCGGACGTCACTTCCGCCAAATGGCTTTGTAAACAAAGGAAGACGAAAGGTGAATTTTACCATAGTCACTAGACCCATATATAAGCCTGACAAATTCCAGTGTGGACGAAACGCAGAATATTCTGTGTAGCTTAATTGCCATATATATTTTTCTAACTTACTATATACAGGGTGACCCCCAAAAAAACAAAAGCTAAATGGAGGCCATCTAGAACATATGCTGTAGAACGGAGAAAAAAAAAGGCCAAATACCCTAGTGCTTTTATGTGATGTTTTGAATATAATAAACTGGTTATGACCAAAATTTTATTTCATTCGGACAAAACACTGAGAAACAGGGGCCTGTTGGGGTGCATTGTTTTGGGGTCATCCTGTATATATATATATATATATATATATATATATATATATATATATATATATATATATAATATATTTGTAGTCAACGACATACAGTTCTGTTTCGTTGTATCACAACTCATCAGTGCCGCTAGACTAGCACCTATCCGAAGCTGAGGATCGAACCTACAACCGTTGTGATGACAGTCGGCAGTTCTACCCCTTCACCACGGAAGCGGTGCCCGCAACTAATCTGTCCGAATGTCTATTTAAATAAACATCCGTCCGCTACTTTTAAAGTGCTCAAACGATTGTTAGTAAACAAACCGCGAGCTTCGCATTTTTCAGCCAACTGTGTGTGTGTGTGTGTGTGTGTGTGTGTGTGTGTGTGTGTGTGTGTGTGTGTGTACGTTTATGTCAGGTCATGTCATATGCTACTGGTACCATATAACCCAGTACTACCTGCCTCATGGTCGAGTAACCGGCGACTAAACTGGTTCCCCCACCAAACTTGTTTGGTGAGGAGGGTCGCTAGTCTTCCTGAAGGATTAAAAACAAGACCTTCCAAAGGGCGAATAAACCCTTTTTCGGGGTCAACGGCCAACTAGCACCGCGTGTGTTTGTGTGTATGTATGTGTGTGTTGGGGTGGAGAGGGCTCCCGTAAGCCGTGGGAAAGGCAACCTTTCTAGGAGAAGCAAATCTCTGATTTAAAAAAAAAAACATAAAGCCGGAGACCAGTACCCGCATTAAGCTGGTCTGCAGTTTAACTTTTTGCTGGCTATTTTGCTCTTGCTTGTGTTTGGATCTCAACATTTTGAACCGAGAGAGAGACTTAGCTGTCGTACAAAGCTAAGACTCTGTAACATCATGTGTATAGATACTCCCTCAGGCATTTGTCTATTAAAATTGTCCTGTGGCAATGGAAGTCATTTTTGGGCTCATGGACTTTTAAGTGTCTGAGGGAGTGGAACTCGTCTGACAAGACGTTGCAATCATCATGTATGTACGTATATGGGGTCTATGCGTGTTTTCGTCCATAAGTGTATCAGTCTGAATGCGTGAAACAGTGTCTGATCAGTAGACTATATAGACAATATATGTATATATGCTTAACTTTGTTTTGTCAGTGTAAGAATAACTGCATAACATTATATGAATATATAAATGAAGTACTTCAGTCAGTAGTGTGTTTATATGTTGCTTTTTGTCAATGCATGTGAATATGTGTAGTGTCGATTTAAGTGATTGTAAACTGTTAGTAATATCTTTACACGCTTGCCCCCACATCTCTCAGATACTTCTGGGTTTTACTGGGTGGAAAAAAGAATATTGGCATGAAAGTTTTATAGACGATTTGTTTGATGAATTTGTTTGCAGACGTAATTGAAAACATGTCATGTGTAATATACGGATGGGAATTGAAAAAGAAAAATATTACACTCGAGGAGAATTACTTTGAAGAGAGAAACCATGCAGTTCGTTTATTGGAATATAAATACCTTCTGTGCGACACCAGTACAACGTTAGTTTTCAGAAGTATATATATATATATATATATATATATATATATATATATATATATATATATATATATATATATATATATATATAGTGTGTGTGTGTTATATGGCATAACAATATGAATGCACCGATTCCTGTTAGATCACTGGAGTTAAGCGAGAATGGGTCTGCCCAGTGACAGTTGGATGGCCATATGAGAATACTAGGTGCTGTATGTGCTCTCCGCTCATCTTGGCATTGTTTTCAGTCATCCTACCACTGTTACCGGAATTAAACAATGCCGACTCTGGAGAGATGTCGTTGGGAATTTCACAACTCTTGCCACAGTTATTTCACACGTAGGCAACCTTTCTAGTAGATATTCATAGTTTGTCAAAAGGGAACAGACTATATATATATTCAGGGGTATAGGTGGTGTTATTTCGACCGTATTTGTCACGACATGTAGCAAAATGAATAAAAAACGTTGAGAATACTGGAAATTTTATCTCCGTTCGGCGTTTATTCCTTGCTTTGGGGTTTATAATAGTTCGCATGAAATCTCGAAACCGTTAGAAAAATAATACTTTTTGAAACAGTTGTTAAATTTTTGAAACAGTTGTTAAATTTTTGAAACAGTTGTTAAATTTTTGAAACACGGGTGTGTTCAATCCTGTAAATGAATGCACTCAAGTGTTTCTTGTCGCAAACTCTTCGTTCTGAGGTCAATAAATTCAACTCCACCACTTGTTACTCTGCTGTCAAAACTCTCACCTTCAAATTGTCACTCACTGCTCACAAGAGTTGCTGCGTCAACGTCCAAATCTAAACTTCCATTACAATTTTGCTACACATAATTTTCTCCGTTACATCAGCACGAGGAATCCTCAGTCTAACATGCATGGAATTCATGTTACGTAATATATTTATATATGCAGAAGTATAAAGTTTAGCTAACTAACCAATCAAATTTATTGTTACCCCCCCCCCAGATGTTAGTGTTTCATTAGCTAATAGCTAGGCTTTTCTCAGCCTGAGCTCTGGCCGACTTACACTTTCCCTCTTTTGTTCTGTTTTCAAGAGGGCTGATTTCTCATATTTCTGAATCTATCAAATTAATACGTGATCTTGGTTTAACAGCAGCAAGATTCTTTTAGGTATTGATTTTGTTTTGTATTTTATAATTATTATCATAATATTATTTATATATATGTTATTTATATATGTCATACTATTTTCACCTTCACTGTTGGCGAACTTAGGATTTTTTGAGCTCTCAATAATAGGTTGGTAGTGCTGATTTTACTCGGGTTTTTTGTTATTGACTCTACTTTTATGGTCGTAATAGCTGAATTAAAAACCTAGGCAGATCATACATTTTATGTTATTGTAGATTGATTGATTAACATTGCTTTTGATTGGGCATTTGTTTTGTAATGGATAAACTATTGGGGAAGCAATGTTCGTGGATTTTGAGATATTAAAAAGTTGTCTCCCTTTGACCATTATCTGTCAGTGATATAACTAGCTTACAGTTGTCTCCCTTTGCCCTTTAACTGATGACATAGACTTTAAATTAGTCTCTCTAAGTATCTCCCTTTGATTGATTTTTGCATAAAAAGGCACACAATGCGAAGTGCCCTTCCTCTTTGGTCTCTACCTTCTTCGTGTACAGATGTAAAAAATTAAGAGACACGTTTCTTTGTGTCTCCTGTGTGTGCTGATAAAATGTTACGTTCTTAATTTATTTGTTTCGTTTGTCATCATTGATATACCTTCCACAAATGAAGTTATTTAAAAAACAAAGGTACGTTCACTTTATTTACTTTACAATTAACTAAAGGGCTATTAATTAAAACAAACACAAAGTACACGAGTTATACAGTTGCAATTTTCTCCTCATTATTAACTTTCTTATTTCTGTTATTGCAATTAATGATTGGGTTATTGCTACTTCAAGATGTTATATTTTGTACTTCTTAGTATCATTTTTATTTTTGTTATATTGATAATTTTTTGTGTTGTTTGTTAACATTCTCCCCAGATCTTCCCATTTAATATTTTGTTATTTTGTGCGTTAGTTTGTATTTCTAAGTTTTCCTAACCACTGCAGAATCTTTTCGGACTTAATATGTTTTCTAATTTATTCTTTTCATTTTTCTTTCCCGAGCCAAAATTTCTATAGTATATTTTTTCTTTATCTATAATCATGATGTTGATGTAGTTGTGTAAAGTAATGTTTCAAACCGGTTAGCTAGATCTTTTATCCTTTTAATTAATCATATTCATAAAAATATACGGTCGTTATAAATAATAATAATTAAGCATGTAAATACATTAAGCCCTGGGAGACGCCTGAACTGATCAGTAGAATAAATTTTCTACTGATCAAAAGTGTAATAAGACTAACTCAGCCTCACAATATCCACCTCTGTTCGTGTGCGTGGAATAAATTATTTTTTATTTCATGTAATGTTAACGACAAATTATGGCTATAGTGCTATTATCTCCATTTATCATTTTCATTTCATTCAAATTTTACTATTGATTGAGATTGTCGGACTGACTTCCTCATCTTGGTTGTTATTGTCACAACGTTTCGACCGTTTTGCCCTCCATCCTTCGTCAGGTGTTTTGTATCGAACTGGGGAACCGTTTGTTAGGAGTCTCGAACCCAACCCTTTATTATTATTATTACGGGGGTACCGTGCTTGGACTCAAGCTAGGCTCTGGGACATAGTTGCTGATTCTCTTTTTTGAATGTTACTTTTCACTGCCTTCGTTCAGGATTGAACTCAGCACCTTTGGGTAACTGTAAATTTTGATACAACGTCTAGGACCACTCGGCCATATGTCACTAGGAAACGTTGTGACAATAACAACCAAGATGAGGAAGTCAGTCCGACAATCTCAATCAATGAAAACACCTCATCTCAAAAATACAGACAATTACAAATTTTACTACTGTATTTATCTTTATTATTATTATTATTATTATTATTATTATCAGCAGCAGCATGGGTGCCCGGCGTTGCGGAGGTGTATGTTGAGCATAAATAAAGTGTTAGTAAGAAAACAGGCTCTCAAAGGAGGAAAAGAACGGGGAAAAAACTGACGTATTTGCTGTTACGACCACCGCCAAACCGGAAGTGACGTAGGTTTTAATTAAGGCTAGACAATTGAAAGCTATGGTATTGCTGGAAATGTCTTCTCAATCATTGAATCATTTCTCTCTGATAGGTTCATAAGAGTAGTAGTTGATGGGCAAAAATCAGAAGCTCACAGTATAAATGATGGAGTCCCTCAGGGATCGATCCTGGGCCCAACTCTTTTCCTGATCTACATTAATGATCTTCTAAATCACATCCTTACATCATTCGTAGACATTTTTGCTGATGACACTACCATCTATGGTAGCACATCTAAGACAGTAAACGACCAAGTTCTCTCCGATTCTCTCTCCTCTGATCTTGATCACGTTGTACAATGGGGAAAGGAGTGGCTGGTTACTTTTAATGCATCTAAAACCAAGCTTCTATCTTTACATCATCAACGTTCTGATCCCCATCTGGCATCAATTGAAATGAATGGCTCTCGTCTTGGGGAGGCCTCAAGTTTTGACAGGCTTCTGGGCTTGACCTTTACTCCTGATCTTAAATGGAATACGTACATCAAATCTGTTGCCAAGGCCGCTGGAAAAATGGTCGGATCCTTCTATCGATCCAGTAGATATCTCACTGCTGATGCAATTCTCTATCTATATAAGAGCCAGATACGTCCAAGGATGGAGTACTGTTGCCACATATGGGCAGGAGCTGCTAGAAAAGACTTGTCCTGCCTTGATAGAGTTCAAAATAGACTTCGGGGCTTGGTGGGAGATGTCCTTTTCTCCTCCTTGCAACCTCTATCTCACAGAAGAGATGTTGCGAGTTTGTCTCTGCTTTATCGTTATTTTCATGGAAAGTGTTCGACTGAGCTTCAATCTATGGTCCCCCCTCGCCAAACTTTCACAAGAAACACTAGACTAGCTGAAAACATTATCAATAATTTTCCCCACTCTTTATCTGTACCTAAACCTAAACATAGATTCCATGATCAAAGCTTCTTTCTTAGAACTGCACGCCTGTGGAATTGTCTTCCGTTTTCCTGCTTTCCAGCTTTCTATAATATGGTTGTCTTCAAGTCCAACGTGAACAAGTTTCTGATGAGCCGTTCCACTTAGGTTAACAAATTTACCGAACTTCCATTACTATCGATTACTATATTGTCCTTTTGACTACTCTACACTCTTTAACCCTTATCCTTGAGTGGCCTATCGGCCTTGATAAGTGGTGACGTCCATGTAAAAAAAAAAAAAAAAAAAGAGGATGACTTTTGAAAATATCGGTGAAAAAAGCGACCTCACTTTCTGTAGAAAAGTGCCTAGTTGAAGGTGAAGATATTAATGTTTTTAGCCAATTTTTTGGTATTTGTCGTCTGAAAGATCGGACTTCAAAACGATACTGATCTTGTGAAAATCCGTCGCCTCTGTCGAAAGTTTTAGGCAGACATGCAACCATACATACATGATGATTGTCACTTCTTGACAGAAGACTATCTTTCCCTTGCTTTATTGTTGATTACTCATTCATTTTCATGTATTTTTGAAATCTTTTTTTTTTTAATTATATGCACATATATACACTTATACACACATACATATATACATGTGGAGATGTGATCAAGATGCACCAATTCTTATTTTCTGTGGGAGCGAAGGTGGCTCTTCAGACCAGCCCTGCTCTTACACAGTCTGTTGCAAAGGTCACACTTAAGCTGAGATTGAGGGATGCCAACTGGTGCTGCTCTACTGTGGACGCTCATATGACGCTTCAGGCCTCCACTCGATTTACAGACCACAGAGCAAACAGAACATCTGTGCCCTGCAATGTTATCCCCATCAAAGAAAGATTGATCTCCATGTGAACGCTTGTG
Organism: Euprymna scolopes; assembly: GCF_053919585.1. Classification (NCBI taxonomy): domain Eukaryota; kingdom Metazoa; phylum Mollusca; class Cephalopoda; order Sepiida; family Sepiolidae; genus Euprymna; species Euprymna scolopes. The sequence continues at coordinate 167,212,671 of NC_136490.1, forward strand.
GCTAGCCAGGCCAGCTCCGAATAAAGTCATTTTACCGCATAAATCACAGTGTGGTTCTGCATGAAATCCTCCGACAGACCTGATATATCTGACAGATTATTCTTCCAGATATCACGCTTCATTTTTGCATGCTCATATTTTTTCTTCTCAAAACTATCACAGCCATGATAGACCAAGCAGCGCCACTTTTACGATCATTAGAAGCACTTTCCCAACTGAACACGTCAATACCAAGAGCTTTAAGATTATCTTTGATGTTATCCTTAAAGCATTTCCTCGGTTTATGTTGTGGACGCTTTCCTTGTGTAATTTCACCATAGAACAGGCGCTTTGGCAATCTATCGTCGTCCATCCTTGTCAGATGTCCAGCCCACCTCATCTGGTTGCGTATAATCAACTTCTCGATACAAGGTACGTCAGTTCGCATGAGAATATCGATATCAGGTATGAAAGTGATCCACTTGATGCCCAGCATGTGTCTCAGGAATTTCTGGTGCACTCTCTCCATGACTACCATAAGTTGTCCAGGCCTCAGAAGCGTAAAGCAGGAATGGTAAAATACAAGATTGATAGACACTGATCTTTGTATGAATAGTTATACCCATGTCAGCCCATACTCGCTTCTCTAAACCACCAAAAGCCTAGTGGCACGCTGTATCCTATAGTTGACCTCAGCATCCAGGGTTCCATCTCTGATGAGAATACTACTCAAATACACAAATGTGTCAACTATGGCAAGACTCTGGTTGTTGACAAAAATATTTGGTTCCACATACAAACTACCGGGTGGAGGTGTGAACATGACCTTAGTCTTCTTAAGACTAATAGTAAGCCCAAAAGACACACAGACCCCCCAAAACAGATCCATGACACCCTGCATATCCCTCTCACCATGGGCCACAAGATCGGTGTCATCTGCATAAAGCAATTCACGAACCAGGTGCTGAAAGGTCCTTGTAGAAGCATGAAAATGACGGTCAAAGACCCTAACTGTGGTTCTGAAGCACAAATAAACACCTAGAGAACATTCCCTAAAGGCATACGATAACATAATTGCAAAATAAATTGAAAAAGTGTAGGTGCTAGGATATCACCCTGCTTCACACCATTGTCGACCGAAATGGGTTCTGATAGGCATCCGTTGAAGTTCAGGCGAGCCTTCATATTAGTGTGGAGCTCCCCAAGTAATCGTAGAAATTGAGATGGACATCCCAACTTCCCCATCGTATCAAAAGCCTTAGTCAAATCAACAAAAACCTGATAAAGCGAAACACGATGTTCAGTATATTTCTCCTGCAACTACCGAGCAGAGAAGATAATGTCCATGGTTCCAGTGCCCGGACGAAGGCCACTTTGACTTTCTGGAATGACGGATGAACAAATATACTTTAACAATCTATTGAGTAGAACTCTGGAAAATACTTTGCCAACTGCTTCCAACAAACTTATCCCACGATAACTTCCACAGTCGGTCCTGGGTCCCTTTCCCTTGTACAGTGATATAAGAATTGCATCAACCCAATCCTGATGGGCGGGAACACCCTTCCAGACATCAGTGATAAGATGAAGAATTTCATGAACAAGTTTATCACCCCCCATGTAAGAGGACTTCCATAGGAATACCATCAAGTCCTGGAGCTCTCCCAACGTCCACTTCCTTGAGTGCATCTCTAATTTCATTCTCAGATGGGAACACAGACATTTCATGGATAAGCTTATGTTGTGATAAAAATTCATTGATGACATCCTCATCAACATTAGAGGGGTTGTCAAAGAGATCAGAATAACGAAGGAGAATCTTGTTAGGATCCTTTATAAGAGCAATTCCATCACTTGAGAGTAGGGGAGATGTAGATAGTGTTTGAGGAACAAAAGCTTTTTTAAGCAAATGGTACATGCGTTTGAGGTCTTTACAATCAGTCGTACCATTTCATCTATTCCTTTATCTGAGAAGATCTTACTCATGGGTGAACTAAAAGCAAGGGTTGGCAAGGATCATCTCACCTGGGACTCACTCGGCCGGTTTGGTGCAGTTAGGATCAACATTAATGGTCAGCATCTTCTCCATCTATGCACTCAGTTTGACCTTGCTATCTGTAACACTTTCTTCAGCCACAAAGAGGTCCATAGGTTTACCTGGACCCATCCTCGTTCAAAACAATTTCACTTGATTGATTACATTATTTCCAGGAAGGCAGATTTGTGGGACGGCTGTAGTGGGCATGTTATGCGTGGAGCTGAATGCGGCACAGATCACTTTTTGGTATGTGGGAAGTTGAAAAGCTGTATAAGGAGGAAGTGTAGGTTGGGTGGTGTTGGGATTCCCAGGCGGGTTGATGTGTCCAGGCTGGCTGATCCAAGTGTACGTGAAAAGCTTCGATCTGTAGTTAATTCTGCTGATTTTGATGGGTCGTGGGCGCATTTTAAAAATACAATCTATGAAACAAGTATGAATGTTCTTGGCTTCCGCAAATCTAAACATCAGGATTTGTTTGATGATAATGATTCTGAAATTACTCAACTCTTCAGTGCTAAAAATGAGTTGCACCATAAGATGTTGTCTGCGTGTCATGGAGGTCGAGAGCCCCTCCAACAGTCACTTAAAGCAAACAAGGGTATTCTCCAAAAGCGACTCCGCCAAATGAAAAATCAGTGGTGGGCTAAACTCGCCAACCAAATCCAGATGACTTTTGATTGTAAAGACCTCAAACATACATACATACATACATACATACATGATGATTGCAACGTCTTGTCAGACGAGTGCCACTCCCTCAGGTACTGAAAGTCCATGAGCCGGAAGATAACCTTAACTTTAGTCCTGCCGGAAAAAAATTCACACGCACAAGCAGACATGACACTGAAGACGGCCACTGGTATATATACATATATATATATATACATGCACGCATGCATACACATATATGCACATACACACATACAAATAACCCACATATATGCATACATACATATTACATATATGCATACATAGACATACTTATACATAAACATACACAAGACGGTCATTGGCATGCATACACACACATATATATATATTTAAACGCAAATATAAATATATACAGATACACACATATCTGTAAACATACACATATATGTACATACACCATGAATACACATACATACGTATACAGACACACATGCATACATACAGATATACATACATACACATATACATACATACATCCATACACGCACATACATATATACACACACACTTACCTACATATACGTACACGTATGTAAATATGCACTCATACATACAGATATACATACATACACACCTACAAATACATACACACATATGCATACATACACACATCCATACGTACAGGTACACACATACATATATACACACACACTTACCTACATTTACATACATGTACGTAAATATGCACTCATACACACATATACACACATATATATGCATACATACATGTTTTAATCGAAATAAACATATTACAAATTTTTATTTGAATTTTATATCTGCTGTTTCATCATGCCATAACCAATAAAGCCTTAGCTTGACTATACTAGTAATTGTTTTATATCTTTTTTCCTTGCTTTGAGGAGAAGAATAACATTTTTAAAAACTCCACAGATTAAGGATTTCTTAATAAACATGTTTGGAATATTCTGTCGAACAGGAGATTTCCTTATAATTTTTATTTACAATCATGATTTGTTCTTATATATATATATATATATATATATATATATATATATATATATATATATATATATATAAATATATAAATAAGAATAAGTAGTTAATAAAACATGTTAAAACACTTTGAAAATATTTGTAACTACTTGTTCTTATTATAAGCTCTATTTTCCATTTGGTTTTATCGAGCTTTTACATCTGGTTGAGATTACTTTATAAATATTAACTCTTTAATATTTATGATACACCTTAAATTTGCCATCTTGGGTTACCTTGGTAAACTTAATTGTAATTCTTATTTCAATATATACATACATATATGTATATATATATATATATATATATATATATATATATATATATATACATATATATATGTATATATATATATATATATATATATATATATATATATATATATAGTTTTGAAAATAATAAGCGGAAGTTTCTCAAGAGCTCTTTGGCTATCATCTCATCAGGAGAAAATCGATAGCGTACAAAATAATATTATGTCGAAAATAAATAGTTCTCATGGGGAACTTATTGAATGTGCCAAAAGTACGGGGGACACTAAAATACATTTATTAACGTTTAAAAACGATTAAAATATTGGCACAACGAGGGGAAAAAAAACAGGAGAAAAGTTTCAAAGTTCCCCAAAGAGAAACAATGCGTTGGATGTTTCCTTTTGCCGGCACAAAGAAGGTTGACGCACCGCAATAGAGACAGACTCCCAAATCTTTAAATTGTTTCTGGAGTCCGCTCTATGTAGCACTTCGAACCATTCTATTTTATATCTATCGGCACAGCGCGGTGCGTCAACCTTCTTTGTGCCGGCAAAAGGAAACATCCAACGCATTGTTTCTCTTTGGGGAACTTTGAAACTTTTCTCCCGTTTTTTTCCCCCTCGTGGTGCCAATATTTTAATCGTTTTTAAACATTAATAAATTTATTTTAGTGTCCCCGTACTTTTGGCACATTTAATAAGTTCCCCATTTGAACTCTTTATTTTCGACATAATATTATTTTGTACGCTATCGATTTTCTCCTGATGAGATGATAGCCGAAAGAGCTCTTGAGAAACTTCCGCTTATTATTTTTAAAACTGTATATAAATTCCGTACCTCCAAACATTTATATATATCTGAGGTTCGATCCCTAGAAACAGTTGAACTACGCTGACGAGAGGTAATGACCTTAAAACACGCGTGTACGTAGATTACTGTTTTAAAAATAATAAATAAATAAAAATGTTATATACGTCCAAACAAATTAAAAGGGCGACTTTCTAAGTAAATAAAAAAATGAGCTTCGAGGCGGGGCCAATATTAACCGTATGTATCGCTTGAAAAAAACAACAATAACAAAATCTCTCTCTTTCTCTCTCTCTCTCTCTCTCTCTCTCTCTCTCTCTCTATATATATATATATATATATATATATATATATAATATAGATTAAGAAATTCCAACGAGACAAAGATGTCAAAACTCATTCCACACACTACAAAATATGAAGTATGTGACATAATAATAGAAGGAAACACACACACATTCAAAAACCCAACACAAACATTCAAAATAAAAAAGGGATCTAAATTGCACCTCAAAAAATATAGTATATGCACTAAGATGCACAGTATGCAGAAATCCTACATAGGCGCCACCAAAAATTTCAACAATAGAGTGGCCTTACATAAGAGCAACATCAAAATTGCAGATAACAGACACCTCTATGTTTCAAAACACGTACACACATGCAGCTTCAAAATAATGTCAATCTTCCAAACAATTATTTTTATTTACTTACGCAGGAAAATAATTTCATAACAGGATTCACTCCCGAACTAAACAGAGCCTAATATCAACACACAAAAACATGAAATGCAGGGCACATTCGCATGCACGTACATATACATATACACACCCACACATAAATCAGAACCGATACCTTAAAAAAGAACACACACACACAAACATAACACCCCTATCTCTAATGCAACACATTGAACAATACCAACCTTAATTAGCCTCTAAACCAACAACACTAGGAAACACCTAGAACCATAGTTTAATATCTCTTCCAACACCTCGCTCTCCTCTCAGTCAGTGGAGGAGAAATCCCTCATGACTGAGATAATTATCATCCCTTCTATCATCCCTCCCATACCTATACCCATCCAAGTGGCCAATCTCCTCTGGGGATGAGATCTTCCCCACACTACGAACCGATCCTGGGTCTGGCCATACCCACATGGGGAGACAAATAAATAGACACATTAAAAAATCCCCCACGTATATTTATAAATATTATATTTATACACCTGTTTATCTAAAAAACATAATATTAAGAATACCCGAACAGTCTAAGACTGAAACGAAAAATCACAATACTAAAATCTAAGAATCCAAAAAATAAATATCAAATTGAATGAAAACACCCCTACCCTTATTTCAGAAGAGCTGGTTCCCCCTCCTACCACACACACCGACCTTGGATCACAGTTACCTTCCTAGGGAAGCAAATAACTTTATAATACTATAAAACAAAACATACATTCTTCAAACCAATAAAAGAAAACACACCCCCTCCCCCCTCCCCACACACATCCTACCCTATGAACCAGTTGACCAAGTACCAATAGGCCTCTCACCCCCACTCAAGTAAGAGTAAAATAGGAAAAAAAATGAGAAAAAACAAAGAAAGATAAATAGAAACACAAGCAGAGAGAGAGAGAGAGAGAGAGAGAGAGAGAGAGAGAGAGAGAGAGAGAGAGAGAGAGAGAGAGAAAAACATAAGACATCAGTCCAGCCCAAATGAACCAGTAATAAAAATTGAACATGCGAATGAAAAGTAGAATCATTTACACATGTTTTCACCTTTCGCAAACATTTCAAATGAACTACGAAAATATTCTTTTGCTTTTTTTAACACATCTTGAATATATTCTAAACATTTTGAATACTTTCTGAAGAGGACGCTTCACAGAACGTCTGAAACGCGTTAAAAACGATTACAATAATCTAAACATAATTTTCAATGAAAAACCAAAACACGGAATAATGAAATAAAGTTAAAAAATACAAATTGTTGGTGACCACCTCCTTATATATATATATATATATATATATATATATATATATATATATATATATATATACAAGCCTCTTTAAGAATATTTAAGGATGGTATTGTCTGGAGAATAAACTGTATCCCCATAAATTACTGCTTTCCATAGTTGTTGTCTCACCACGTTTTTGGTCAACTAAACCTCTGGCCTTATTTAGGAAGAATTGACCAGTCTTCCGACAATCTCACCTGGAACCATGGAGTTTCAACGTCTCTATTCACTGCACCACGGGACCGGTGAGCATTCTATGAAGATAACAGTTTCAATCATGCCAAAGCAGGGCAGAGGTTGTGTTGGCCACAAACTAGCGAGACAACAACTAGTGTTACGTATCGGTTTTATTTTAGACGGGATGACGTATGAATTTGTTGTTCATGTTTGTAAGAGTCTTAGAGTGTTCATGTTGTTGAATGTTCATATGACTTAGATGTTCATGTTTGTGGAGATAGCATATTGGCGACATAAACAGGGTATATATATTAAGAGACAGAGTGGGTACATATTATTTACGTGACGGCCTGTACATATATAATTAAATGTTCCCTGTAGTTGACAACACCCATATTTTAACTATTGATTTAGAGACAGAGTGACAGTAGGCACATGTTGAAGACATTTATATATAATATAAACACATTATGTTTTCTCCGTGGAATGATGAACACTTGCTTATGACTTCACTCAGATTGTTCGCGAACCCTGCCATGTGCCCGATACTACTGGTCAATATGCAAGCCTCCTAGACCTTTTTCTCTCAACCTCCCCTGAGCTATGTTAATGTTCCGTTCATTCTCCTCTAGGATCCTCCGACCACTCCGTCGTATCAGTTAAGATAAAAACGAAATATAATAAGTCCCCAGACGTACCCCTCCACCCTACTGTATACCGATACTCTACGGCTGACTGGGATAGCTTCCGTACATTCATATCTGATTTACCTCTGCACTCCATGTTTAAAAAGGAAGTGTCCTCTATTCTATCAGATCTGACCGAATGGTTAATTGTAGGCATAGACCAGTTCATACTATCTAAAAAATTCCAACAAAAACCTAACAGCCAGCCATGGTTCTCCCCAGATCGTGCTGCTGCCGTCGCGCACAGAAATCACTTTTTCCATAACTACCAACGTAATAGATGCACTGAGACTAAAGCTGCTTTCAAGAATGCCAGCAACCACTGTAAAAGAGTAATAAAAAATGCAAGAGAGCTATATGCCCAGTCTGTTAAATCCAAAGTAGCGGATCAGCGGGTTGGTTCCCACCAGTTTTGGCAAATAACAAATAGGATCCTTAACAGAAGTGTGCGTTCTATCCCAACCATTATCAATGGACCAGAGGTCATCTCGTCAGCATCAGACAAGGCCAAATTATTTGCCAAGAACTTTGCAGCTAATTCTACCCTATGCGACGTAGGCCATCAACTCCCCATATTTCCTCCTATAACACAGAACAAGCAAGGTAACATACAAATATCTGTGCATGAGGTCGCCAAGCTAATTAAGAACCTTGATTCCAGTAAAGCAACTGGCCCTGACGGCATCCCAATTATAGTGTTAAAAAAGCTTCAACCAGAACTTGCTCCCATACTTACGAAACTGTTCAAGCACTGCCTTAAGGAGAAGTGCTTTCCGACTCCCTGGAAAACCTCATCAGTATGCCCTGTATTTAAGAATACAGGTGATAAGTCATCTCCATCTCAGTACAGACCAATAAGCCTCCTGCATGTTATGAGTAAGTTGCTGGAATCCATATTAAATAGAGAAATAGTAAACCACCTCAGCAGAAACAACTTTCTTAGTGACAAACAATATGGTTTCCGTTCTGCAAGACCTACCGAAGATGTGCTAACGGTTATATCTCACAGGATTAGTGAATCTCTTTACAGAGGCTTCCTTTCTAGGGCAATTGCTCTTGACATATCAAAGGCCTTCGACAAAGTATGGCAAAAGGGCCTACTTCACAAGATTTCCAGCTACGGTATAACTGGAAATGTTTTCTCTATCATTAAATCATTTCTCTTCGATAGGCTCATAAGAGTAGTGGTCGATGGACAAAAATCAGAGACCTGCAGTATTTATGCTGGAGTCCCTCAAGGGTCAATCTTGGGCCCAACTCTCTTCCTGATCTACATCAATGACCTCTCTAAACACATACTAAAATCATTCGTTGACATCTATGCTGATGACACGACCATCTATGGCAGCACATCAAAGGCTGTAAATAAGAAAGTTCTCTCTGATTCTCCCCCTCTGATCTCGAGCACGTGGTTCAGTGGGGGAAGTCGTGGCTGGTTACCTAAAACCAAACTCCTATCTTTACATCATCAACGCTCTGATCCCCCATCTGGCATCAATTGAAATGGATGGCTCTCGTCTAGGAGAAGCCCCGTGTTTTGACAAGCTTCTGGGTTTGTCCTTACTCCTGATCTGAAATGGAACACGTACATCAAGTCTGTTGCCAAGGTCGCTGGAAAGATGGTGGGATCCTTCTACCGCCCCAGAAGATATCTCACTACTGATGCTATTCTCTATCTATATAAAAGCCAAGTACGTCCAAGGATGGAATACTGCTGCCATATCTGGGCAGGAGCTGCTAAAAACAGCCTTTCCTGCCTTGACAGAATACAAAATAGACTTCGTGGCTTAGTGGGGGATGCCCTTTTCTCTACCCTGCAAGCTCTCTCCCACAGAAGAGATGTTGTTAGCCTATCCTTGTTTTATCGTTATTTCCATGGCAGGTGCTCGTCTTAACTCCAATCTCTGGTCCCCCCTCGCCAATCTTTCATGAGAAACACCCGTCTAGCTGAATCCACTGTGAAAAATTTCCCCCACTCTTTATCTGTGCCTAAATCAAAACGTGGATTCCATGAACAAAGCTTCTTTCTTAGAACTGCACGCCTGTGGAACTCTGTTCCATCTGCCTGCTTCCCACCTGACTACAACTTGGATGTCTTCAAGTCCAACGTTAACAAATTCCTAATGAACCCCCTCCTTAAGTAAACACTTCATCAAATCTCCACACTAACGTGCTGTACTTGCAATAACCCTTATCTCTTAGTGGCTTCCGGGCCTTGATAAGTGGTAACCATTGTGTAAAAAAAAAAAAAAAGAAAGACGGCAGTGATAAAAACACATGGTGATATCTACAGGGTTCGATCCCTGTTTTATCTGATATAATTTTCCTTTAACTAATTCTGTTTTTATTTTTACTTACATGAAAAGGGGCAGCCCTTATCATATAACCCTATGAAAGGTAGTAATTATTGGGGATACAGTTACAAGACTCAGCATTCATATCCTGTCACGGTTAATCACCTCCACCCATCCCCATCCATAGCCCTTGATCCCCTGGGTTGGGGCATAGGCCATCTACAACTTTTTTAGGTGTTTTTGTAGCGAGTTTTCACAGAGTGAGGGTGCTGGCCCCACGTCAAACCTTCCCAGAAGGTACATACAGCGCCTAGCCTTCCCTAATGGTCACCCATCTGGTACTGGCCAGGCTCAACGTTACTTAACTTCGATGATCTGGCGAGCACCAGTGTGTCAACTTGATTGTGCCGTATATACGGTTAATCACCCGAAGAAGGCAAAAGGATGAGTTGGCCGGAACGTAGTGAAGCAACAACAGCAACAACTACGAAAATGAGGATAATAGTTTGCAAAAGTTTTTTTTTACAAAAGAGTCACCACTTATCACGAGTCGAGGATAAGGGTTAATGAGTGTCAATGGGACAATATCGTAGTAATTGTTAGTTGTAGAAATTTGGTAAATTGGATTACTTAAGAGGAATGACTCATCGAGAACTTGTTTATGTTGGACTTGAAGACAACCATATTGTAGTCAGTTGGAAAGCAGGCAAACACAGGTGTGCAGCTCTAAGAAAGAAACTTTGTTCATGGAATCAACGTTTAGGTTTAGGCACAGATAAAGAGTGGGGAAATTATTGATAGTGGTTTCAGCCAGACAAGTGTTTTTCGTGAAAGTTCGGTATGTAGATTAGAGCTCAGACGAGCACTTTCCATGAAAATAAGGATAAAGCAGATATAGGCTCGCAAGCTCTCTTCTGTGAGAAAGACGTTGCAGGGAAGCGAAACGCGTATCCCCTACTATGTTATGAAGTCTATTTTAAACTCCATCAAGGTATTACTCATTTTAAAGGATTCCAATAAAAAATAATTTATAATAATATCCTCAGCTGATTTTGAAAAGTTTACATAATTTATAGAATCTAAATCATCAAATGGATTTTTATCAGAATTGGAATTAGGATTCTAGACATAAGGTTTAGTAGTATTATACATTGCTTTAAATCTTCATAAAGACACATAAAAATCGTCTAACATTGTTCTGTTTCTGGAATTTATTGTACACATTGTGAGTTTATTTTTAGTGCTGTACAAACAAGAAACGTATTCGATAAAACCGTTTCATATGATTTAAATTCGTCTACCTCATGACAAAATCCAACGGAGAAAATAAAAAGACGCGTGCAAAAAAACTCTCTTATGTTGCTTTCGTCCATTTTACGCTGTTCAACCTGTTACATGAAACTTTCAGTAACGCATAGAAATAGTCATCTTTTTTCTTCATTCGCCTTGTAGTTTCAAGTATTCATGTTCTCATAATATTGAGAACTGTTCGGCTATTTGTGTGTTTCCTGTATGATTCACGTCCTGTTTATTTATTTAATTTTTTTTTGTACCGGTGCAATTCCCTGTGTGAAGCAATTAAATACTTTTTATTTGACTATCTATATTTGAAATGAATTGTGAAAACATCGCCGGCATGTTTCTCAGAAATTGATTCCGAATATAACAATAGGTAACCTGTACCATCCCTTGCTCTATCATAAAGACCAATGCGTGATTATGTGCATATGAATAAATATAAATTCGTCCTATCTCGCAAAGGTTAGTGAGTAAAAAAGTCACCATTCCTAGACTCCAGAGGAAACCGTTTTACTTGGTGTGGGGAAGCGAGGAACCAAAAAGAAATTCAGACAAATCCGCCGCCGAAAATCAATTCGGAAACAAATCTTCTATTTTGCATAAATGTTAACATTGGTGCATTTTGCACGATATAAGGAGAACTAATAACAATCATTTATGTACGACAAATTAAATCAATGACTTAATTGCATGATTTTATATGATTATTTGTGCAAATTCTGAAGAAGCATAGTTGCTTTCAATTAGTTTTGACGGAAGGTGTACACTTGCTTATGTATACACACACATACATACACACACATACATACACACACATATATACATACACACATATATATATATACACACATACATACACACATACATACATACACATACATACACACATACATACACACATACATACACACACATACATACACACACATATTTATTTATCTATACTCCTATATAATTTTTTTTTGTTATTGATATTCATATTTAAACCCTTTTTTCTATTAATTTAAAAAGAAAATACAACTTTGTTACATATGGATCGTGGAATTGCATTCCCCTGCAAAACGATATAGCTAAGTTGCATATTCTTTTAAACATTCATTTTAATTAATTCCCTATTAGTTTTTCGGTTTTCTTACGGGATAATCATCTTCCGTTAATTATTATGCGTAATTATATTCATGCAGATATTCTATATGATTTATACTTTTGTCATATTTGTGTAAAAAGGTTATAGTAAACACAAATCTCTTTCTATTTATATTTGTATATGCGTATATATATTTATTTTAAAACATTTGTCTACCCAACCTCTCTGTCAGTTTTTTGGTCTACAGGCATAAAACTTAATATATAGGGTAATCCAACCCATCCTAAACTTTATATTTGTGTTTTAGCCAGGGAAATTCAGTGCAAAGGTGTGAACATTAAAGAAATGGAATTTGCCAGGTGAAAGTCGAACGACAGCATTACAAATAGGCATGTGTAACGTAATAGCAATTGGTTCATGTTTTAATTTTTAGCCTTGCAGCAAACATGTCTTCATAACTCAAATATTAAGGTCAAAGGATAAATCTCTGGTCCCCCCTCGCCAATCTGTCACGATAAACACCTGCCTAGCTGAAACCACTGTCAAAAATTTTCCGCACTCCTCATCTGTGCCAAAATCAAAACGTAGATTCCATGAACAAAGCTTCTTTCTTAGAAGTGCACGCCGGTGGAACTCTGTTCCGGTTGCCTGTTTCCCACATGACTACAACCTGGATATCTTCAAGTCCAATGTGAACAAATTCCTGATGAACCGCCTCCTTAAGTAAGACACTTTATCAAATCTCCAACACTAACGTACTGTATACACAATAACACTTATCCCCGAGTGGCTTCAGGGCCTTGATAAGTGGTGACTACCTTGTAAAAAAAAGGAAATCGTAAACTAAATTCTTTGGTTTCTCGATGGTGACACACGCGTCACTTTGTAAAAAAAACTTTTTAAAACATTATCATATATTGGGTGCAATAAAATATAATAATAAATAAGAAAATGCATTAATCAAATATCATATTTAAGCGTATTTTACGATCGGCAATACCGGCCAGCCTGCTAGTATATCTAGATAATAAAGCTGAACGTCTGTGTATGTATGCGCGCGCGTGTGTTTCTGTACACGAATAAGCTCCTATATAGTTTACTATTATACTAAACTGATCGCATACAATGATAGAAGAGATATCAAGGATCAAAAATGGGTATGTTTCAGTTTGAACGGGGATGCTATAATAGAATTGTTGGGTCTGCGTTCGTACCTGGCCTTCACAGAATGAAAATATGCCACAAACTTTAAAAAGGACTTTTGATATCCGCGTAAGTATGTTTTGATAAGTATGTTTCACTTTGAAGGCAGATAGTATAAGAAAATTCTGGGTCTGCATTCGCACTTGCCATCCATGGAATGGAAATATGTCACAAAGTATAACACGAGTGTTTTTTTTTTGTTTTTTTTTTTTTACAATATAGATCTATATAAGAATGTGACAAAGTGTTTTAGTTTGAATAGCTGTGATATAATACAATTATGGGTTCTACCTAGCTTTCATATAATAGATTTTTTTTTTACTAAAATATAGTTTAAGAAAAATAAGTTGTTTATGAGTAATGTCGAAACCAATTCAAGTGGCTGAAATAGAATTTGACCAATATTTAAATAATTTATGATAAAGAAATGGAAGGATTAAACCATTTGATATTATTTTTTGTCTGTTTGTTCTTGTCCCCTTTAACTGATTTTTCTCTTCAAATATCAAAGTTACTTAAAAGCATTTTGTTTAATTCTTCCATTTTTTTTTTCATAAATTCTTTAAATATTGGTTAAATCATATTTCAGTCACCTAAATTGGTTTTGACAATATTTTCAAATAACTTATTTTACTTAAACTATATTTTAGTAAAAAAAAAAAGAATAAAGGCCATTAATATTTTAGATGGCGATTCAGTTAATGTTAACAAATAAAACATTTAATTAATGAGATAGATAGAGTATGTCAAAGTAAAACACAAGGTGGATTTTATGAGGCATAAATGAATATTGTGATAGGCTAGAATTATCCTAGTCAAAAAGGATTTGTTATCTCTGATGAGCAAAGAGCAGATACTGAATTTTTAATTATTCATTCGAAAATAAAATTACAATTCTATTTTTCATGAAAGATACTACACTTGGAATTATTTATTCACAAAAATTTTTTATTTACAACTATTTTAAAAATCATTTCTTGAAAATTTCGAATGCAAAAAATGGAATATTTTTACTTTTTGAAGATATTTTTATAGTTTGATTGATCGAATTAAAATTTAATTTTTAAGTAAAAATAATTTTGAAATATAAAAAGAAATAATTTTTTGGTTATAATCCTTCGATCACATTTCGCTTTACTCAAAATCATTTTTAATAGATGTGTGCATATTTTTGTTTTTGGTATTACAAATATCTTGTATAGAATCACTCCCGTTAGAAATATGTTTTTATAATAAACACCCTATTTAACCTTAAAGCAGCCATCCATAAAAATTCATCAACAGAATTTCGAGTATTATTGAATCCAATGAGCAGGTTAGGCGATTCAATTTACTAACATGTAACGAAGTGACACTTATTATGGCTAATGAGAGTTTTGGTAATAGAGACATAATTCTTCATTCAAGAGATAACATGCAAAACAATTTATGTGAATCTCACAGATCTTATGACAACCTTCAATATCCACTACTTTTTGTATATGTAGAAGATGGATACCATTTGATTTGACATCAACTTCACAGAAGCCAAAATCTCTTCCATCAGTTTGTAGTTGATATGTTTGCAAAAGTTGAAGCAGAAAAACTTTTATATATTAAAACTCATCAAAACAAGCTAAGAGTAGATAATTACTCATAACGTGTGAATAACCACATCTTCTAATCTTAATCTTATTTTGAGGAGTGCAACTTCAGAGTCAAAACAAACTACCTTGGATACTAATGAGATTAACTCTAACTACTCATGCACGGGCATAGAAATACCTGTCTGTTAAATCAGGCACTGGGCAAACCGTTCTGGTGTTGATGGATCCGTAGGTCATCCATCTAGGAGAAAGAAAACTCTGATGTCAAACCTGTACCACTGACCTCATATGTCTTGGCAGCAAACGGGGGAGGGACGCCTCCTCAGTTCTGGCCGACAATCTTCCTAGAGCTGGTGACTTTATCAAATCATCAGTTTACAAACCTAAACTGCTTAAGTAGCAGGTAGGCTCTGCCTACTGCCCAGCTTCCATACTCCTTCTTTGCCTATTAGCAAGGAGCAGAAGTGCAATCACCAGGACACATTAGAGATACTCAGTGCTTGGCCTTGTTTTCTTACTATGGCAATGAACACCGCCCCCCACACCTGCCTCATTCTCTTCCTCTTTAACTGGACATCATAGGGATGCTTGTTTATCATGTTTGCTAACATGATTAGACTGGGCTACTCTTGTCTGACTGGTTTGAGGGTACCAGTTTGACAGTTTGTCTGGCTGCTGTATTCCATTTGACAGTACAGGGGCCCTAACTCTTTGGTAGTGTTTAGAGCGGCTGCTCTATCATCAGTTGTATAATATCGGGATGATTGTAGTGCTATGCCGTGCATGGAAAGGGAACCTGTACTCATCTCTGGAATTATTCCCGAGGTCACATTCCTGAGGACGAGGAGTTGACTGATGGTCTGCTTGTATGGTACGGTGGTGGCAGTGCACATCCTCTTTGCTTAGCACCCTTCACCCTAAACTTAAATTATAAAAATGACAGCTCAATCCAAAATAACGATTAAATCAGATGCCCACTCGAACAATGCTTCACCTCCCCTGAGGCTTGCATTTACAAATATCCGTGGACTAACTTAGATGAAGTAGAATCATTTCTCCTAGCAAACTCCTTGGATATCTTAGCACAAAGTGAAACTAACTTGCACTCCTCCATCCCTTCTAACCACCTCATATGTTTTAGACAAATTTTACAACATAGCGTTAGCTACTTATATTTTCTTTATCACTCTCTAAGACTGTACTCTTATCAATCATGTCTCTGACAGTATAAATGTAGCACTTTCCCTAGACACTAGCACCAAAATACATGTATTTGGCGACTTTAATGCCGACCATAGCAATTAACTTGGCTTCTCTGACTACACTTACACAGCTGGTAACATCAAATATAACTTTTGTATATTCCATTCCTTGACACAGCATCACTTCTGGACCTATGTTTTATTGTGTGTGGTTTTAAGTGAAAGCCACATTATGCCACCTCAGACCTTCGAAGTCGGCTTGAAAGTAAACACCAAAGTGTACCTGAATGTGCTGATGAGTGTCGTGATCCTCTGGTGCAATAAGGTGGCCATTTACAGACACTGGGTATAGCAGCAGGCCTTGGCGCCGGCCCACAAGTCCAAAAAGATCCAGTTTTGGTTTCAGAAGGAGTGATACGACTTTGTTCCTTTCTCTTACTAGCCCTCCCTCCTACCCCGACCTGAACCTGCTGAACTACTTCGTTTGGTGATACGTTGAGAACATTATCAACATGATTTCCCACGACACCAAAACTAGCCTGATCGCCGCTATCCGCTGAGTATACACTGAACTCCCACCGGTGCTTATGAAAAATGCATCATATCGAAGCAGTGATTGAGGCTGAATGCGACTACATTGAATAGATGTCAGTTCTACTAGATAACCAAGTTCAATGAAAGTTTTAAAATAAAGCTGTAGTGTTGTTTTCTTTAAGGCAACAAATTTATCATTCCACCCTGTAGAACTTCCCTCTATGGATTACATGCAACAGAGCTATTGTCAACTATTTTACATAAAATCCATAGATATATGTCATCCAATGAAATAAGCGTTACAATAAGAGTAATCATGGAAACAATTAAGTCCCAACTTTCAATTTTAGATATTTAGTAATTTTCAGTAATTATAGCAATTTAAAGTATCGAAAGAGATTATTTGCAAGAACAAGAATATAGTATTATGCCTCGTGAAAAAGGAACTAACAATGAAAAGAAATATAATCAATGAAAGTAACAAAGAAACGCTTTAAGGGATCATTAGATAACGAAAAACATATGTCGAATGGAAATTGAAACAAAAGAAAAAACAACGTTTCTGAATTTTTGAGATGAGGTCATTCGTATTATTTGGATTCATTAGACTACTGTTCTTATCTCTATGTTGTTTTCACATTTTCAAGACAAGCTGACTTCTGATGCCTCACGGAAAGAAACGCACTATTTTTTTTGCCCTTTCATCCCCCCAAAGTCACAGTGCCACTTTGGTGTAGGTGGCTACTATCTGGGACATAAACTGCAGGAATACTATGTAGGGAGTCGAGCAGCAAGATGTCTGTTTACATTAAACTTGAACTTCTACATGTCATTACAGTCAGGGAAGCAAGAACTCAGAAGGGAATGGGGGGGTGAACTTTGCGCTTTTCGGATAATTTTATATAAATTTTTATATTAGCGCCAACTCCAAAAAATTCTTTTGTGGACCGTATCCAAGAAAGAGGGACTAATGGAAAGATGCACCAGCCCAAATGTGGCAACATTACTCCATCGATGGACAAATGATGGCCTTGTAGAGGTACAGGATCCTCTCAAGTGTTAATAGTCTTCTACCACGATAGATGGACCCCCCTTCTTTGCAACAGCCTTCAAAATGTTCAATATATTTGTTCAAGTTCATATTGTCCGTGAATCCTCTGGTGCAATAAGGTGGCCATTTACAGACACTGGGTATAGCAGCAGGCCTTGGTGCCGGCCCACAAGTCCAAAAAGATCCGAGGAGTTTGAAGGAAGAATTCTCAGATAAGGTTGTTATTTGTCATAGATATCGGTGTTATGAGAGGCGTCTCATAATTGTAAAAGGAGATCAGCTTAATCTTACTAGCATTAAATGTTACCATTCATTTACGGACCCATGCTACTACAGCCTGGAGATCATTTTTACGATTTTGCCATTGTCTTAGATCTGTGTACATCTGTCTTTCCTCATGCATATTGTAGAGCGTTGTATCATCAACAAATATATCCTCATCTCGGACACATTATTGCGGCGTACAATGTATAACATGATCCGAAACCCCGAGCTTAAAGGCACATTTACCTACATTCATGATATTGTCATCGACAAGAAAAATATGAAAAAAAAAATGAATAAGAATATCAAAACATTCAATTTGCCTTGTTTGGAGTGAAAATGTAATACCCTCCCCCCCCTCAAAAAAAACAACAAAAAACAAAGGTAAAGTGAAATTGTATTAATATAAACTTTGTGTTTATAAAAATGTACAATGTAAATGTCAAACTCACTCTCGATCTATCTATCAAGATATTCATAAATCTCCTCTCATTGAATTACAGACTTGGTTCTCCTGTAGTAATCTGTACCCTACCTGTCTGTCTAGGTATATATAAGACCTGTCTCTATATCTCAACAATATGAACACTCACAATGAATATATATAATATCACAGCACTCAACAACATGAACACTCCTAAGACTGTCTCTATCACTCTAAGACGCTTACTAACATGAACAACAACGCTTACTAACATGAACAACAACAAATATATAACATCAGTCCTCTTCTAATAAGAACTATGCAACAATAATAGACAACTAGCTGCACCCTGCCAAGCGTTGCTGTGGCTCGATTTGGTGCAATGGAAAAAATCTAAAAAAAGAGAAAGTGCATGTTTCTTATATTTTTAGTACAGAAATTGTGAATAATCCACCCCCAAAAATTGAAAAAAAAAAGACGAAATTGAAAAAAATGGTACTCTTGCAAAATTTGACCCGGATCCTCAGGAGTTTCCGTCAATCATGGCTCGGGCTTTACCAGATATCACCGGATTAAGCCGAGCGTTGCTCGAATGTTGAAACACTAAATTGAGTTTTTTTCTTATTGTTTTTTTTGTATAAAAAAGTAATTTTTTAATTAGTATTTTTCTGTTTTTTCTTTAATTTGTTGACAGAAAATGATTTGTAAATTTGGTGCTTATGTATTTTTGGTACCGCGCTATTTTTAAATAGTTTTTCCAAGTTAAATTCAAATTTCACGATATCTTTTTAATAAATTGTTAGTTAGAAGCACAGAAGAGTTAGAGAACAGCCTCCCCTTCACATGGTAAGAATGGACGAAGAAATAATAACGGTATTATTTCAGTACGATACGAAAATGCATATGTACCGTAAATGTTCTTGGAAAAAACTTTTCTGTACTTTCACCTAACAATTTACGATTTTAATTAAAAGTATTCATATTTTCTTATATAAATACAACTTCTGTTTACGAATAAAAAAAGGTATTTGTACACTTTTCCCACCGTGCTGAAATAATAACGTTATTATTTTGAAAGCCATTCATAACACAGGGTGGGGTAGGATGTTTTGTAACTATTCTGTGCTTTCACCAAACAATTTAATAATAAAAAAATACCGTGAAGCTTGAATTTAATTGGAAAAAATCTATTTACAAATAGCACGGTGGCAAAAATGCACAAGCACTCGCACACACACAAAAAAAGCTTATTGTTTTGTTAAAAAAGTTGTCTTAAAAAAATAAAACAGTACTTAAACCTGCGCGAGCCTTTTCTAGTCTCACACAAAAAACGAACGTTCACATCTCAAGCTATGTTACTTGTCACATGCATACGTGCACACAAACATACGTGCGCATGTCCACACACGCACATATATTCACGTTCGCGTATATACACTCACATTCATGTGTATACACACATATGTTAACGTACTCACACACGTAGGCACATACACGCCCGCATGGACAACGTCACTTCCGCTTTCAAAAGAAATCCTCACATGCGCAAAAGACCAGCGGAAACACCTATAAAAGCAAGAGCAATTAGCAGCTTCTCCCCTTTTCAGACCAGCTTCCTAGCTGAACGGTCTACACACCGACAGCGTGCCTTTTCGGCAGGCGCGCGCACGCGCGTGCCTCACACCACTTGCTACTATGTGGGACAAAAAGCCAACAGACAGTACGTACACTTTATACGCTTCTCTCTCCATGAACTGGATTGACATTCTCACTCTTTCTCTCTCTATTTGCAACTTGCCCCTGAGACTACCTTCGCGTAGCTGACTGCTAACTGATGTCAACCCTCTATCCTTTGTCTTTGTCTACACGCTGGACTATCATTCTCATTTCTACTATTCACTTCTCTTCCCACGCGCGAACAAACAATAGTGAGATGAACACGCATTTTCTTTCTTTCTACACCATCAGTCTCGCAACAAACGATGGTTACACCCGCGTGGACATGAACACGTCTTATACTTAAAACATCCATTCTTTATACAAACGATGGTGACCCCGTTATTTTAAAATGAAATGGATGCGTTTGAACGAAACGCTCATACACACACACACACACACACTCTCTCTCTACAAACTATAGACTTTCCCTCTCACCAGCCAACAACGAGAGACACACGCCAAACAATACACTTTTATTCTCACCAGTAAACAACGAGAGATGCACGCCAAACTAAACACGTGTTGTACCCTTTTCTTTCATTTGTTTCTTTACGAAATAAATCCTAGTTCTTTTTATTCAATTTAACATGTACTTCGTCTCTTTCTCAATTCAATTCATTTTCCCTATTTTTTCACCACCACCACAAAATGGTGACACGCGAACGCGAGAGGAACACGCATTTCCTCCTATGCCACAAGTCCACAACAAACCACCGACCACGACGAGACGTGAAACGAACAAGCATGGTGACCCTACTTTTTTTGAAAGGAATTGTTTTGAGCGAGACGCGCGTTTTATTTGATAAAGAAAAAACGAACCGACGGGAATAACTACTACAAACAACAATGAGGAAAACCCCTCGTCAGACTCGGCAGAAAACAAACACGGAGCTGTCGACTTCATACCGAATTTAAAAAAAAATTCGAGCTCGACAAATATTTTTCACGGTTTCCTGACATTACTCTGCAACAAACGCGAGGAGCAAAATCACATAGGCCTATACACATTCTACCCCGCACAGCAGACGCAACAACAAAGAAACAATTACAGGACATCCCTATCAACACATAGGAAGAAGTTGAATCAACAATACGAGTTGAGATGCACCACGCATGCAGATAAACTCACGACGTGAAAGTTTCGTTGACAGCCGGCAACCACACTCACGAATGCACAATAAGTACCCGTACAGACAATGTACACACTACCGCAGAATCACATGCGAAGACACCGTCAACACGAAACAAAAATTTTCCTTCCAAACGAACAATTCATTTCACTGTCCATGCAACTCGTTGCACATGTTAGCACACAAAAAATCAACCAAACAAATATCACCCTAAAAAACGAGTAAACGCCTTTTTCACGCGTAAGTAAATACTTTTTTTTACGAACACACTCCGTTTTTTACATTCCGTTTTTGACGTTTTGTTTTAAACAACCACACCAACAGCAAAAACAGGACGAAAAGTCAATTGTCGAAAACATTATTTACAAATAATATATATATATATATAAAAGCAAGAGCAATAAGAAGCTTTTCCCTTTTTCAGACCGGCTTCCTAGCTGGGCGGTCTACACACCGACAGCGTGCCTCTTCGGCAGGCGCGCACACCCGCGTGCCTCACACCACTTGCTACTATGTGGGACAAAAAGCCAACAGACAGTACGTACACTTTATACGCTTTCTCTCTCCATGAACTGGATTGACATTCTCACTTTTTCTCTCTCTTTCTACAACTTGTCCTTGAGAATACCTTCGCGTAGCTGACTGCTAACTGATGTCAACCCTCTATCCTTTGTCTTTGTCTACACGCTGGACTATCATTCTCATTTCTACTACATTACTCACTTCTTTTCCCACGCGCGAACAAGCGATAGTGAGATGAACACGCATTTCCTTTCTTTCTACACCACCAGTCCCGCAACAAACGATGGTTACACCCGCGCGGACATGAACACGTGTTATATCTAAAACATTCATTCTTTCAACAGTAAATAAACGACACGTTTATCTATTCTAGCAACTGAGTCTTTGTTTCCTTCATTTCATTCGTTTCATTATTTTTCTTTTGTAACGGGATTAGGATTTATATATCCGAGTCCTCTACAAACCTAACAATTTACGGTAAAAAAGCATTAATCGACTGACGTACACTAATCGGACCCCATTGCCAAAAAAGCCCCGGCTACAATGTTGAACGCGCCATCTATGTTGTTTCTAAATGGATTTTGCCACATTTTTTATTTAAGAAGTTTGGATTACCGCAGCATGTATTGCATGTTCGAACAATGATTACAACCGAAATAGTTTGTTAAAGTTCTGCACGTCTTTCTTTACTTCCAATTTCTGTTCCACGATCAATGCCCTGGAAAAGTCCCTTCTGGTTAATGTCTACTTTCGACGATTTTAGGCCAACTTTCGTGAATTTAGCTGACTTTTTTTAAAATAAAAAGAATTTTGGCCTTTTTCGCCTTTTTTGGTGGTGGTGGGTGAACTTTGTGCTTTTCGGATAATTTTATATAACTTTTTATATTAGCGCCAACTCCAAAAACTCTTTTGTGGACCCTATCCAATAAGGAGAGAGTAATGGAAAGATGCACCAGCCCAGATGTGGCAACATTACTCCATCGATGGACAAATGATGGCCTTGTAGAGGTACAGGATCCTCTCAAGTGTTAATAATCTCAATATATTTGTTCCAGTTCATATTGTCCGTGAATGTTAAGCCGAGGAGTTTGAAGGAAGAATTCTCAGATAAGGTTGTTATTTGTCATAGATATCGGTGTTATGAGAGGCGTCTCATAATTGTAAAAGGAGATCAGCTTAATCTTACTAGCATTAAATGTTACCATTCATTTACGGATCCATGCTACTACAGCCTGGAGATCATTTTTACTATTTTGCCATTGTCTTAGATCTGGGTACATCTGTCTTTCCTCATGCATATTGTAGAGCGTTGTATCATCAACAAATATATCCTCATCTCGGACATGATATTGTCATCGACAAGAAAAATATGAAAAAAAAAAATGGACCGATAAATCCTGATCCCGACAATCGAAGAAGTACACCCTCGAATTGTAGCAACTTCACTCAAATGAGCTCTGGTCCTCTTTCCATATTGTGTACTATTGGTGGAGTATTTCTATGACTGAATTTCACATTTGCTAAGTATCTCTTTATTTCTAATTGTAGAAAAGCTAAAGAATCAATTTCATGTAATAAAAGATGAAATTTGCAAGGATTCAATTGCGTTCATCAAAGACAACGTTTCATTCACAATCGAAACAGATTCATCTGTGAGAAAATTGGCATTCTGTATCTCTAAGAATTGATGTCTATAGTGGGCGTTGTTAATAAGTAGGAGAATAAAGGAAATTGTGGCATGGTCCCTTTGGCCAAGAAATGAATACACGAAAAAGGCCGAAATTATATTTACAACCAATGCACATTTATTTACAGAATGGATACAAGTGTCAGACGTATAAGTAATATTACTTGCGTGTCTGCCACAAGAGTCTTTGGTGAGAGTTCAAATGGCTGTTTTGTAAAACAGGAGCATAGTTTCGTCACGTCTACAAGCTACAGAGTCCGAGCGAGAAAGAGGAGGAAAGATACAAACCGGATGTGAAAGTAGGCTGTATCGTCCAATTGTGGCAAAGAACGGCATTGCCCGAATTAAAGGACGATAATCGTGATTACCTTAATCCCATCAGTTTGTGTTGGTGTGTTCGCTTGTGTGGGGAACTTGGTTCCAATCTGACGACCTAGTCCACAAATTCCAAAATTTCATCATGACAAGTTTCAAGAAAAAATACACGATTAAACCCGGTTCTCCAACTTCCAACGTAGACCCCTACTACCATGTCTCCTTCTCCAACATCAGTGGTCTCCGTTCTAACCTTCCAGAGGTTGAAACCCAATTACAGGAGACTAAACCAGACCTTTTATTTTTAAGTGAGACTGGCATTGGACAGGCTATTTCCCTAGATGAGTTTGCAATTACAGGATACTCTAACTTAATTTCTAAATCTGACCCCCAAGATCGCCATGGGCATGGAATATGTGCCTATATTAAAGATAGCTTTCCATGTGGTAGGGACATCTCCAGGGAAGATTCTAACTTACCCTATATGTGTTTCCGGGTTGCTTTAGCTCACACTACTGCATTTATATTTACTCTCTATCGCCCCCACAACAGCGGAGTTATTATCTTTCAAAGCATATCTGAGAAAATTGACCAAGTCCTTTCTACTTATCCTTCAGCTAACATTCACGTATGTGGAGACTTCAATGTTCACAACGTCGAATGGTTGACCCACTAAAACAAGACCGATGATGAGGGGAGGTTCTGTCATGATTTCTCCATTGCCTATGACCTAACTCAGATTGTTCAGGAACCTACCCGTGTGCCCGATATTGACGGCTAGTATGCGAGCCTACTAGACCTTTTTCTCACAACTTGCCCTGAACTATGTTCAGTTTCTGTTCTGTCGCCTCTTGGATCTTCCGACCACTCTGTTGTATCAATTAAGATAAAAATGAAATGTAATAAGTCCCCAGACGTACCTCTTCATCGTACAGTATATCGATACACTAAAGCTGACTGGGATAGCTTCCGTACATTTATATCTGATCTACCTCTGCATTCCATGTTTACAAAGGATGTGTCCTCTATAGTATTAGACCTGACTGAATGGTTAATTGTAGGTATTGACCATTTCATACCCTCTAAAAAGTTTCAGCAAAAACCTAACAGCCAGCCATGGTTCTCTCCAGAATGTGCTGCTGCCATTGCGCACAAAAATCACTTTTTCCACTGCTTCAAACGTAATAGATGTATGGAAACTAAAGCCGTTTTCAGGACTGCCAGCAACCATTGTAAGAAAGTAATAAGGAACGCAAGAGAGTTGTATGCTCAATCTGTTAAGTCCAAAGTGGCTGAGCAGCGGCTTGGTTCCCACCAGTTTTGGCAAATAGCAAACAGAATCCTGAACAGAAGCATGTGCTCTATCCCAACTACCATCAATGGACCTGAGGTAATCTCGTCAGCATAAGACAAAGCCAAACTCTTTGTCAAGAACTTTGCAGCTAATTCTACCCTTTGCGACCAAGACCGTCAACCCCCAATATTTCCTCCTGTATCAGAAAACACGCTATGTGATATACGTATATCTGTACGTGATGTTGCCAAGCTAATCAAAAACCTTGATTCGAGTAAAGCAACTGGCCCTGATGGTATTCCAATTATAGTACTCAAAAAACTTCAACCTGAACTAGCGCCCATACTTACAAAACTGTTTAAACGTTGTCTTAAGGTGAATAGTTTCCCATCTCCCTAGAAAATCTCATCAGTATGCCCTGTATTTAAGAATTCAGGTGATCGCTCATCCCCCTCTCAGTACAGGCCAATAAGTCTCCTGTGCGTCATGAGTAAGTTGCTAGAATCTGTGTTAAATACAGAAGTAATCAACCATCTCAACAAAAATAACCTTCTTAGTGACACTCAATATGGTTTCCGTTCTGCTAGATCTACAGCAGATGTCCTTACAGTTATATCTCATAGGATTAGCAAATCTCTCGACGGAGGCAACCTTTCTAGGGCAATTGCTCTTGACATATCTAAGGCCTTTGATAGGGTATGGCATAAAGGTTTACTTCATAAGATCTCCAGCTATGGTATAGCTGGAAATGTCTTCTCAATTATTAAATCATTTCTTTCTGATAGGTTCATAAGAGTAGTAGTTGAGGGGCAAAAATCAGAAGCCCACAGTATTAATGCCGGTGTCCCTCAGAGGTCCATCCTGGGCCCAACTCTTTTCCTGATCTACATTAATGATATTCCAAATCACATCCTTACATCATTTGTAGACATTTATGCTGACGACACTACCATTTATGGTACCACATCTAAGACAGTAAACGACCAAGTTCTCTCCAATTCTCTCTCCTCTGATCTTGAGCACGTAGTACAATGGGGAAAGGAGTGGCTGGTTACTTTTAATGCATCTAAAACCAAGCTTCTCTCTTTATATCATCAACATTCTAATCCACATTTGTCATCAATTGAAATGAATGGCTCTTGTCTTCAGGAGGCCTCAAGTTTTGACAAGCTTCTGGGCTTGACCATTACTCCTGATCTTAAATGGAACACGTATATCAAATCTGTTGCCAAGGCCGCTGGAAAAATGGTGGGATCTTTCTATCGATCCGGTAGATATCTCACTGCTGATGCTATTCTCTATCTATATAAGAGCCAGGTACGTCCAAGGATGGAATACTGTTGCCACATCTGGGCAGGAGCTGCTAGAAAGGACTTGTCCTGCCTTGATAGAGTTCAAAATTGACTTCGTAGCCTCGTAGGAGATGTCCTTTTCTCCTCCTTGCAACCTCTATCTCACAGAAGAGATGTTGCGACTTTGTCTCTGATGTATCGTTATTTTCATGGAAAGTGTTCAACTGAGCTTCAATCTATGCCCCCCCCTCGCCAAACTTTCACAAGAAACACTCGTCTAGCTGTAAACACTATCGATAATTTCCCCTACTCTTTATCTGTGCCTAAACCTAAACGTAGATTCCATGAACAAAGCTTCTTTCTTAGAACTGCACGCCTGTGGAATTGTCTTCCGTTTTCCTGCTTTCCGGCTGACTACAATATGGTTGTGTTCAAGTCTAAAGTAAATAAGTTCTTGATGAGCCGTTCCATATAAGTTATCAAATTTACCAAATTTTCATTACTAATGATTACTATATTGACCAATTTCTACTGTACACTCTTTAACCCTTATCCTTGAGTGGCCTCTGGGCCTTGGTAATGTGGTGATGCCTTTGTAAAAAAAAAAAAAAAAAAAGAAAACGTCTGTAATATAATGTCGCAGGACCAAGCAAATAAAACATAAATACACCCAACTCGGCTTTTCTTTCCTTTTTTTTTTAACAGACGTCGTTTATTACCATTTTTATTTCTCCCCATCTCGTCACCAGCTTAAAGAGTATCTCTCTTCCACTGGTGGGCAACATGTTCATCTTTCCTGACGGCGTTTTTATTTGTGCTCCCCTAAACGCCATTTCTCGTTTTCGACTTTACACATGTTTTTCAACAACACTTTTCCTTTTTGTTTCTATTTCTTGCCGCACCAGATCGCGCACAATTTTGCTGATGCCGCTGATATCATCGCAGCTATTTAAAAGCTGCTGTTGATATTTTACGACGTTCTCATACGCGCTCTCTTACATATCCAGTCACATGATTTTTGTTATGCGATTAGAGGTTTTACAGTGAAGTGTGAATCAACTGCTATTGTATAATCTGTAAATGGCGTGATTTTTTACTCGGCCGATATTGTACTACTATTACAAACATTCAATGCTGCCAAGACTAAGCTTGTTTCCTTCAATAATTACAATAAATCTTCTCTACCACCAATAACAATGGCCCAAAGCACATTATCTGAAAGTACTTCCTTTAAACTCTTCGGCCTATCGTTTACAGGGAACATGAACTGGACTAGATACATTGAGAGCATTACCAATACTTCTGCAAAGAATGTGGGCTCTCTCTACCGTGCTAGAAAACTACTTACGTCTGAAAGTCTCCTGCACTTCTACAAGGCCACCATTCGGCCATATATGGAGTACTGTTGTTACATTTGGGCTGGTGCATAGTCGCCAACCTGATAGATCCTGCACTGTCATGTAGGCTTAATCCTCTGTCCCGCCGATGAAATATTGCATCCATCTGCCTGTTCTACAAATAATTTAATGGTGAATGCTATGACGAACTACAAGCACTTGCACGCTTTCGACGTGACTACCCCCGACAAACCTGACAAGCAATTAAGTCCCACTCCTTCACAGTAGAGATCCCTAGGTGTAAGAAAGCCTTTTACTCCAATAGTCTCTTTCTCAGGATTGCTAGACTTTGGAACTCTCTTCCAGGATTCTGCTTTCGCAATTATACTGACATGCAGAAGTTCAAGTATAATGTGAACAAACATCATTCTACTCATCTCTCATCATAGTGCCCCTGCAACTTATGTCTCCGATAGTAGCCCCCTACTTCGAAGTGGCACTGTGCCTTGTTTGTAGTGAAAATTGATTAAAGAAAATATACAGGTCGCCTCATGTCTATCCAACATATAGAACCGTATTAAAAACGATCAGCTGCTTCGATGGATACTTGAACTTTCCAATTAATTTTATGATATTGTATACTTAATAGCTTGACAGATACTCTCCGTTATCCAGAAAAGATCTTCACGTCGCATTTTGTCATCTAGGAATAGCAAGAAAGTATCATTTTGAGAAAGAAAGAATTTACCGTTCTCCATCCAAATATGTGCTGGTGTCGAAGTAAAGCCAAAGTTTTTAGTTCTCGACCCGGTCGTTTTTATCGCAATGATCTCCTTTTTAGCATCTTCCCTTTGATTTCTTGTACCAAAACCATCAATGAATATTTTTAAATATTTACTCAAAATAGTAGATGAATACTTGCTCTATCTTTTCGTCTATTCATGTCAGGGTATCTCAACTGTAATAAAATGTTTCAAAAATCTTTCTACCTACTTTGGTTGCCCAGATTCAACCGATAGTGACCGAGATTGTAAGTTCATATCATTCAAGTTGAATGGCAACATGGGGTTATAATTATCAACTCTAGAACGTACTATCCAATCGGCAACTGACAATTTAATAGGACAAATGAAATAATATGAAAGATAATAAAAACTGCACTTAAGACACCTGAATAATTCTCATTGTCAAACTTTACTCGATATTGATCTGCACTCAATGGACCTCTTCGCACAGCAAATCACATTTTACAATATGAAAGATTATTCAATTTTCCGAGAAGGTTATTTAACGCATTCTTAATCAACCAATAATGATCAGAAGAGTTGGCGGATCAACAAGAGTCTTCTAAAATTATACCCATAAAAATGATGAATTCTCCATTTCGGTTGGCGTACCAAAGCCTCGAAATTCAGAACAGCAGTCGGAATTGTACGAGGAGAAAGACATTTTGAAATACTTCCCCGAATCATCAACACAAGGACGAAAAATCATCAGTTACTTTAAGTATCAATAAAACATAGCAGAGAGTGTTGCGTTATGATAACTTCTTTCCTTCATTTAATATCCGCTAATATTCTCGATTGATTGCATATGATTGTTTACGTGATCTCACACTAGTTCGCGAGATTTTATATTTATTAAAAAACTTCAAGATGCCATTTTCTTGAAGTTCGTTGTTTCTAAAGTACCTGTCTTTCCTGTGTTGAATAAAACCTTTAATAAATAACAAGGTGGAGTCTTTTGTTACATTCCTTCCATTATATAACAAATTTTTAACAAATAATTCATTTTTATGCTTCAATACATCACATCATTTTGAATACCAAAATAACCATGGAAATAACTATATTATTTCGCCCTTTTCTTAATTGCTCTTATGTTCTTAGGAATGTTTCGTCAGCTTTGGAATATAAGGAAATACCACTGTGTTTGTCGTTTTTTTCCTCCAAATCAATACAATGTTAAATGAATGATTTTGTTTTTGAAAAAAAAAAGCGTCCAGCTTGATTAATTGCTTGCATTAAGCAATTCTTATTTAAAACATATTTTTTTTAGCCATTTCTACCGGGCACGTTAAAGTAAAAAAAAAAAATAGAACGTTTGAATTTTTAATATGGCTGTTGTAAATAAATGGAAAATGAAATTAGTCTAATCGTAATATGTCACAAGAGAAATAATCCTTTATTTAACTCTATATTTTACAAAATAAAAAAAAATTCCTTTTATGGTTATATGGTGACCGTACGGATTTCTCTTTCCTTCCGCACTATATGTAGTGACCATATTTTAAAAAGGCAAAAGTGACATTACGCCTCGTTCCCGGCAGAGTCAGAAAGTAGGATTTTGCAAGCCAGTACCGTAGAGGAAAAGCACCGTTCTCTGCATAAAATACGTGGGCAGCCCCATTCGTATGATCTATTACTGGCGTCTCAGGCAGTTAACAATGAAGACTCATTCTCAAAGAAAGAAAGCAAATTCTTGGAGGGTGGACCGGCTAGAACTGCACAGGACCAGACATATACCAGAGTCAACAGTGAAGAAATCATCTTAACAATGGCCTACATAGTGCAGGCTTTGGTGCCTAGGTAGAAACCTGGCTGATGGCTGAAAGTCATGGCGAATATGACGAGATATTTATTATATGTACGATTCAAATTGATTTGTTTTACATAATGTTCTGATGCAATAAGTTGTTTGGAAAAAAGTACCGAGCGGCATCTTTTGAATTGCTTAAGGTTAACATTAATGAACTAATGAATCAAACTGACGAATTAACAAAAGTAAAACATAATCTGTTAAATGTTCGTCCCTATTTTGAAATGCGTATACTTTTTAGGGATATAATTCTTACAAATCAATGAATATGAC
Source organism: Euprymna scolopes (assembly GCF_053919585.1). Lineage (NCBI taxonomy): Eukaryota > Metazoa > Mollusca > Cephalopoda > Sepiida > Sepiolidae > Euprymna > Euprymna scolopes. The sequence goes on from NC_136490.1 coordinate 167,243,450, forward strand.
AAAAAGTCTACAGCATAAAGATTTAATTACAATTCAAAACGAGAGCCAGCATTCACCAACAGTTTTGCCAGCCTCATGGTAATTGCATTATTTTATTTCATAACGATTAAAAAATATGTGAGCCACCATTTTAAAGCCGAAAAAGCGCTCGGATATAAATCGATGAGATTGATCTATTCACAGTTGAACGATGATGATGATGAATAAAGAGAAGTAAAAATCTAAACATAAACAACCATCGAACCAGACACTTTTTTCTTTGTTAACAATATTAGAATTTGAATGAATAATAAAAGAGAAAATCTGTGACCAACATTTCTTATTTTTTTCTAACATTCATGAACGAAGTTTAGATACATTAATTTGTATTCACGTTTGGATTTAAGTTTCTTTTTGATTCAAAATTGACATTTATATTTCAACCATTTAATGATAATATTATTCCTTTATCGTCTCTTTGACAACTTGTAAGGAAATACGTACAACGAATACGAATTTCCCCTTTCTCTTCCTCTGTTAAATAAAGAAATTCAAGAAAGTGCCGTTCTGAATCTTTGTGGGTTTGCAAAACAGTCAAAGCAAAAGAACAAAGAAAACATGATTAAAATAATAAACCAAAAAAAAAAAAAAAAAGAATTCATTTTCTTTTGATATACTTTGTTGTTCGCTTTTAAATTGGACAATTATTTAAACCAAACTTTGCCATTGTTGGCATCGATCTTTTGACAATTGTCAACCAGAAAAGTTTCAGGAAGCCATGCTTTATTTCAATTTTATTATTCTTAGATATTTTACCAATAAATGAGACAAAAGAAACCCGATAGATAACAGTAATGGATTCAAGGTTTCGTTTTATTTTCAATGCATATTCCGCTTTTTTTATTTCTTAATACATCCCGCCGGATATTTCTCTCTCCACCTCTTTTTCCCTTTCTATCTATATATCCTTTTATCATTAACACACACACACACACACACACACACACACACACACACACACACACACACACACACACGCACACGCACACACACGCACACACATATATAAATCAATAATTGATCAATTTAGTTCCCCTAAACAGCCCCAACACTTATTTCGCTCCTAATGTAATTATCGCTAGACGTCGCAGCTCTATTATGCTCCCATAGTATAATGACTTCTCACTTATCCTACACTCTAATTGATGCACACTCTTATGAAATAAATGAATACATCTATATATACATATTACTATAAAGTTTTATATTGTCATTTTTTTTATTGATTTCTATATAAGTTCCAATATAATTGTTGAGCTTTGTATTAACGTGATAAGTCTCCTCTTAAAGAATTGATCTTATTCTCTTCCTTTTAAACTCCCATATATATATATATATATATATATATATATATATATATATATATATATATATATATATATATATGACCACTTTATTAAATCACGTAAATTAATAAACAAAAGTATAATTTTATGCGTAAACTATAATTATTTACTTCAACAGTGCTCAATACATAGGTAGAGTTAGGTAGTAAGTTATAAAGATATATATGGCAATTAAGCTACACAGAATATTCTGCGTTTCATCCACGCTAGGATTCGTCAGGCTTAATTCAGTCAGACGAGCTTGCCTATATATATATATATATATATATATATATATATATATATATATATATATATATATATATATATATGCAAGCACGTCTGATTGAACACGACTGAGTTATTCTTTTTTTCCGATCTTTCTGAATATCTTTTTCATTTGCAGAGCAGTCTTTTTAATTTCAGCTGGGATGTTATATAAAATGTCGCCCAAAAGTTGTTGTACGGACATATTATTCTCAAGCGCTTTCTATCGGCGTGTCCGATTATCATCAGGAGCGATTGTTGTTGCTATCTTTTTTTCTTTATCTTTTCCTTTGAGGCTTGGTGTATTTATATATATTTTTAATTGGTTATGAAGGTGAGTGCAGAATGATTGGGGCGAATTATTTTTATTCTATTTTTTAATTTCAATCTTCTTGTTTTATCGTTTATTTATTTAGTTTCTTATCAGTTATTAAATACTATTAATATATTTGTCCCGGTATTAAATGAGATCCGGTTAAAAAGGGGCTGTAGGCTTTCTACAAGTATGGCTTCTAGTAATTTTAGTCGTCCTGTGCTGTTGTTAAGGTATCTGATTTTAATATTTTTAATTAAGATATTTCTAATGTTGGGCGACTGCAGGTTTTTATCATATGATGTTACCTGTAGTTTTTTTGGCACTATTGTCGGCTAAATGATAGTTTAGTCGTCTGGAGAGTGTTGCTGTGTGGCCTATGTATGCGTTGTGTTAGTTCTTAGAGTGGGTTTGGAGACATTCTTCGAAGGGGAAAATAAATTCATACACTACATTAGTTTGGTTTTGTGTGGTGTTAGTATTGGTATTGTTTTTAATATATATATATATATATATATATATATATATATATATATATATATATATATATATATATTGGTAAAAAAATGAACCATAGGGGAAATTCAGTCGCCTAAAATAGTATGGAAAACAGGGCGAGGAAAAAGAAAAAAAGGGGAAGTTACATGTAACAAATGTACAATTCAGTTAAATAAATAAGAAAAAAACTGTGACTACCTAAATAATTCTAATTGAAGCCGGAGGTTTCTCTGCTTGCACAAAGTAGGGGAGGGGGGCTGGAAATGATGGCAAGTGCCTCAAGGATAGACATGTGGAAATTTGTACGTCCTAGGTGCAAAACAGAAAAACACTCCAGAGAGAAGGCAAGACCACAAGTGTTGGCCGATGGACGATTCTACCGATTGAGACCTTCTGGTAGTAGGGTGATGGTCTCGGATGGAACGGGGAACATGTTGGGCAATTCTGACGTGAAAACGCTGGGTAATGTTTTTCTGTTTTACACTGAGGACGTACAAAGTTCCACCTGTCTATCCTTGAGGCACTTGCCATCATTTCCAGCCCCCCCTACTTTGTGCAAGCAGAGAAACCTCCGGCTTCAATTAGAATTATTTAGGTAATCACAGTTTTTTTGTTTAACCTCTTCTCCGCTCTTACTACATTTCACTACCTAATATTCTAAAAAAAAAAAAAAATCATTTTTCAGACATATACCTTTGAAAAGTGAGTCTGAAGGAAAAGCGCTTCAGGTGTATTTTAGCGATCTGGTTTTTAATCGACTTATTTATTTTACTGAATTGTACATTTGTTACATGTAACGTGTAACATTTTTCTTTTTCCTTACCCCAGTTTTCATCTTATTTTAGTCGACTGAATTTCCGCTATGGTTCATTTCTTTACAATTATTTTAAAATTTTGTCAATCGAATAATATATATATATATATATATATATACACACATATATATATATATATACATATATACGTATATATATATATAGACACCCACACAAACACACACAACATATATATATATATATATATTTATATATATATATATATATATATATATATTGCGTTACCGGCAACATTATAGCAAGTATATAAAAATTATAAAAAGCAAATATTTGTAAATCTATGGGAAAAAAGGAAACAATCCTTTCATTTTATCTGGTTCTCCCTCTTTATAAACAATAAATTTTGTAATTGCTAATCACAATAATTTAACCTTTTTGAATATTTGAGATGGGAGTTGATTATTTGAATTATTTTGAATCTTCGGAATACTGTTCTCATCTTGAGTGTGATTTTAACAACGTTTCACAACGAATTACTTAACACTTCTATCCAACCATAGCTGACGGGACGAGAACATGCTATTACATAGAGTAAATAAAGGCTTCCGTTCGAAATCGCGATGAGAATAACGAAAACACATGGACGTGGATGCGAAAAGGACATGTAAACCGAGAAACTGAATGGGATCATAAAAACTTAAATTGTATAAGTGTAAAATACCGCCACCCTTTTGGTGTGAGTGTCACCATGAGCGGGCACCAAATAATGAGGATCAACGAGAATGGAAAGACAAAGGAGAGAAAGCACTAACCAGACCTCCGCTGGCTGAGTGCAAAGAGGACTGCCACCCATATCCCAGTGAAGACCAATGGTCGCCGCTAATGAGAAATCAATGGCAAGTGGCTGTTGAGATAACGAAAATTCTTTTGCAAAGGTTAACAAAAGAAGAGAAGAGTGTTGAAAATCTAGGGATACTTGCTATCACTCAGACTTCAGGGGAAATCTATGATGATGGCTCATGTGACTACTTGTGAGTAAAAAAAAAAAAAAAAAAAAATAATAATAATAATAATAATAATAATAAGCTTTATTGTGTGTTTTGAAAGAAAAACTTTCGATTATCTGTTGGAAGATAAAAAGAAACACACACACACACACACATGTGCCGAAAAAAAGAATCATGCTCACATACACGGTTGTCTTGTGATTTGAAAGAGGTTGATATATATATATATATTTGTTATTTTATATGTGAAAGAGAATATATATATATATATATATATATATATATATATATATCAGAATTGTTTCACATTTTGAAAAAATCTGTGGTCATTTTAAAGAAAAATACTGGTTATGAATGATCCGTTTAATGTGATTCAGAAGGAAAGTTTCCTTTTCTTGTAGTTTTGAGGGAAAAAGTGCTAATTATTGGAAGGAGTGGTAGTGTTTACATACGTCGTTGAATAAAAGAAAAAAATAATAAAACTGTTAGTTTATTTTTTAATCAGTTCGCAACTTAAACATCAATTGTTTTCACCTTGTGAATCAAAAAGGGCGGCATATGGCATTACGCTCGCTTATGTTAACCGTGATTTCAAGTCTCTGACAGCATAGATAAGTCTTTTACAGCATAGACATAGCACCCTCCCTCGATACTAGCGCACAAGTACATGTATTTTGTGACTTTAATGCCCACCACAAAAACTGGCTTGGATTCTCTACTTACATAGATGCAGCGGGCAGCACAACGCATAGCTTCTCTATATCTCACTCCCTATCACAAATTGTTACGTTTCCAACCCGTTTCCATGACCAGGAAGAACAACATGCATCACTTGTAGATCTGTTTTTGACCACAGTTCCGATGATTGTATAACGAATGCCGACAGCCCACTTGGGAACGCTAATCATGCAGTGATAATAGTTGAAATCGCCCTAAACTTTAGAGCCAAAACTGAAGAGCCAGTGCTCAAAACAATGAGATATTATAAAAAGGCTGACTGGGAAGCAATCAGATATCTTATCAGAGATGCCCCATGGGGAAATATTTTTTCTCTTCCTGCTGAACAGTGCGCAAACGAGACCACTGAATGGTTCAAAACTGCAATCAAAGCGCATGTTCCCATGCGGAAATTTTATAGCAAGCCCCACTCTCCCCAATGGTTTACTTCTACTTGCGCAACTGCCATTGCTCAAAGGCAGCATGCATACCACATATTTAACCGACATGTCCAGTTCAAACGGACAGAAGTACATAGAAGCTAGAAGTAACGTTAAGAAACAAATAGCGACCGCTAAGAGAGCATTTACGGAAACCACTAAAAAACGCATCGAAGCACAAAATCTAGGAACTTATGACTTCTGGAAAATCTACAACAGTGTAGTAAATATTGGGCAATCAACAATTCCCCCACTAACCAACAATCACGAGGTTCTTTGCTCAGTAACCGAGAAGGCTAACATGCTTGCCAGTCGGTTTGCCTCAAACTCCACACTAGACCCTCTTAACCACCCACTACCTGACTTTCCTGTGCGGACAGACACCACGCTAGACGATCTGAAAATCACCCCTGCTCAGGTACATGCTATCATAAAAAAACCTTGACACTTCAAAAGCATGTGGACCCGATCTCATCCAAGCTGTGCTATTAAAAATGTGCTCAGCCGAAGTAGCTCCAGTTCAATCCAAACTCTACAACAAATGCCTTAATTAAGCTTGCTTTCCGGACTGTTGGAAAACTGCTTCTGTTGTAGCCTCCTCCCACTTTTTGCCAAAATATTTGAGACCTTAATTAACCATGCTCTAGTCCAGCACCTTACAGATGCTAAACTTCTGACTGGCCAACAATATGGATTTAGACAAGCCCGTTCAACAGCAGACATCCTCACTGTAATCTCTGAACGTATATACCATTCACTGGACAAAGCCGGCAGAGCGGTAGCTCTAGATATATATAAGGCTTTTGACAGGGTATGACGTGAGGGTCTCCTCAGGAAAATTAGATCATACGGTATCACTGGTAGAATACTTAACATAATCAAATCCTTCCTAGATAAGAGAAAAATCCAAGTTGTTCTCGATGGTCATACATCTAAACAATATGATATAAATGCGGGAGTGCCTCAGGGGTCTATCCTTGGACCTCTACTGTTCCTGATATTCATAAATGACATCCCCGACAAAATTGCCTCTGAGATGGGTATATATGCTGATGACACCACGCTCTATAACAGGCACGACAGGAAAACAAATGAACACATATCTAAAGAAATGGCAGTAACACTAGAGGATAACCTCCAATCTGTAGTGGAATGGGGACAAAAATGGATGGTCACGTTCAATGCCACCAAGACTAAACTAGTTTCATTCAATAACAAGAAACCTTCTCTGCTACCAATAGCAATGGCCAGTGACTCTTTATTTGAGAGTACATCTTTGAAAAACCTTGGCCTAACGTTCACAGGAAACATGAGTTGGAACATTGAACATTGAAGGCATTGCCAGGGCCGCTGTAAGGAAGGTGGGCTCTCTCTACCGTGCTAGAAAACTACTAACACCCGAAAGTATCCTGTACCTCTATAAGGCCACCATTCGCCCATGTATGGAGTATTGTTGTCATATTTGGACTGGTGCATCGGCTACTAGTCTCTCGCTCATTGACAAGGTTCAAAAGAGAGTCGCAAATCTGATAGGCCCTAAACTGGCATCTAAGCTTCAGCCTCTGTCCCATCGACAAAATGTTGCATCCCTCTGCCTGTTCTACAAGTATTTTAATGGTGAATGCTCTGACGAATTGCAAGCACTTGTGTCCCCACGGCGTGAACACCCTCGACAAACCCGACAGGCTACTAAATCTCACCCCCACACAGTAGAGATCCCTAGATGTAAAAGATCTTTCTACTCCAGTTGGTTTTCCCCAGAACAGCTAGACTTTGGAATTCCATTCCAGGTCCCTGCTTTCCCAACTGTACTGACGTACAGAAGTTAAAGTGCAACGTGAACCGACATCTTGCTGCCTAAATCCCTACATAGTACCCCAGTAGCTTATGTCCCTGATAGTAGCCCCCTACACCAAAGTGCCAATGTGCCTTGTTCGGGGTGAAAATGTAATAAAAACATTTTTTTTTGGTAAAAGAATAAAAAAAAGACAGAAAAAGTGAATAAAGTGATTTTTCATTTTTATGCACGTTATTACCCGGGAATGAAATGTTATTTTAATACAAGTTAGGATATAAATTCCTTGAAAGAACTGTGAAAAAATGTTGTCTTATTTCCGAACATGACGAATTGGACTGGTTTGTTTTTTGTTGTTTTGCGATTGTTCTCAAGTTATTGCTGACTTGTTGTTGAATTTAGAGACATTACGATGATTTGTTGAACATTTTATAAAGCCGATTTTGTTGTGTATAATTTTTGTAACGTATTGAAAAATGTTGATGAGATTGTAATATTCTTTGTAAAATTTGCCTTGTGGAAGCTGCTCTCACGCTGAAATGGTTGAGGTAATTTTAAGTAAATGTTGAAAAATATAAATAATTAAACAAAAACGGAATTAAGAGATATGCTATTTGAGATGCAGGGGTTAGCAAGAGGTTAAAATTGATAGGACGAAGGTCACGTTACGGCCATAATTTATTTTATTATTTTAGGAATGATTCGCTTTTTGTTGTTGTTGCATTTTTTTTTTTTTACACAGTGATCACCACTTATCAAGGCCCGGAAGCCACTCAGGGATAAGGGTTATTGCAAGTACATTACGTTAGTGTGGAGATTTGATGGAGTGTTTACTTAAGGGGGCGGTTCATTAGGAGTTTGTTAACATTAGACTTGAAGACATCCAAGTTGTAGTCCGGAGGGAAGCAGGCAGACGGAACAGAGTTCCACAGGCGTGCAGTTCTAAGAAAGAAGCTTTGTTCGTGGAATCCGCGTTTTGATTTAGGCACAGATATAGAGTGGGGGAAATTTTTCACAGTGGATTCAGCTAGACGGGTGTCTTTCGTGAAAGATTGGCGAGGGGGGACCAGGAATTGTAGTTCAGACGAGCACCTGCCATGAAAATAACGATAAAACAAGGACAGGCTCGCAACGTCTCTTCTGTGGGAGAGGGGTTGCAGGGTAAAGAAAAGGGCATCCCCCACTAAGCCACGAAGTCTATTTTGAACTCTGTCAAGGCATGATAGGCTGTTTTTGGCAGCTCCTGCCCAGATATGGCAACAGTATTCCATCCTTGGACGTACTTGGCTTTTATATAGATAGAGAATTGCATCAGTAGTGAGCTATCTTCTGGAGCGGTAGAAGGATCCCACCATCTTTCCAGCGACCTTGGCAACAGACTTGATGTATGTGTTCCATTTCAGATCAGGAGTAAAGGTCAAACCCAGAAGCTTGTCAAAACACGGGGCCTCACCCAGACGAGAGCACTCCATCACAATTGATGCCAGCTGGGGATCAGAGCGTTGATGATGTAAGGATAGGAGTTTGGTTTTGGATGCATTAAAGGTAACTAGCCACATCTTCCCCCACTGAACCACGTGCTCGAGATCAGAGGAGAGAGAATCAGAGAGAACTTTGTCATTTACAGCCTTTGATGTGTTGCCGTAGATGGTCGTGTCATCAGCATAGATGTCAACGAATGATTTAAGTATGTGTTTAGGGAGGTCATTGATGTAGATCAGGAAGAGAGTTGGGCCCAGGATTGACCCCTGAGGGACTCCAGCATTTATATTGCAGGCCGATTTTTGTCCATCTACCACTACTCTTATGAGCCTATCAGAGAGAAATGATTTAATGATTGAGAAAACATTTCCAGTTATACCGTAGCTGGAAATCTTGTGAAGTAGACCCTTATGCCATACCTTGTCGAAGGCCTTTGATATGTCAAGAGCAATTGCCCTAGAAAGGAAGCCTTTATCAAGAGATTCACTAATCCTGTGGGATATAACGGTCAGCACATCTGCGGTAGATCTTGCAGAGCGGAAACCATATTGTGTGTCACTAAGAAGGTTATTCCTGCTGAGGTGGTTGACTATTTCTCTATTTAATATTGATTCCAGCAACTTACTCATAACACACAGGAGACTTATTGGTCTGTACTGAGAGGGAGATGACTTATCACCTGAATTCTTAAATACAGGGCAAACTGATGAGGTCTTCCAGGGGGTCGGAAAGCACTTCTCCTTAAGGCAGCGCTTAAATAGTTTCGTAAGTATGGGAGCAAGTTCTGGTTGAAGCCTTTTTAACACTATAATTGGGATGCCATCAGGGCCAGTTGCTTTACTGGAATCTAGGTTTTTTATTAGCTTGGCGACCTCATGCACGGATATTTGTATGTTACCTAGCTTTTCTGTGTTATAGGAGGAAATATGGAGAGTTGACGGCCTTCGTCGCTTAGAGTAGAATTAGGTGCAAAGTTCTTTGCAAATACTTTGGCCTTGTTTGACGCTGACGAGATGACCTCTGGTCCATTGATAATGGTTGGGATAGAACGCACACTTCTGTTCATGATCCTATTTGTTATTTGCCAAAACTGGTGGGAACCAAGCCGCTGATCAGCTACCTTGGATTTAACAGACTGGGCATATAGCTCTCTTGAATTTTTTATTACTCTTTTACAGTGGTTGCTGGCAGTCCTGAAAGCAGCTTTAGTCTCAGTGCATCTATTACGTTGGTAGTTATGGAAAAAGTGATTTCTGTGTGCGATAGCAGCAGCACATTCTGGGGAGAACCATGGCTGGCTGTTAGGTTTTTGTTGGAATTTTTTAGATGGTATTAATTGGTCTATGCCTACAATTAACCATTCGGTCAGATCTGATACTATAGAGGACACTTCCTTTTTAAACATTGAGTGCAGAGGTAAATCAGATATGAATGTACGGAAGCTATCCCAGTTAGCCATAGAGTATCGGTATACAGTACGGTGGAGGGGTACGTCTGCGGGCTTCTTACATTTCGTTTTTATCTTAACTGATACGACGGAGTGGTCGGAGGATCCTAGAGGAGAATGAACAGTACATGAACATAGCTCAGGGGAAGTTGAGAGAAAAAGGTCTTAGAGGCTTGCATATTGATTGGGTGAATCGGGTACACGGCAGGGTTCGCGAACAATCTGAGTGAGGTCATAAGCAATGGCAAAATCATGACAAAACCTCCCCTCATCATCTGTCTTATTTGAATGGGTCCCCCATTCCACGTTATGGACGTTGAAGTCACCACAGATGTGGATGTTAGTCGAGGGATGTGAAGACAGTATGTGGTCTATTTTCTCAGATATGCTCTTAAAGTATGCATTGAATAGTTTGGAGATTTCTTTAGTTTCGTGTAGAGTCGATGGGAAGATTTAGGGTGCTTCTTGCATTAGAAATCTGTGTTCTGCGAAGCTATGAGCCAAAACTGTGTCCTGCGGTTAACAAATGGGACGGTTGAGTGTCTCACATAGCGAATAAAGGTAGACGTGGTTGAAGGCCAAATGCGCTTCGGCGAATTTTATGAGCGATCAATTTTGGGAACTTTCAGGAATTTTAGGTTCGCTTTTTATTCGTAAATCTATCGGTAAAAGACTGGTTATAGCTGTACTAGGGATAGTTAGAAAACGATGCTACTCATATACGTAAATTTGCGGATGGAGCCGTTCTGTAGACCTTGGCGGGTTAAAATGCCTTGCTTTAGAAATAAAGATTATTCTTCTGACATGGAGCGGTCGGTTATAATAACCAAAGGATTGCTATTAGATTGTGAATCACTCGGCTAACGACAAGTAAAGTGGTGCATACAATAAAAGAAAAAAAGGCCCGGATTGGAACCCAAACGGGAGTGATAGTATAACAAGATACCTTATTAAGTCTTTTTGATAAGTATGTAGATGGGATGACTCTAGTTTTGTATTTTGCGCTTTGACGGAGATGAAGGAAAAAATCACATACGGTCCCATCGAAACGATAGTTAGTGAATTAGTAACGCATTCCATTGGTGCAAAAGGGATAAGGTTAATTAATGGTGTAACATTTTTCCGGATCTAAGTTGGGAGGTATAGTTTCGAAGCTTTAGACATCCAAATGAATTACTACGGCAGAAATATCTTGTCTAACTGCAGAGCTGATCACTATAGATAATGTAATGGTTTTTCTGTTTTGTTCCCTAGATGTGGATTTGAGGTTGAGGATATAATTTGAAGGAGGATATAATTTGAAGGAGGATATAATTTGAAGGAGGATATAATTTGAAGGAGGATATAATTTCATTATTTTTACCAACTCGACATTTCCACCGTCGCAATCTGTCTATATTTATGCCAGGTGCTTGTAAAAAAGAATGATTATCTTTTACCTATGAATCGAGGCCATGCTGACCTCCGATCGCTTGTTCCTGATCTCAATTTTATAACTCCGTAGAGTGAGCCTAGATTTCTTGGCAATTTCTCCTCCGTATTTGGCTTTTAACAAACCGAGAATATTTTATAATGGACGCAAAAAATGAACACTTCTTAGCTTATACCAGTGATTTGAGTTTATCCCTTGTTTTGGTTTGGTGTTCAGTGGCAAAAAATATATTGACAAGTCCATTTACTTTACCAGCCGAATTTTTACCAAGTTGAACGTTGATTAAATCAATGTAACTCAGTTATTCCCAGCAGATATTGTAGTGAACAGTTATTAAATGATATTATATATGTATATATATATATATATATATATATATATATATATTATATATATATATATATATATATATATATATATATATATATATGTTACGTAGTGAGTGTTATTAAGATGGCGAATATATTTGTATTATTGTTCATGTTAGTATTAGAAAGTCTTAGTGTGTAATCTTAGGAGTGTTCATGTATTGAGTTTTATATGTCTTAAGATGTTCCTGTTTGTGGTACATGTTAATACAAGAGAGCCGACGGCATGTAATACACAATGAGAGGAGATTTGATATATAAATATACCGAGAGATTGACATTTATACTTTTGAGTTCTGTATGAACGGGAGTGTTCTATTAATATTAACACATTTTTACCTATTTTTGAGATGATGATTTTCACAAAGTTCTTATAATATAAATGGACAATACCTTTTCTGTTGAATTAAAACACCGAGACGCAGATACACAAAGATGATGACGTCCTTTATTTCATGATAAGGCATGATTTCGCTTGAGGAATTCAAAGTTTCTTTACATGGCTTTTTCTTCTGTAACCTTTCGCTTCCAAGGTTTGACATCAGCAGCCGTCTCTGACCCCTGTCTCTCTCTCGGCTCTTTCTCCCCGACTCTTCCTTTCTCCCAGACTGCATCTAAAACTCTACCTATATTGAGAATTCGTCACGTCATCGCATGATTAAACATGTGCTCATAAAGCACGTTGAGTTAATATGTTTACAATTTCAATTGACGATTAAATTCCTTACTTTAATTTTCATTTTTATAACAGAACAAATTACATTTCTTTTCCAATAACATATATGTAAGTTAAACAATTGCAATTCCACATTCCTTATTTCAATAACATTCTGTATTTATTTTAACTTATGATTTGAATTTTCAATTCCAAACCTAGCTTTGCAAGTTCGAATCCTTGACTATCCTATTTCATATTAACATTTAACTAATTCCCTATTTTTTTACTTACATGAAAAGGGGACAGCCCTTTATCATGTAACTTTATCATGTAACACACACACACACACACACACACACATATATATATATATATATATATATATATAAAGAAAAAGAGAGAGGAGAAGGAGGCAGAAAGATAGAGAGACATAGAGGAGGGGCTAGGGAAACGGTTTTGATACAATTTGACAATTTTGTTGAGGTGTAAAAATTGACAGCAATGAAATAGTTTGTAATTAATCAAATCTGTTATAATTTCCAATCTAAAAAAAATCATCAACCACGGAAATCACAACACAAATATTTTACTTTTCATCTTTCAAGAAAACAATATTTACAAACTAGTTTTATAGTTTTTAAATTATAGAAAAAGAAACGGTTGTTTTAATTTTCCTGTCGCCATAATTTTACTTTTAAACATTTGTATTTTAATCTGTTCTTTTTCCTGAATTTATCTGTACGAAAATAATCGCCTTTTTATGCTATGCTAATGTCATTGTTTTCCTTATTTATATTTAGTTTCTAACCGAATAAACGCCACAAAGGAATGTTTTCTCTGCGTTTCTTTATTGCCCCAGTGTAGCTATCATCATTTTTACACGCATTTGCCATTTTATATATGTTTGTAACATAGTGCAAAAGTGCGCGTGGGAAAGTATCAGCAGCAGTGAAGAATAGCTGTCTTGCGAAGAGATTAGCAGCAGCATCAGCAGCCGAAAAACGTAACAATGCAAATTAGGAAGTGTGCACGAGAAGAAAAAGAAAAAAGGAGAGAAAAATTGCACTACGTTCTCGGAGCAGAAGCAAAGTTTACGTCGAAGAGAATTGACGTGTGAAGTCGAGGACAAGAATGGACTGGCGGTGGCCAGCAGCGGTCGAAGGAAGAAGAAAAGTGTACACTGGGAGAGACGGACGAAAGCGAGAGATTTTTAAATGGTGTCCAGATGTGAATCTAACGGTGAAAAAAAAAATTGTTACAAAAGAAAAAATGTCGACCCGGATTTTTATGTATTTCTTTCCAGTTTTAGTTTTATAAATTATTAATGTAAAGTGTAACGGCCACTTTACATGGATGCCGTGATTTGGTATTTTAGGATAAAAGGTTTAACATGGAGAAAAAAAGAAAAAATGTTACAACTGAAAAATAGAGTGGAAAAAAAATACGCAGTCGCAAATCAAGACTTAAAACTAAACGAAGCCGAGAGTGGACAATTTTAAAAAAGGATACTGCACCATTCGGTGAGTCAATTGTTCGCTCTTGTTCTTATTATGTGCTCACTCTGATTTAGTCTTGCAATGATTTGACTGACTTTGTAAAATACTTTTACAATTGAAACTGTATTCGTGCACAACCAAGCGGAAACACTTTAACACTGCTTAAGTGAAATTTCCGAATAAAAGGGAAAACATATATTCTCGCTATTAAAACAGTTGAATGAGGGGGTATCCCTTTCATTATATTAAAACGTTGTCTTTAAATATATTGAAGAATACTTTAATAATTTCTTTATTTTCACAAATAAAAAAAGAATAAATAAGAAAAGGTATTTCTGACAAAAATATAAAATCGAACAGACGATACACTAAGACATTTTTATTTGTATTGAATTATTCATGATTTATTGTGTGAACTGTTGAGTTTTCTTGTTTTTACCTTTTTTATTTGTAAAGATTTTTTTCGGGAAGAGAAGGTATGTAACATTGAGTATATGACCACGCGTGGAAATTATCATTGGCAGCGGAGGCTGACTGGCTTGCGAAGAGATTAGCAGTAGCAGTAGACTAAAAAGGCGCATATGTAAATTAGAAAGTGTGCGCGAGAAGATAAAGGAAAAGGAAATAATGCATCACGTGAAAGGAAGAAAGAAAGTTGACGCCAAAAAAAAATGGATGTGTAAGATCAAGGACAGGAATGGGTTGGCTGTGGCCGACATACGGTCGGAGAAAGCAGAACAGTGTACACCGGCATATATGGACGATGGCAAGAAGTTTTAAAGTTTGTCGAGAAAGGAAATAACGATAATAAACACTTTTGTTAAAAAGAAAAAAAATGCCGATTTTTTATTCATTTATTTCTAGTTTTATTTTTGTGAATAATTAAAGTAAAGTGTAATAGCTACGTTACAGTTTTACTGATCATCTATTTATTCTTTTTTATTCTACAATGCAAGTTTGTAACTTTGAAAATGAAATCCCCCTTTTAATTCTTTTCTCTCATTTCTCGTCTTTTTGTTTTCCCTTCTTTTTCCTGGTCTTTTCAGCAATGGATGCCATATTTTGTTACAAAATTAAGATAACATTTATTATTTTGGAGTAAATCTTTTCATTATAAAAAGAAAAAAAAATGAAATCGTCGTAACGTTTATTTTATTTTATTATTTAGTCATATCGGCTTTTCGTTATGCTTTCCATATTTTTCACTCTCTCTCTCTCTTTCTATATATATTCAAGCAAACATTATTAAATACACATAATATAAAATATATATACTGACAGTATATAATATAATTATAATACACACACGTATATATGCATACATATATATGTATATATATATATGTTATGTACATATATATGTGTGTGTGTATATATACATATATATATATGTACGTGTGTGTGTCCCATTACTAGTAAAAATATTTTTCTAATATAACAGTTTGACACAACTTTTATTTTCTTTTACAAAATATAAAAAACAAGATATAGTAATAAAGACATTATATGTAGCATATTTTAATCTAGATCAAAATCCGTTACAAAATTTTTATTATAGATTCGTGTCTTATTACATCTTCGCTCAGAAGTCTACACAAGTGCAGTCAGAGAGCCCACTACCCAAGATGCGCCACGCGGTTCTCTCCCATCAAATGAAAATCTCCAGATGATATCGAACCGTGTATAGGTTAAAGCTCTTATGTGCGTCGGGTAGTAACGGAAGAGTAGTTGGCAGGTTAATACAAAACATGTATATGGCAGAGCAACAATTTGGAAGAACACAAATCATAGTGAATATTTTTTTGTTTCTTTTGTATTATTTTATAAAATCAGCCAAGTAACGAAGCAGGGAAAATGACAAGAAATGAAGGTCATTCAATTTTCTGGTTCGCAGGATATTCGGAGGAGAGGTGATAATAAATGAAAGTCATTCAAAGTTCTGGTTTACAGCATATTACTTCAAACCCGAAAAGTTCCTAGATTGTGTGAATTTAGATTACCATGTGTGACGATGCGCGCCAATTTCTGAGTTGATGGGAGTTCAAAGTGAATATCTTAAAAAAAAAAACTATAATCCACCAAACTGAAATCAATGAGATCTAATAAGAACCTTCTCGACCAACTTTTTTCTCTCAAATGTAATATCCGTTCGAACAATTATTTCATTTTGGTTTGCTCTTTCTGTCTTTTTTCCATCTTTATACATGTGTATCCACAATGTGGCCGTTACACCTTATCCGCGTCGTAACATTTCAGTCACTCAGACCCACACGTTGTCAGGTACCGTCGTAGGCACAAACAAACAAGGAAGTACATAAAAAATACGACGCAAAAAATATTTTTTATTGTCTTTTCACTTCAAACAAGGTTCGGTGCAACTTTGATGTAGGGAACTACTATCCGGAATACTATATAGGGAGTTGAGCAGCAGGGTGTCTTTTTACATTACATTTGAACTTCTGCATATCAGTATCGTCGGGGAAGCTGGAATCCGGGAGGGAATTTCAAAGCCTAGCAGTTTTGGTGAAGAAACTATTAGAGTAGAAGGCTTTCTGGCGTCTGGGATCTCTACTATGTAGGGGTGGGATTTTGATGCTTGTCAGGTTTATCGACGGTATTTACTCCGAGGGGGTACAAGGATTTGTAGTTCCTCGGAGCATCCACCATTAAAATACTCGTAAAACAGGCAGAGGGATACAACATTTTGTCGATGGGACAGAGCGTGAAGCTTAGATGACAGTTCAGGACCTATCAGGTTGGTAACAGTCTTTTGAACACTGTCCAGAAATGAGAGACAAGTAGCAGATGCACCAGCCCAAATGTAACAGTAATACTCCATACATGGGCGAATAGTGGTCTTGTAGAGGTACAAGATACATATGGTCTACTTGTATTGCATGTCTGGTATTCTGCACAACTACTTGTCCAGCACCCCCTCACTCACCCACCCTAACTGAAACTTTTAAATAAAATAAAATGAAATGACAGCTCAAGCAAAAGTTACGTTTAAACCAGGACCAAACTCAAAGAAAACCAACCTGCCTCCTCCCTTGAGGCTTGCATTTACTAATATCCGCGGGCTTAGAACTAACTTAGATGATGTTGAGTCATTTCTCCTTGTAAACACCCCGGATATCTTAGCATTAAGTGAAACTTACCTTCACTCCTCTATTCCCTCTAACCACTTTAACATGCCTGGTTATCTCCCACTCTACCGTAAGGACTCGGACAGACATATGCATGGACTTGGAGTCTATATTCGAAACACCCTCCCCCTAACTAGAGAAATAAAACTAGAATCAGAGGGCCAGGCCTTTATGTGCTTCAGACTAAATATGCAACACAATATTAGCTACTTGTATTTTCTCTACCGCTCTCCCTCAAACCAAGACTGTACCCTAATAAACAAAGTCTCAGACAGCATAGATATAGCACTCTCCCTCGATACTAGCGCACAAATACATGTAATTGGTGACTTCAATGTCCACCACAGTAACTGGCTAGGATTCTCTAATCACACAGACGTAGCTGGTAGCGCAACACATAGCTTCTCTATATCCCATTCCCTATCTCAGTTGGTTACATTTCCGACACGTTTCCCAGACCAGCAAGATCAACACGCCTCACTTCTAGATCTCTTTCTGACAACGGTTCCCAATGACTGTACAACAAATGCCCACAGCCCACTCGGGAATGCTGATCACGCTGTGATAATGGTAGAAATCAGCCTAAATTCTCGCCCTAAAACTGAAGACCCACTACTCAAAACAACGAGGTATTACAAAAAGGCTGATTGGGAAGCCATCAGGGCGCTCATCAGAGATACCCCATGGCAAAATATCTTTACTCTTCCAGCGGAACAGTGTGCAAATGAGACCACTGAATGGTTAAAAACTGCTATTGAAGCACATGTTCCCGCACGGAAATTCTATAGCAAGCCCCTCTCTCCCCAATGGTTTACTTCTGCTTGTGCAGCTGCCATTTGTCAAAGGCAGCATGCGTTCCGCAGATTCAACCGACATAAGTCCAGCTCAAATAAACAGAAGTTTATAGAAGCTAGAAATAATTGTAAGAGAGTGATAGACACAGCTAAGACATATTACTCTGAAACCACCAGAAAACGCATCGAAGCACAGAAATTAGGAACCCGGGATTTTCGGAAAATCTACAACAGCGTAGTAAATAATGGACAGTCAACTATTCCCCCACCATCAAACAATCATGAGGTTGCTTGCACGGCAACTGACAAGGCTAATCTGCTTGCCAGTCAGTTTGCCTCAAACTCCACACTGAACTCGGTACACCATTCACTCCCTGATTTTCCTCTGCGAACAGACGCCACACTAGACGATTTGAAAATCACCCCTTCTCAGGTACATGCTATTATAAAAAACCTAGACACCTCAAAAGCATGTGGACCAGATCTCATCCCGGCTGTGCTATTAAAAAAATGCTCTGCCGAGGTTGCTCCAGTTCTCTCCAAACTTTACAATAAACGCCTTAACGAATCTTGTTTTCCCGACTGCTGGAAAACCGCCTCTGTGGTACCAGTCTTCAAGAATTCTGGTGAAAGAACTGACCCACTAAATTATTGCCCCATTAGCCTCCTCCCGCTTTTCGCCAAAATATTTGAGTCCTTAGTTAATCAAGCCCTAGTCCAGCACCGAACAGCTGCTAAACTCCTGACTGACAAGCAATATGGATTCAGGCAAGCCTGTTCAACAGCAGATATCTTAACTGTAGTTTCTAAAAGTATATACCGTTCATTGGATAAAACAGGGGAGGGTAGAGCGGTGGCCATTGATATATCTAAGGCTTTTGACAGGGTATGGCACGATGGTCTTCTAAGGAAAATTAGATCATATGGAATCACTGGAAGAATTCATAATGTAATTAAATCCTTCTTAAGTAATAGAAAAATCAAAGTTGTCCTCGACGGTCGTACATCCAAACAATATGACATAAATGCGGGAGTACCTCAGGGGTCTATCCTTGGACCTCTATTATTCCTGATATTCATAAACGACCTCCCTGAAAAAATTGTTTCGGAGATGGGTATATTTGCCGATGACACCACTCTCTATTACAGATATGAGGGGAAAACAAATGAACATGTATCCAAGGAAATGGCAGAAACACTAGAGGATGACCTCCAATCCGTAGTGGAATGGGGACAAAAATGGTTGGTCACATTCAATGCTGCTAAGACTAAGCTTGTTTCCTTCAATAACTACAAGAAACCTTCTCTACCACCAACAGCAATGGCCAAGAACACATTACCTGAAAGTACTTCTTTTAAACTCCTCGGCCTAACGTTTACAGGGAATATGAACTGGAATAGATACATTGAGAGCATTGCCAAGGCTGCTGCAAGGAAGGTTGGCTCCCTCTACCGTGCTAGAAAACTACTTACGCCTGCCAGTATCCTATACCTCTATAAGGCAACCATTCGCCCATGTATAGAGTACTGTTGTCACATCTGGGCTGGTGCATCTGCTGCTTGTTTCTCGCTCCTGGACAGGGTTCAAAAAAGAGTCGCCAACCTGATAGGTCCTGAACTGTCATCTAGGCTTCAGCCTCTGTCCCATCGACGAGATGTTGCATCCCTCTGCCTGTTCTACAAATACTTTAATGGTGAATGCTCTGACGAACTGCAAACACTTGTACCTCCCCGATGTAACTACCCCCGACAAACCCGACAAGCTACTAAGTCTCATCCCTTTACAGTAGAGATCCCTAGGTGCAAGAAAGCCTTTTACTCCAATAGTTTCCTCCCCAGAACTGCGGGTCTTTGGAACTCCCTTCCGGGATTCTGCTTTCCCAAGTGCAATGATATGCAGAAGTGGAAGTGTAATGTTAACAAACATCTTTCCACTCATCTCCCTTCATAATGACCTCGCTAATTAAGTCCCTGATAGTAGCCCCCTGCTTCAAAGTGGCACTGTGCCTTGTTTGGGGTGAAAATTGAATAATAAAAAAAAAACACGGAAGAGAAGGCCCACCTTCCTCGCAGCAGCCGCGACAATGCCCTCGATGTATCTGTACCAGCTCACGTTCCCTGTGAACGTTAAGCCGAGGAGTTCGAAAGAAGTACTTTCAGTTTATGTATCTTTAGCCATAACTATTGGTGGTTTAGAAGGTTTCATGTAATTATTAAAAGAAACAAGCTTAGTCTTGGCAGCATTGTATGCTAGCACCCATTTTTCTCCCTATTCCACTACACACTGGAGATCCTATTATATGGCTTCTGTCGTTGCTTTAAATATGTATCCATTAGTTCCCCTCTTGTGCCTGCTATAGATCGTGGTGTCGTCCGCAAATATATTCATCTTAGAGACAATTTTATCAGGGAGATCATTTATGAATATCAAGAAAAAAAAAGGCCCAACACTCAACCCCTGAGGAAAACCCATATTTATATCTTTAGTTTATTCTTCTTTCTATCTATCATCTATATTTATTCCCATAATTTCCGACAACGCAACTTACTGTGTTCCAAAATAAACCTCACGCATCGAATATGTCTGTAGAAATGGAATCTCCTTCACTCGTTCCAATGCACTGAGTTACCGTTTGTTTTGTATTGTCACCTGTTCACCGTCTGTATCGCAAACAAAAAGAACTCCCCCACTCTTCCAAGCGACCTGCTTTATATTTCATTCACCCGCGTGAATCTCGCGATATCACGTGAGACTGTTTCTGTAAAATATCGCAGACGCAATCTTGGTTTCTCATTTTCCTGTCCGATGCGCATGACAGACACGTGGGTGCTTCACAAGTAGGCCGTTTGTATGTCCGTTTGTATTTTCCCCACAATTTTACACACGTGTTTCTGTCGTTGTTTGTCTCTCCGTTTTTTTTAAATTTTTTTACCCCACAGTGCATTTTTTTCTATCGCCGCACATGAGTCAAAACAGTTCTGGTGGCGTTCTTTGGTCAACCATGTGTTGTCTTTTTTTTATCAACCTTTTCTTTTCCTACATTGACATTATCGCGCTCGTTTCAACATGCTTCAACCACTTCTTCTTTCTCCGCTTTTCTGACTACGAGATCTATTTTTTATTTTCCTTTTCTCTCCTTCTTCTTCCCATCGCGTCAGCGCGTGCACATTTGCCAATTTGTATAGGTGCTTTAAAAATGGCTGCTGCTATTCTCGTCTGTTGACATTCTCTTACAATAAGAACGTGCCGTTTCGTTACACATATATAGCGAAACAGTACTGTATGCGGATGACTATAATGCTCTCTATCTTGAGTTGAGCATATTGGGAAGTGATATACAAACTGCCATTATTTGTGTAAACAAATCGAGCGGAGGCATTTAGACGATGTCAAAACATCGTTAAATTCATTACCCTCACAACAGCAACCATATAGCGTAATGGTGAGAAGCCTTTACTGTCATTTGGGTGGTCGAGTTTCGATCATGCTTGAGGAAGTTGCCTGTCTAGCCGCACTGATGAGCTGTGAAACAGCACTGTATGTGTATGACTATATATATATATATATATATATATATATATATATATATATATATATATATATATATATATATATATATTAGTCCTCGCACGAAAGAGCAGAACACAAAATGTTTTAAATAATAATAATAATAATAGAATAACAATAACAAAGGCTTTCGCTGGCGAGGACTACTATTGAGCGTAACCAGTTATACAATCCTTTTGAAATTTTACTCTCTATTTTTCTCGTTATGTACTGAATATGTGTTAATGAAACCTATATGAAATATGTTCCTTATAAAATTGTAAAGATTTTCTATTCTGAAAAAAGTTTTAAAAAAATTTAATCTAAAAGATTTATTTTAAAGTTTTTTCTCATTATTCAGACATGTATGACAAAGAGGGAGCTGCAAAAAAGAGTTGTGGTGTGAGGAGAAATACAAACTGAAACAGAGAGAATATTCAGACCTGTAATAATACAAAGAGGGGGATTGCAAAAATGAGTTGTGGCGTGAGGAGAAATACAAACTGAAATAGAAAGTAGGAGAGTTTTTATAAATACATGCAAACCATATTCATTTATTTTAAAATCCAAATTAATAAATTAAATAAAATATAATCTTAAAAAGATACGATGCAAGTAAGAAAAGCATTTCATCCAAGGCATGAAAATTGTTAAACAAAATGTTTAGATATAGGCTTTAAAAATAAAGGTACAAGATTCAATTTGAAATTTATTTATCTTCAAATTGCACTTTTATACATTTTACAAAGTAAGGTATTACATTTTTATACCTTACTTTGTAAAATTTATAAAAGTGCACTTTGAAGATAAATAAAATTCAAATTGAATCTTGTACCTTTATTTTTAAAGCCTATAGTAAAAACATTTTGTTTAACAATTTTCATGCCTTGGATGAAATGCGTTTCTAACTTGTATATAGATATCTTCTCTCTCTCTCTCTCTCTCTCTCTCTATATATATATATATATATATATATATATATATATATATATGAGAAAAGATATGTAGATAATAGTTTAAGAAACATTAGATATTTAAGACAACATATTAATAAGGATGAGAGTGATTTCAAAAGTAGAAATAAATGAGATGGAATTTGAAAGATGAATGTTTCGGATCAGAAAAAGAGAAAAATCAGCATTAACAAGGAAGACACCACGGATGTTATATACTTTTAAATCTATATCAAATTTGTGTAGTTTTCACTGCTTTTACTTTTGTATAATGCTGATTTTTTTTATCCTCTTCTGATGAAAAACATTTAGCTTTTAAAATGCCATGCCTTAAAAAGCCCTTCCCCCGCATTTCCTTCTCACTTATTGTAATTACCCTCATCTTTACTGACATGATAACGTAGTAAAGTTCTAATATAACTTTAGTTATTATCTTCCTATCTTTTTTATAAACTGCACCGGGTACAGTTTCATCTATTTAGACAGGTTAGCGTCCGCAAAAATCTATTTTCACAAGTTAATTTAGTGTATATATATTATTGCATATTGATTTATTTATATATATTATTACATTGTGGACAAACGAAAAAGAGAGCGAAGGAGAACACAGAGGAAGAGGGGGAAAAAGAAAGAGGAAATGGAAGGAAAAAGAATTATTTTAAAGAAACACTTCTCGGCAAATCCTCATGGCTGATTATGGCGAATGAATCCCATCTGAATAATGAAAAAAAGTGACAGCCTTAACTTTGATGGACGTAGAATACATACCAAAACTAAACAAGCAAACATGTTGACAGCAGACATGAGAAGTAAGTAGAGACGAAAAGTTAACAAAATGACACAAAAAATATATGACTTAATAAAAAAATAATAAGTCAGCATCTAAATTCGTTGTCATAAAAACTGCTTTCGTCAAACGATGTTTGACCGGTAAATTTTATAAGTGAGATTCGTCGAAGGAGACGAGGGCGACGATGTGTCCAGATTTGTAGACATGACTGTAGAACATAGTGGAGCAATGTGAACAAACATGCAAAGGACGAAATGTAATCAGAGTTTTTTTTTTCTGTTTCGATTTACTCAAAACCGCACACACCTCGTCTTCTCATGTATCGTTCTCTTCTTCCTCTTCTACTTCTTGCTCTTTTTCTTCTTTTTTCTTCTCAGTCGTCAGAAGCGTCGTCTTTGTCTTGACTACGTTTTTCCTTCTCCCTTCTTGCTCACCGTGACCCGTTTTTATGCTAAGCTGAACTCTTGTGTGTGCGAGAGAACACGAGATTTTGCGTGATTACTTGGCAATATTAACCGGCCGCCGCCATCTTGCCATTTTTCTTTGGACGTGCCCGCTTTGCAGAGTGCACACCTCGAGCGTTTGTCAGGTAAGCCCGTCTGTTCGCAATTTATTACACACGAAAAACTAAAACAACGAAACTTGTCGATGCAAAGGCTACGAGTAAATTGAACTGCGAGATACTTCGAGATATGAAACGTTGAAATCCTCACAAAAAAGAACGATTTGTATATCTGAGCCACCTCTTGCTTTCACTCATTGTCTCATCGAATAGATATTTTGTTCTGTTATTTTTGTTATTTTTGTTTTACCTTTTTTATTTATAGATATATTTTTTCGCTCGGCATTTTCGGATGTTATCATAAAATTCCCCCATCCCTATGATTTGTTTTTATCCATTTTTTTTTTTTATCCTCCTTCCCTCATAGTCTATTTTTTATAATAAACTTGCTATAAAGATTAACTGTTGTGTTTGCGTTCCGTTCCTTCACGGTGCTGTTCGTTTGTCTACTCTATATTTTATGGGCCTTGGAAGAGTCGAGAAGATCACCAAGATGACCCCCCCCCTACAATGCGCCTCCACCGAGTATTAGCCGAGCCCCCTCCCTAGCGCTGGTGAAAAGGCATGCTCACAGTTCCGAACTAGTATCGAGGCGGTAATTGAAGCTGAAAGCGGCTACATTGAATAGATGTTAACTCTACTACATAATCAATAAGGTGAATTGAATTTTTCAATAAAAGTTTAAAAAAAAACTGTAGTGGTGTTTTCTTTAGGGCGACACTTTTATCATTCCACCCTGTAAAAAGACAAGTCAACATTACACTTCTCATTATGTTGAGGTGTTAGTTGTTGAATAAATGACGAGAAAGACACAGTAACAATTTAATAAATAAGTATTAACTAAAATACATAAAAGAGGTAATGGCACACTATCTTTGCTCATGGCAGGACTAGTTGTTAACGACCATCCGATTCGTGTGTCTGTGTCCGACTCTCTGATAAACTGCTTCTACTTCCTCGGAAGTGACGTGATGGACGAAAGTGAGGTCATGGAATAGTCCATTATTCATGGTAATAGGGTTTAGATGCTTCGTTGATTTAAAGGTGATTAGAGGAAGAGTTATAGCTTCATATATTTTTGGGCAGAGCAATAAATAACTCGAAAAATCTTAGCAGTGTCAAAGCATTTATAGCCAATAGTGTGTGGAATGTGATCGGCGAAGGGAGGACAGGAATCGCATAATGACTTTTTTGTTAAAATTCTAAGTCAGAATGCGAGATACAACGACTGATTATCCCAGAAAAAATTATTATTATTATTACTATTTCATTCACTAATAGTTTTCACAGAGTTCATCATCAGAGATCGTTCACTGATTATAACTGGAGTCTGGGTGACATCAAGTCTCCCCAAATTTCCAGTAATCTTCACCGCTTTTGACAACCTTTGCAAATAAATTTGCGTTATCGCAACAGGCGATTTGTGTTGATCTCTCGTTGGTCATTGGTCTTCACTGGAATTTTAGTAGCAATAAGCCAACCCAACGCCTCAGTCAGCTCAGTATTTATTCAGTGGAGGTTTGGTAAGTGCTTTTATTATTATTATTATTATTATTATTATTATTATTATTATTATTATTATTAGCTAACATGGAGCTTTCACACAAGTCAACAAACGATCTGATTGGAGACCTGTGGTGTTCTCTGGAAGCTGAGTGACAAAAAGTCTCCCCAGACGTCCAGCTCTCTCCTCCTTCGATAGCATTCGCAAATGAATTTGCATCATCGCAACAGCCTCTTACCAGTGATTTCTCACTGGCAGTGGCCATTGGTTTATACTGGAATTTGAGTGGCACTAAGCCTCCCCAAGATCCCTGTTCTCTTCACACTTGTCCAGCGGAGGTCTGGCCAGTGCTCCCTCCTCGGTCTTTCCATCCTTCTTGACCCTTCTAGCCTATTTGGTATCATTTTTCTATTGGGGGAACGGTGGTGAAACAATGGAGGGGATGCATGATGGGGGTGTAGAACATATAGTTCTGCAGCTTCGGTGTTCTTCATTCCCTGTAACGCTTCTTCGTTATATTGTCTTGCGTTATTTTCCGCATTCAAGGGTTTTCCTTAGTATTCCACCCATTTTCATTATCGTTAGGCGTTGTATTTTTGCAGCTATTCATATGATTCCACTTTCTTCCATTCTTTTTTCCAGGTTTTTCGGAATTGTTCCTAGTGCTCCTACTATTATCGGTACTATTTTGATTTTCTTCATCATCCAAATCCCTTTTAACTCTCTGGCTAGTTCTGTGTATTTGCTTTGTTTCTCCTTTTCTTTCATACTCACCCTGTGGTCAGCTGGGACAGCAAAGTCTACGATTTGACAGGATTTTTCTTTCTTGTTAATTATTACGACATCTGGTCTTCTAGCTTGAATAGGTTTGTCCGTTAGTATGTCCATGTCTCATAGGATTTTGTGGTTCTCGTTTTCGAGTGCTGTTGTGGGTTTATGCTTGTACCATTTATCTGTACGCTCAAAATGCGGCCGTTTGCACAATTGCCAGTGCACCGCCCTCCCACTTGATCATGCCTGTTTTTGTATTCCTTTTGGGCCAGTTTGCTGCATTCACTTACTATATGGTTTATCGTTTCGTCTCTTTGTCCACAGAGTCCGCATTTGCTGTTTTCTTGTGTTTTATCGATCCTTTCTTTGATATGATTTGTTCTTATCGAGTTATCTTGTGCTGAAGTTATTAAAGATCAAGTTTCTCGGTTTATATGTCCTTTTTGCATCCATGGCCAGGTGTTTTCGTTATTCTCATCTTTTGTCATTTTTATGAATCTTCCGTGGAGTTGTTTCTCTTCACATTTCTCTTTTCTCATTTTGTCTTTTGTCTCTCTGTTTTCTGTTTTGTTGGTTTTCTCTGGGTCTCTCGTTGCCATAATTATCCTTTCAGTGCTTTGTATTATGTATTTTTCTAGTTCTTTTTTTGTGTCCTTCGGACAGTCTTCTATAGAGAGCAGTTCTCTCCCGCCGTCTTTCCTTTTTACGTAGAGTCTGTCAATATCGTCCTTTGGGCGTAGTGCATTATGCATGGTCATGAGTTTCCAGGTTTTCTGGTCGAGCTGTCTCAGTTCTTCTTTTGTCCATCCTATAAACGGTCCAGAGTATCTCACTAGTGACACGTCCCATGTATTTATATATTTTATTAGGTTTCTACTATATAATTTGGTTTCCAGGAGTTTTCTTGTTCTTCTGAGATATTCCTTTCCAATTTTCTCTTTCATTTCTGTTGCTCTGATTGTGTCCGCTTCCAGAATTCCCAAGTATTTATAGTCGTCTTGTTCCCCTAGTGCCCTCATTTCTGTTTGGTTGGGTAGTTCCATACCTCCTGTAGTTTTCAGTTTTTCCTTTCTTATAATTAGTAGTGCGAACTTTTCCATTCCAAATTCCATTTAGATATCTTGGCTAAAGATGCTGATAGTGTAAATTAGTGTCTCTAGCTCATTGCAAAAAGTTTCAGATCGTCCATGTACATCAGGTGGTTCATTTTTTCCTCTGTATTAGGGGGACTTGTATCCGGCTTGGCACTTTCTCAGAATACTATTCAATGGTGGGATCTTTCTATCGATCCAGTAAATATCTCACTGCTGATGCTATTCTCTATCTATATAAGAGCCAGGTACGTCCAAGGATGGAATACTGTTGCCACATCTGGGCAGGAGCTGCTAGAAAGGACTTGTCCTGCCTTGATAGAGTTCAAAATAGACTTCGAAGCCTCGTAGGAGATGTCCTTTTCTCTTCCTTGCAACCTCTATCTCACAGAAGAGATGTTGCGAGTTTTTCTCTGATGTATCGTTATTTTCATGGAAAGTGTTCGACTGAGCTTCAATCTATGGTCCCCCTCGCAAAACTTTCTCAAGAAACACTCGTCTAGCTGTAAACACTATCGATAATTTCCCCCACTCTTTATCTGTGCCTAAACCTAAACGTAGATTCCATGAACAAAGCTTCTTTCTTAGAACTGCACGCCTGTGGAATTGTCTTCCGTTTTCCTGCTTTTCTGGCTGACTACAATATGGTTGTCTTCAAGTCTAACGTAAATAAGTTCTTGATGAGCCGTTCCATATAAGTTATCAAATTTAACAAATTTTCATTACTAATGATTATTATATTGCCCAATTTCTACTGTACACTCTTTAACCCTTATCCTTGAGTGGCCTCTTAGCCTTGATAATGAGTTGATACCTATGAAAAAAAAGAAAAAGTCCAATGTGAACAAGTTCTAATTGAATCGTCCCCCTAAGTAATCCAAGTTACAAAATTCCCACTGTTTACTATGCTAAAATCACAATGACTAATGTATACCTATTAACCCTTATCCTCGAGTGGCCTCTGGGCCTTGATAAGTGGTGACACCCTTGTAAAAAAAAAGGGCATCCTGGCTATGACGAACAGTAATGGTGATAATGAGTCTCCTTGGAAGATGCCTCTTTGTATGTTAATTTCTGTTATGTGTTGTCCATCAGCTGTCAGTTCCAGTCTCCATGTTTTCATTGAATTTTCTATTACATTGGTGATCCCGCTTTGTATTTTATAAATTTTTAGGCATTCTATTATCCATGCTTGGGGGATCCTGTCGTACGGTTTTTTGTAGTCGATCCATGCCATGGCTAAATTTTCCCTCCTCCTTTTCACCTCCTTTAGAATCTTTTGATCAACATGATCATGTGTTCCTCTTTTCCCTTTTTGGCATCCTTTCTGTTCCTCGAGGATGAGGCCACGGTTATTCAGTAAGTGGTAGATTTGTTCCCTCAGTTGTGCTGTCAGTATCTTCCACATGGTGGGTAGGCACGTTATTGGCCTATAATTGCTGGGGACGGTTCTTTTCTCCGTGTCCTTCTGTAGCAGTGTGGTTCTACCTTTTGTCATCCAGTCTGGCACGTTTGCTTCCTGTGTACAACTTCTCAGGTTTAAGGCTAGCCTTTTGTGTAAGGTTGTGAATTTTTTGAACTAGTATACATGTATGCCTTGGTGCTCTCCAGTTTGCCATTTTTCCTATGGTTTTCTTTAGGGTTTCCTTGTTGATTTCATTCACTGTTCCTTCTTCTATTTGTTGTATCTCTTCTTTCATGTCTTTCAGCCATTCGGCATTTCTATTGTGATCTCGTCGCTCTTCCCATATGTTACTCCAGTAGAGTTTTTTTCTGTCGGATTTGGTTGTTCTGTTTTTGTTTTTCCTCCGTTCGCATTTTGGTAGAATTGGCGTTCATTAGTTTCAAATGTTCCGTTTTGTTTGCATTGTTCAGATTTATATCTATACAGTCTCAATCTCGCTTCTTTTTCTTTTCTGTTTTGTCCAGTTCTTCATGTTTCCTGTTTTAGCCTCTCCCTGCCAGTTACATTTCCAATATTCCATTTTCTCCACATTGCTTTCTTCCTGTTGATCATTTTGGTTTCTTTTTTATGTTTCTGTATTTGGGTTTCTAGTCTTATTGCCCATCCAGGTTTTGTCGGTCTGCTTGTCCCGTGTTGTTTTTCTGATTTGAGTTTCATACTTAACATTTTTGCGCCTGCGTAAATGAGGTTGTTTAAGTCTGTGATTGTATTTGTTAGGATGTGTGGGAGGAGTTTGTTAACCTTCTCTGTTTCTGTTTTTAATTTCTTTTGCTCTTGGTTCTTTAATGATGGGAGTTTTATTTTTTCTTCGTTCATGAACTGTGTTATTTTATTTATTTCATTTGCTTCATTCATTGTTAGTTCTGTCCATTGTTCCTGGTTCCAACGTTTGTCGTCTTCGGTCTTCGTAGGTCCTGGGCTTTGGTGTTTTTATTTGTGAGGCTTCAACTTGAGGGTTTTTTCTACGGGCAGTTCAGTTGGGGGGTGTTTCTTGTTCAGTTTCATCATTTATTTTTCGCTGAATTTCTGCTAGTTCTAGTTTAGAGAGCCAACCTTTCTTGAGTATCAGTCTTGCTTTGTCCGCAATTCTTTGTTCTGTCGCTTGGTGGTCATTGGAGAGGTCCCATAGTTCTTTCATTCGTTTCCAATAACCTATATATCTATATTCAATATTCTTGTTGTTGTTGTTGTCATTATTATTACTTTTATAGAAAAATGCTAAAATACAGACCTTCCTGGAGAAAGGTTCTGT
Organism: Euprymna scolopes; assembly: GCF_053919585.1. Taxonomy (NCBI): domain Eukaryota; kingdom Metazoa; phylum Mollusca; class Cephalopoda; order Sepiida; family Sepiolidae; genus Euprymna; species Euprymna scolopes. The sequence continues at coordinate 167,273,385 of NC_136490.1, forward strand.
GGAACACATTACCGTGAGACTACTTCCTAACTAATTTTTTTCATTGGCGTACACCAAATGTAATGAAATGCAATTTATATCACTAACCAATGTTGGTAAACCCATAATGTTCTTCATCTTTTAGCTGACCAATCATCCTCGATCATTAACCTTTATGTTGGCCGGTTCTTGGCCTGGGTAAGTGGTGATCTAATATTAAAAAGATAAACTTACAGACAATCGAACATCGAATAAAACACAAAAGTAAAGTATGTGACAGAAGTAAATATATCAACCGAAATGTCGACTTCATTCGTCAAAGGTCACGGGTTCAACAAGCAACATCTATTAATAGAACAAATTGACTGAGACCGGATTAATTCTGTTTTTTTTTTTTTCAGTCTGATTTGTGATTTCGGTTCAGTGTTACTCAGGATTAAGCACCATGATCCACTGAAGTCGAATCGTGTTAACCGATAAAAGAAACAAATGGTGATGAATATGATCATCTATTTATTGAGGCGGAAGTGATAATTTTGTTTGCTCCGTCATTTGTCCCTGTATCTTTTCTTATTACATTGCATCCCAAATAAATTCTTGTACTCATCTAAGCATCTTATTAATCTGACAAAGTCAGCATTACTCATACGAAAATAAGTTGTTCACTTCCACAGAAAAGCTTTTTCTTCCTCTAAATCCATCAATATTCAAACCATGCATGCCTGGCATAAGGCCACGTCAATATTTTCCAGCTATACTTGATAATTTAGTGAGTTAGAAAGGAAACACAAAGAAATGGTTAGTTGTAGATGATCACATGAGAAGTGAACAGAGATTTAGAAATAAATTATGTAAATTAGTCGGTGAGAAAGATTCAACCCCCTTCATCATCCTCCCCTCTCCTCATAATCATCTTCGGTTCACATCCGTTTTGCATGCTCATATTCATTTATCTTTGTCAGGTCTTTAATTCTTTTTCTCTCAAGACAATTCTCATCACTTCTTCCCATGTTTTCATTGCTTTTCCGCTGTTAATTTGTTACTGTTTTTATTTTACATCCATTAACTAAAGAACTCCCATCCATTATTTCAATGTGACCATACTATAGGAAGTTTTTTTTTCGCACACATTTTCCTATAATGCCATGATTTAATTTTTCGTAGAATCAACAGATATATATCTATTTTTAACGCTTACGTTATACATGCATCGTATCACTCTCATAAAACTTCTCTGCATGCAACGCATGTCCTCTACTCTCACAGGTCCGATTTCACTTCTATATATCATCATACTGTATGCACATGCCTAATAAGCTCTCTCCTTGATCGACAGCCGTAGTGCCCTGCTAGTTAATACAAACAGTTCCTTGACTTTACAGGATCCATTTTCTAACGGTCGCAATCTCCCTAACACCTACTTCAATGATATTACTTAGGTAAAAAAAAAAAAACAAAACAAAACTTGTGGTCAAGTTCAATAGCTTCGCAATCAAGGCAATTTATTCATATCTCATTTTTTGTTCATCTCCATTGTCTTACACTTTTTGTAAGCAAAGTATACCAATAATTTCATTAAACAATGGCGTATACTACAAATCGAAATGGTAATTAAAGGTCATAAAACGTATGAAGAAACCAACGGTTTATAGAATTAATAAACTAATATGAAACACTTCTATATCACTTGTGCTCATCAATTCATCCCAAGAAATATTCGAGGTAATAAGAATACAATATAAGATTCGAGGTTATAAGAAGAAGTTCAGGCATGGAATCCAGATACAACCGTTTAAACGAACATGAGAAAAGATGATATACGGTGACAACAGTTATAACGTTAAAAAAATATATGCCAGCTTCCAACTAAGATCAAGAGCACTTGGATATTTTAGTCAAGATTTCTTCATCCGACGATACAAAACTGGAAAAATATTTTTTAAACGTTTGTTCATTGAAAACTTGGCATATTTTCATTGATATGTAAGCGTCTACTCTGATTAGGGCCATATATAAGGGGCATCCTAAGAAGGGTGTTGTGCAACAAGATATTTTTCCACATTAAATTTACATTTCTGTATGTTGGTATAGTCAGACAAGCAGGGGTAAGGAGGGAATTTCAAAGGTATCTATCAACACCAAACGAACCAAACTGCTTGTTTCCTCGTTTGCATATTGTGTATAATCGCTGTTTGTTTCCTCGTTTGCATTTCGTATAATCGCACCGCTATTTTAAAGTAAATTCGTTGAAAAATAATTACTTTAATATACAAACAAAATCAAAAGAAAGATACATTTTATTAAAATTTGCTTTCAGCGGTTTTTTGAAGAAAAAAGATAATTTCCTTTTGCTTTGAAATGAATTTATTTATGATGTTATTATGTGCGAGTGAATAAATACGAAATACCATAATACGCCAGATCACTGAAGTTAAGTAACGTTGAAGCAGGTTAGTACCAGATGGGTGATCGTTAAGGAATTCTAGATGCTGTATGTAATCTCCGATTATTTTGGCATTGTTACCAGTCGTCCTGAACTTTCACTTGTCACTAATATTTAACAACGCTGACTCAGCAAAGGTGTGGGTAGAGATTGCGTAACTCTTGCCACACAAAAAATCATCTACGCGCAGTATCCTTACAATGAGTATCCATAGTTTGTCAAACTGGAGATAGCGCCGATACTTACAAAGTTATTTAAGCGTCGTCTTAAGGAGAAATGCTTCCCAACACCTTGGAAAATCTCATCAGTAGGCCCTGTATTTAGAAATTCAGGTGATCGCTCAACTCCCTCTCAGTATAGACCAAAACAATCTCCTGTGCGTCATGAGTAAGCTGATGGAATCTGTGTTTAATAGAGAAATAATCATTTCTCCCATCGTTTGATGCAGCTCCGGAGACTGTTTTTGTAGAACACCCCAGATTGGTCCTCCAACCACGACGTGACTTCAGAAATCAAGCCTGCATCATCTGGGAAACCACTTTCCTTTCAAAAACAACTTTATGGCTAGGAAGAGGTGAAAATCAGAGGGTGCAAGGTCACGAGAGTAGGGAGGATGGGGGAGGATTCCATAACCGTGCTTCTGATCTGGCGATATGCATGTTGTGGACCGAAGCGTTGTCCTGCAGGAGAAGGGTACCTTTGCTGATCTTGCCCCGCCTCTTGATTTTGATAGCTTCCCTTAATTTTCTCAAAAGTGAAGCATAATAGGCTCCTGTAATTGTGGTACCCTTTGCCAGGAAATCTGTCATCACTATTCCGTCCTGATCCCAGAAGGCTGTGAGCATGACCTTGCCAGCGGAGAGCAGCACCCTTGCCTTCTTTGGTGGTGGTGAGTCCAAGTGCTTCCACTGCATTGACTGGGCTTTGGTCTCTGAATCATAGTGATGGACCCAGGTTTCATCCTATGTAATTAGTCTTTTGAAAAACTTTCGCACATCTCCAAATTCATCCTCGAGCACTTGACGGGTTCTCGCTTCTGGAATGGTGTGAGCAACCTGGGAATCCATCTGGCAGACACCTTATGCATATGCAAATGGTCATGAATGATAGTTTCCACATACCCTGTACTAATCTTGACATCTTGGGTTATTTGGCGAATAGTAATGCGCCGATCTTCCAAAATGGCAGCCTCAACTTGACGGACAGATGCCTCATCACTGGCAGAAAGGGGGCGACCAGGTCTAAGAGCTGTTTCCACAGGCTTCCAGCCATGTTTGAATTCACAATGCCAGCGTTTTACAAGGTCATATGATGGGGCATTATCACCATCAGTTTCTTTCATTTCATCAAAAGTATCCTGTGGTGTGCGTCCTTTCAAATACAAAAACCGTATCTGTTCGACATTCAACAGGCTCCATTTCACACCTGACTCAGTTCAAACACCTGTAAAACAGAAACCACAATTAGTTCAGATCTGTAATTTGCCACATAACCCGTAGAGATATAAATCTTTGCACCTGAAAATTTCAGCTATATCAGACAACTGGAAGTGGGTCAGGGGCATTACTTATTGCACGCCCCTCGTATATCTGGAAATATCTTCTCAATTATTAAATCTTTTCTCTCTGATAGGTTCATAAGAGTAGTGGTTATGGGCAGAAATCAGAAGCACTCAGTATTAATGCCGGAGTTCCTCAGGTGTCCATCCTGGGCCCCAATATCTACCTGATCTACATTAATGATATTCCAAATCACATCCTTACATCATTCGTAAATATTTATGCTGACGACACTACCATCTATGGCAGCATACCAAAGACCTTAAACGACCAAGTTCTCTGATCCTCTCTCCTCTAATATTGAGCACGTGGTACAATGGGAAAAGAGATGGCTAGTAACTTTTAATGCATCTAAGACTGGGCTTTTATCTTTACATCATCAACGCTCTGATCCCCATCTGGCATCAACTGAAATGAACGGCTCTCATTTTGGGGAGGCTTCATGCTTTTGGGCTTGACCTTTACTCCCGATCTGAAATGGAATACGTATATCAAATCCATTGCCAAGGTCGCTGGAAAAATGGTGGGATCCATCTACCGCCCAGAACATATCTCACTCCTGAAGCAATTCTCTACCTATACAAAAGCCAGTTATGGCCAACGATGGATTAATGTTGCCTCATCTGGGAAGGACCTGCTATATGTATCTTATCCTGCCACGAGAGAGTTAAAAACAGACTTCGTAGCTTAGTGGGGGATGCCTTTTACTCTTCCCTGCAAATTCTTTCTCACAGAAAAGACGTTGCGAGCCTGTCTCTGATTTATCGTAATTTTTATGGCTCATCTGAGCTTCAATCTATGCCCCCCTCGTCAAACATTTACGAAAAACACTTGTCTAACCAAAACCACAATCAATATTTCCCGCACTCTTTATTTGTGCCTAAACCTAAATGTAGATTCCATGAACACCGCTTCTTTCTTAGAACTGCACACCTGTGGAACTCTCTTCCGTTAGTCTGTCTTCCATCTGACTACACTCTGATTGTCTTCAAGTCCAACATAAACAAGTTCTTGATGAACCGTCCCCCTAAGTAATCCGATTTACAAAATTTCCACTACTTTGTAATCACATTGACCAATGCATACTTATCAAAACCTTACCTCGAGCAGTCTCCGGGCCTTGATAAGTAGTGATTCCTGTGTAATAAAAAGCTACCGTATACGAAACACCATTGATGTATACTAGAAAATAAATAGATCATGTGTATATTTTTACACGGGTCGTATCGTCTTTTGTGTGCATATACGCTGGTGCTGCCATTTGTCAAGTGCGCGTGTCTTTAATATATGTGTAAAATACTTATTGTCAGTACGTACGTGTGTGTTTAACACATTTAATCATCACCAGCGTACCTGCTCTTTTAAAAGCGTCGGCGACAACGGCTCTCAAAATTGTAGAGCCATGGACATTTCGATACGACAAGTAAAGACGGTAGTTTCCTGTTGCTTTCCTTCTTGATTCGGGTATGCATCTTCCCCCTCCCCAGTGGGTAAAACTCATCCTCAGATACCAACCACGAGATTTTCACCATTCATCGCAGTATATACAGCGCCTAGCCTTCCCAAATAGTCACTCATCTGGTACTGGCCAGGTGCATCGTTGCTTAACTTCAATGATCTGGCGAGAATCGGTGTGTTAACGTGATATTGTCGTATAGTAGAAGACAGTTCAACATATAAAAACATGGCCGTCCTTTAACGGATTACTAATCGCTTTTACAATTCTAAATCTCATACGTCGACAGTTGGTACTTGTCTTGAATACTCTGCAAAAGAAGATCCCCATTTCAAGCCGAAAGAACACCAGAACAACTTTCTACTTTTTCTGTCGTTTTATTTCGATGTATTCACGATGTTCGCGATCGCATCTACCTCATTTTCCCGAAGAACGAAGTCTACACAATGCCATTGATGACATTATTAGATCGACGGTCAGTCTCGCTTCATAGGACGTATGTCGACAAACTATGGTCAAGCAGACCTCTTCGTAACTGGCACTCTTCTCCGACACTGACTTTAAACTCTTCCTAACATATAACAAAATATTATTCCCGCTTACGTCATCTTTTACGTGTTTAACCTTTTGTTTATTATTTAAATATTTGCGATCAACAAATCAACTCAGTAAATGCAAATATTTGACATTATTTAATTTTTTATTCTAAAAATATGTCTGTCTTTGGGTTTCATTATTTGCTATCATGTTAATTTTAAAAATTGATTTTACTTTGTAATATTAAACTATCTCAATTATGCAAATTGCATCGATTACTAGTTACGTACCCGCTCTTCGCGCATCACAGAACTTCAATCTGCAACAATGAAACTCACTCTTTGTTTTATTTTGTTCGTCTTTAATAATTTGAATCTAATTGTCTTTGTGGTTTCCAAAATCTATTGATTAAAAGTGGCTGGTACCTTCAGTCGGGTGGAGACGTGTTTTGAGTTTACACCTTCTGCAATAATATCAGGTGATATAAATTTTCTGAGGGAACAAATTTCGTATTGCTCAAAATTTCATATATTGAGGGTCTTGATTTTCTGTAAATAATCGATTAATATTTAATAAATAATTTAGTTATGTGTCAATCATGTAGAGGCTAAAATCACACGCCCAGAAACACGAGAAGTTGTCTCATAATGCTATTAATATGGAAATTATGCACATACCTTCTTCCGTATCATATATTGTTTGTATATATCTTTTATGTATGTATCATTTCATGTATATTTGTAGCGGAATCTCGAGGTGATTCATGTTAACGCTAAAAAGCAAATGGCTCGAAATTCGTTTCGATACGCTCTTTTCATCACTTCCTTATTAAGTTAGTACGTTTTGGCATCGACTTGTTGACCTAAACTATTTTCAACCAATGAAATTCAAACATCAAAAAGTAACGAGTTGATGCCAAAATAGTAAACTGATGCGAAATTGGAAACTGCTTTTAAACCGAAGAAATAAAAAAACAAAAACTAGAACTTCTCCAGCCGGACCCACAAGAACGTCTGCTAAATCTCACTCGCCTCGTACATACATTTTTACGCATTAGAAACGGACGAAAATGAACTGCATCTCACAGTTATACAAGCACTAAGAAGAACAAGATAAACCAACACACATAAACAATGCCACGTTGCCAAATAGTCACATATATTATTTACACACGCATATCCGCATTTTAAACATACTGACCTACACATTACTTTGTTACTATAACTTAACTTTCTTCAACAATTTTAAAAATTAAACATTTTTCAAGATGTAACTTTTATATTCTTATGCTTTTCAAGTAACATTCATTTTCCTATGTCTTGTATAAAAATGCTTTGCTATAAAATTTAAGTTTTTTCAAGTTTTCACTCACAAAACTCGGTTTATGCTTTAATTTGCACTTGTTAACTGGTGACCTTTCTATTTGCTCAAAGTTTCATTTATTTCCATTTTGTTATGCGTGCCTATATTTATCGTTCATTTTCTTTCGTAGCTTCACAACTTTTAAACTAATTCATATTAAATGCTTATGTGGTACTTGGCAATACGCAAAGACGTTAACACTGTCCATAATATCTCCACTAAGCCAAGTGTCAACGTAACATTATTTTAATTATTTTAATTCGGATAATTGCACATTAATTGTCCTTTTTTCAGAGAAAAAAAATAAAAATGTTTTCCATAATTACTGTTGATGTTTTACTTCGCAGAGGTAAATTTATCATAAAATCGATATTCCCAGATTATCAACGGTGTAAACATTTATCCAAATATTAGAAGTAGAAGATTAGAATAAAATATTCTGAACGATTAAAAACTATATATATATATATATATATATATATATATGTGTGTGTACATATATATACAAATATATATATATATACACACATATATATATATAATACACACACACACACACACACACACACACACACACACACACACACACACACACACACATATATATATATATATATATATATAGTCTAAAACAGCTTGGAATAAAAAAATGAAAAAATAAAAATAAAGAATACTGTTTAGATTCCCGGAAGGGGAAAATATTAATTTTTACCTATCGCAGACTAAGCACCTACATAATTCGATTTCTAAAAAGTTTATCATGACCAAAGAGAATTCATTTATATATGGATGAAAAAACAAAACAAAAACAAAATAAAAAGGCCTTAACTAAAATTGTTAAATAGAAATAGACTTAGCATTTGCATAAGCCGATTTCGCAAAAGTCTTCAATTTTAAAACAAGATTTAGCTACATAAGGATGAAAAGAGAAAACCTTAAATAAAAGTTTTAAATAGAAAATGGGAATCATCAGCTACTTATCATATAGCTGTATATATATACGTGTGTGTGTGTAAGAGTGTATGTGTGTGTGTGTAAATATGTTTATTTTTCAATAATATGTCACTTTATTTTATGCCAATCTTAATTTATGAAACTCAATGTGATATATCAAGTATATAACAAATAAATGCAAAAGTCTATATTCAAAATTTTAAGATGTTGGCCATCTTACAATTTATTCCTTTAAGTACATTGACATGAACAATTCTTGAGAGCACCTATTTCCTAGCGCAAAATCATTCACTTAATCATTATATCAATCAGTGAATTTATTGTACCCTTAACCTATGAGAAGAAAAACACCTATCAATTCACTAAAAGACAATAAATGCACATGAACATGATTACTAAATCTAATATATATATATATATATATATATATATATTCGTACAGGGCTCTATCTTAATTGGTTTTCTTTTGCCCATCAGTCTAGAAAAATAAACCTCATCAGCGCTCTTACGCATCGTGCACTTATGATTTGTTCACCAAACCGTCTTGATACGGAACTTGAGGAAATTACAAATATTTTTCTTAATAATGGATATCCCATTAATATAATAAAATCTACTATTGAACGTAAAATTACTACATTTAATAGTGGTAAACATATTGGTCCATCACGTTGTCCCATTTATCTAAAATTACCATGGTTGGGTCCTGATGGCCTTCATATTGTTAAAAGGATTTCTTCTGCTACTCAACGTTGTTTTCCAGCTACTATGCTTAGAGTAGTTTACACAACTCGAACCTTTTTCTCTTCTTTTCGTAAAGATGTTTTGCCAACCATTCAAAAGAACTCTGTTGTTTATAAATTCGTTTGTCAGTGTGGAGCTGACTACGTTGGAAAAACATCCCAAAGATTAGAAATGAGAATATCCCAACATATCCCTCGGGATATTCGACTACACCAGGTTTCGAGAATATCCGGGCACTCCCAAGCTCATGAGTCTGCCATTGGTAATCACCTGTTGAGTATAAATAGGTGTGCCGATCAATATTCCGATGGGTGGTTTTCTGTTCTATACAGTGCTAGGTCGAACTATCATCTCAATATTATTGAGGCGTTGGTTATTAACAACTCTCGACCTAGCCTGTGTAGACAAAAGATTCTGAAACACCAGTTGGAGATATTCATTGATTTAAAACCACCTGAACAGTGAGATTTATTTTATTTTATTTTATTTTTTTTTCCCACTGTTCTTCCAACTGTTACCAAAATTCCCTTCTTCCCTCATTCGTTTTCTTAGTTTTTAATTTATCATTCTGACGTTTCCTCTTAGAGGGTCAGACGATAAGGCCTTAAGGTAATTTTAATAATTTCACCTGCCCATTTCTTGTTTTTTTTTTGGTATTTAAATTAAATGATGTTTCCTCTGAAATTTCTCCTTCCATTTTGCTGTACCAAAAATTTACTTATATATATATATATATATATATATATATATATATCGCATCATTTAATGATTAGATCACTCTGACAGACGTTAAAAACATTAAAAATAAATGTTTAAATGTCAACAATATTTCTCGCAATTAACGGTGGCCGAATGGATTAGGTCCTTGCTAATGGGTTAATCGTGACAGACTGCACGGAAGATTCCCGAACGGATGAAACACTAGTGTCTGTAGGTATTCAATAATTATTACTGTAAAGATTATATATATATATATATATATATATATATATATATATATATGTATATATATATATATATATATGAGAGAGAGAGAGAGAGAGAGAGAGAGAGACGTAGAGATGTTATTTGGTAAGAAGCCTAAACTCTTACCACTCGTCCGTCTTGCTAACTGTTCGAGTACATCGCGATTTACGTGGATGTCATTTGTTTTTGGTTTTGCGATACGTTTTGAATGAATGAGCAGAGATATATTGTTTTTTAAATATAATTACCCACTGAAACGTGTTTCGTCGTCTGCGACTGAACAGAGTGGCTGAATTTGCCGCTCTCCATATGGGTGTACCAAATTGGTTAAAGGGAAACACCCCTCTGATGAGTCGTAGACGACGAAACACGTGTCAGTGGTAATTATATTTTAAAAACAATCTCTCTCTCTCTTACTCTCTCTCTCTCTCTCTCTCTCTCTCTCTCTCTCTATATATATATATATATATATATATATATATATATATATATATATATATATATATAGTGCCGGCAAAAGGAAAGTCCACACTTGTTATTTTTTTACAAAAACTGCAAATTTAAGCTAAATTTAATTTAATTGTTTAAACAACCTATACCTCATTTGATTCGTTTTTTATTCCTCTTCAATTTTAATTGTTCATATTTGGCTTTAATTGAAATATTCCAGTGTTCACGTCAGTTTAAAAAAATAACTTCAAATTGAGGAGGCAAAAATAGAACCACAGCGACAAATTTGCTTTAAACCAGCTTAAATTATCGCCCTTAAATCAGTTTAAAATATCCACCAACAGGCAACAAAGCATCTCTAATCGTAATTGTTGTTGTTTCCAGGTTATACAACGTAACATTCAGTTTATATGCCACGACTTTTTCTTAGTGATCGCCAGGAGCGCATTAATCTCCACCTTTTTGGTTTATCCAATCGAAAAATCGGCCGCAGACAAATGTGAAGTGTTCGTGATGCCCCTAAATCTGGTCGTACTAGAGTTACTTTCAACAGAGAAGACAATGCTATCAAGATCCGCAGCATAAGAAACAGATTTGAAATTGCTCCCCAAATCCAACAACAGTGCAATCTTATTAAAAGGTGTTCTATTTCTATTATCAAGAACAGATTAAAGGAATTTAATTAGCGAGGATATGTTGCAAGACGCAAGCCAATGCTTTCTGTAAAGAACAGAAAGTGCCGTCTGAACTTTGTCAGATGCAATGAAGATCATAACTCTTCATATTGGTCTTTTGTGAAGGAGGGGTTCATATTGGGGACATATATTATGGGACTCATAATACAGACATAACGATAGTGATGATGAGGGAGAAAATACATTTATATATATCACATCACGGCGGCGACTGTGACAATTCTTGGAGGTTTCACATTAATATGGACAGTGATATATGATTCAGAGAAGTGGAGGACACATAATTTTCGAAGGGTAACACACTGTTCATTATAAGACGATAAACACTGTTACCTTTCGTTCGTGATGAAGGATGTGACACAAGACAGCAGTTACAACATAATGATGACTTCTTTATTCATCTGGTCGGCCAGTCAATGACGTCAGGAATTCAAATTTTGATCTACATAGTCTAAATGTTCTCCTTTCGCTTCCAAGGGATCAACTGACCAACTGACTTGCTCAATGTTCGTTATAATTGATGATAACACAATTGCCTTTCGTTCGTGATGAAGGATGTGACACAAGACAACAGTTACAATATAATGATGACTTCTTTATTCATCTGATCGGCCGGTCGATGATGTCAGGAATTCAAATTTTGATCTACATGGTCTAAATCTTCTACTCTTCGCCTCTACGGGACTCTCCTCTCCAACTGACTATGTCATCTCTTGGCATATCAACTCTCTCTGACTGAGTGACTCCGAACCCATAGAATCCTATCAGAAGTGTGTTTTCAAACGTGACTAATTTTCACGTGGCTTTACATGTTTGTTAAAAACACACTTTTGGCAAACAAAAGAATCCTCAATTCTAATATTTAACCTATTTTCAAACAATAGTTTTTTAATTTGCATTGTCCATTCTTTTACTGACATATTTAATATTCCGATTTCTAAAAGAATTATCAATAGACTTGATTTTTAACATTCCATTTCTTTACCTTGCCTACAGGGTTCGATTTTAGGCTTATCTTTATGTCATTTTCACTTATCTAGTATTCTTCTTATTTACATAGGAAGGGGGCAACCATTTCCATGCAACAGGTCAAAAGTGCTTTTTAGCGACAAAAGCAATTCAATAGGCTAGGCAGTGATGGTAGACAGTACATCCGTCGGAGGAAAGACGAAGCTTTAATCCTAGGTGATCAGTTTCAGCGCTGCAAGGTGGTGGAGGTTCAGTTTTGGTGTGAGGTATTATTAGTAACAATGGTCCAGGGCCTATAGTTCGCTTGCAAGGTCGAATTAATTCGACTAAGTACATTAATATTTTGATTGAACATTTTCTACCCTACTTTGGTCGGTATTTGGATGATAATGTCATCTTCATGCCCCCATTCACACAGCTGGCAATGTCAAGAGGTTCCTGGTAGAGCATGACATTCCGTGTTTGGATTGGCCTGCACAATTTCCAGACCACAATCCTATCGAAAACGTATGGCATTACATCAAGCAACAGCTAAGCAATGATCAAATTTCAAATTTAGAAGAACTTTGGACAAAAATTAAAGAAAAGTGGCATGCCCTTTCCCCGAAGCATTGCTGCAGTCTAATTCAAGGACTTCCCCAAAGATTGCAAACTGTAAAATTGTAGAAGGGCTATGCTACTAAATATTAACTAGTTCATTGTGTTCCTGTTGTATTTGTGTTGCATTAATGTCCTAAACTTCTATTTGAATAACAATTTTCTATCGTGCGGATTTTCTTTTCACCTTCTCAATTTGAAGTTATTTTTTAAATTGACGCGTACACTAGAATATTTCAATTAAAAGTCAAATATTAACAGATAACATTATAGAAGAATGAAAGGTCAATCAAATGAAGTATAGTTTGTTTAAACAGTTACATTAAATTTATCCAAAATTGACACCCGAGGATAAGACAGCACTGTGATGATCGGCAATGGTTGATATTAGCCAGAATTTTATTATTTAAGAAAACGATTCAACAATTTCCCTTGCTCTCTGTTTATGCTTTAAACTACACAGACAAAAAATATAAAAAAAGTTTATGTCGTAGAACTTTCCAAAGAACTTTATTTCGCGAAAACTCTATTACAAGGTATTTATTTCAGATTAAAGGGCCGATATTTACGGAAATTAAACGTTTTCTTTATATATTTACGTTTAATTATTATTTTTCCCTTAAAATGTAATATTAAAACATGAAAACAAAAAGAGTTGATACAAAACAAAAAACGAAAAAACAAAAATGATTGTTAAAAAAGCAAATAAGTATAAATAAATATAAACAAAAAATAAATATAAATAAAAATATAAACAAAAAAATAAATATAGATGAAAAAATATAAACAAAAAATAAATATAAATAAAAAAGAAATATAAATAAAAAATAAATATAAATAAAAAAATATAAACCAAAAAATAAATATAAATAAATAAATATAAAAAATATATAAACAAAAAATATAAACAAAAAATAAATATAAATTAAAAACATTAACAAAAAATAAATATAAATAAAAATAAATATAAATAAAAAATAAATATAAATAAAAATAAATATAAACAAAAAAGAAATATAAATAAAAAAAATAAATATAAATAAAAAATATAAACCAAAAAATAGATATAAATAAATAAATAAATATAAAAAAAATATAAGCAACAAATATAAACATAAAAATAAATATAAATAAAAAAAATATAAACAAAAAATAAATATAAATAAAAAATAAATGTAAATAAAAAAATATAAACAAAAAATATAAACAAAAAATAAATATAAAAAAATATAAACAAAAATAAATATAAATAAAAAATAAATATAAATAAAAAGAAATATAAACAAAAAAGAAATATAAATAAACATTTTTCTTTTCATGTTCGATGTATATTTAAAAACATTCATTGTGCCTAAAAACTTTATTTTTCAACGGTTTTTAGTTAAGCAATAATATATTTCTTATAGAGAATCAGCAGGAGCAGTTGTCGTGCCTTACTTTGTATATAAATAATAAAACCGTTATTTTTTGACAATTTCAGCGAGAGGGGGTTGAATTCCCGACGTTTACTGCTGAATCATCACGAAAACCTCAACAATATAGACTCTTACCGCCACGACTAAAACGCTGACGTTGATTTTTGACATTCTTACTCTCTGAAGACGCAGTGATTTAATTTGGTAAGCTTAATGGAGTGCACGCAAGTACAATCGACGCACGGGTTAATCTTTGTTTATTACATTCTAATTCTTAAAATTAAATTTTGATTCTATTTAATGTAATATCAATCAGTCATGATGGGACACTTAACTTCCTGTTGATAAAGACCTGTAACTTCTCTAAATATTCCAAATAAATACTTAGCCAAAAGCACTCGGTTGTGTGACGAAAGAAAAACCAAAATACTTGGTATATTATATATTATATATATTGGTATAAATATATATATTTCGTGTCAGCAGAAGGCGGAGTGTTGCTGCGCTACTAGTCGGGAGGAAATTGCATTAATATATTTGTTTTCAATTACATTCTAATAATGAAAATGAATGTTTTAAAATAGTTTTATCTTTTAGAAATCCTACAGTCAATATCAATTGTCTCGTTGGGAAGCGTATGGTGGGGAGTCTTCCAACAACCTGTATTACTCGAATAAAAGTAATTCCATTAATCGATCGCCTTTTCAATGGATCTTTTCAATTAAATGATTGTCAAAAACGTGGGAGTGCATTTGCTAAAAATAAAAAGAAAGAATGCATTTGGTAATTACTTAAATTAACAATGAAATAAATAAACACTCGCATCCTTTTTGTTGCAACCTCGTTCATTATTTCTCTTCTTTTTCTCAGTAGATCTATCTATCTATCTATCTATCTATTTATCTATCTATCTATCTATCTATATAAAGGTATCTTTCTCTTTCTTACTCTCTCTTTATATATATATATATATTTATATATATATATATATATAAATATGAATTTATATATATATATATATATATATATACATATATATATATCATACAAAGTTAGATATACATACATATGATTAAAGTAATATCTAATTTTATATGATATACAAACTTGGGTGACCGGCCGTGCCGGGGTGTGTGGAGGTGTATGCTAAGCAAAACGTCATTTAAAAAAATTTTTTTTCCCCAATTATGACCTCTTAATATTTATTGTTTTGGGCTCAAATAAAGTTATTAAGTTAGATCCATGCCGAAGGAACCTATATCTAACGTTTCAAGTCTTTAGACACAAAATTGTCGGAGGAGTTTGGTAGAGTTCTTACGGTCAAATCGTTGAACTCTGACCCCTTAACAGCCAAATTTCTGGCCGAAATCGATCACATCGATTTTCCCAAATCTCAATACCGTGTATATCAAATTTCAAGTCTGTAGAAATAAAATTGACAGAGTTATTGCTTAGGGAAATGTACACATATACACACACCCAGGCATATACTTTAACTTTTATAGATATACTAGCATTTCGACCCGGCGTTTGCCGAGTGTTTGGAGGTGTATGCTGAGCAAAAAAAAAAAAAACAAAAAAAACAAAACAAAAAAAATGTCAATTTTTTAAAATTTGACCCCTATTACCACCTCTTAAAATTTATTGTTTTGGGCTCAAATCGAATTATTAGGTCAGATCCATATCAAAGGAACCTATATCTAAAATTTCAAGTGTTTAGACACAAAATTGTCGGAGGAGTTTGGTAGAGTTCTCAAAGGTCAAATCGTTAAACTTTTCGTCATTAACAGCCGAATTTCTGGCCGAAACCGATCACATCGATTTTCCCAAATCTCAGAATCATGTATATCAAATTTCGAGTCTGTAGACTAAATACTGACATAGTTATTGCGTAGGGAAATGTACACACACAGACAGACAGATACACAGACACGTTCACTTATATATATATATATATATATATATATATATATATATAGTAAGTTATGAAATATATATGGCGATTAAGCTACACTGAATATTCCGCGTTTCATTTTTTTTTTGTTTTACACAGTGGTCACCACTTATCAAGGCCCGGAAGCCACTCAGGGATAAGGATTATTGCAAGTACATTACGTTAGTGTGGAGATTTGATGAAGTTTTTACTTAAGGGGGCGGTTCATTAGGAATTTGTTAACGTTGGACTTAAAGACATCCAACTTGTAGTCAGGTGGGAAGCAAGCAGACGGAACAGAGTTCCATAGGCGTGCAGTTCTAAGAAAGAAGCTTTATTAATAGAATCCACGTTTTGATTTAGGCACAGATAAAGTGTGGGGGCAATTTTTCACAGTGGATTCAGCTAGACGGATGTTTTTCGTGAAAGATTGGCGAGGGGGGACCAGAGATTGGAGTTCAGACGAGTACATGCCATGAAAATAACGATAAAACAAGGGTAGGCTGGCAACGTCTGTCTGTGGGAGAGAGGTTGAAGGGTAGAGAAAAGGGCATCCCCCACTAAGCCACGAAGTCTATTTCGTACTCTGTCAAGGCAGGATGGGCTGTTTTTAGCAGCTCCTGCCCAGATATGGCAGCAGTATTCCATCCTTGGACGTACTTGGCTTTTATATAGATAGAGAATAGCATCAGTAGTGAGATATCGTCTGGAGCGGTAAAAGGATCCCACCATCTTTCCAGCGACCTTGGCAACAGACTTGATGTACATGTTCCATTTCAGATAAGGAGTAAAGGTCAAACCCAGAAGCTTGTCAACACACGGGGCCTCGCCCAGACGAGAGCCATCCATCACAATTGATGCCAGATGGGGATCAGAGCGTTGATGATGTAAGGATAGGAGTTTGGTTTTGGATGCATTAAAGGTAACCAACCACATCTTCCCCCACTGAACCACGCGCTCGAGATCAGAGGAGAGAGAATCAGAGAGAACTTTGTCATTTATAGCCTTTGATGTGTTGCCGTAGATGGTCGTGTCATCAACATATATGTCAACCTATGATTTAAGTATGTGTTTAGGGAGGTCATTGATGAAGATCAGGAAAAGAGTTGGGCCCAAGATTGACCCTTGAGGGACTCCAGCATTAATATTGCAGGCCTCCGATTTTTGTCCATCGACCACTACTCTTATGAGCCTATCGGAGAGAAATGATTTAATGATTGAGAAAACATTTCCAGTTATACCGTAGCGGGAAATCTTGTGAAGTAGACCCTTATCCCATACCTTGTCGAAGGCCTTTGATATGTCAAGAGCAATTGCCCCAGAAAGGAAGCCTTTGTCAAGAGATTCACTAATCCTGTGAGATATAACCGTCAGCATATCTGCGGTAGATTTTGTACAGCGGAAACCATATTGTGTGTCACTAAGAAAGTTGTTTCTGCTGAGGTGGTTGACTATTTCGTTATTTAATATGGATCTCAGCAACTTACTCATAACACACAGGAGACCTCTTGGTCTGTACTGAGAGGGAGATGACTTATCACCTGAATTCTTAAATACAGGGAAAACTGATGAGGTCTTCCAGGGAGTCGGAAAACACTTCTCCTTAAGGCAGCGCTTAAATAGTTTCGTAAGTATGGGAGCGAGTTCTTGTTTAAGCTTTTTTTACACTATAATTGGGATGCCGTCAGGGCCAGTTGCTTTACTGGAATCAAGGTTTTGATTAGCTTGGCGACCTCATGCACAGATATTTGTATGTTACCTAGCGTGTTCTGTGTTATAGGAGGAAATATGGGGAGTTGATGGCCTTCGTCGCATAGGGTAGAATTAGCTGCAAAGTTCTTTGCAAATAGTTTGGCCTTGTCTGACGCTGACGAAATGACCTCTGGTCCATTGATAATGGTTGGTATAGAACGCACACTTCTGTTCAGGATCCTATTTGTTATTTGCCAAAACTGGTGGGAACCAAGCCGCTGATCAGCTACCTTTGATTTAACAGACTGGGCATATAGCTCTCTTGCATTTTTTATTACTCTTTTACAGTGGTTGCTGGCAGTCCTGAAAGCAGCTTTAGTCTCAGTGCATCTATTACGTTGGTAGCTATGGAAAAAGTGATTTATGTGCGCGATAGCAGCAACACATTCTGGGGAGAACCATGGCTGGCTGTTAGGTTTTTGTTGGAATTTTTTAGATGGTATGAATTGGTCTATTCCTACAATTAACCATTCGGTCGGATCTGATACTATAGAGGACATTCCTTTTTAAACATGGAGTGCAGAGGTAAATCAGATATGAATGTATGGAAGCTCTCCCAATCAGCCATAGATTATCGGTATACAGTACGGTGGAGGGGTACGTCTGGGGACTTATTACATTTCGTTTTTATCTTAACTGATACGACGGAGTTATCGGAGGATGCTAGAGGAGAATGAACGGAACATGAACATAGCTCAGGGGAAGTTGAGAGAAAAAGGTCTTGGAGGCTTGCATATTGACCGGGTGTATCGGGCACACGAATGGGTTCACGAACAATCTGTGTGAGGTCATAAGCAATGGCAAAATCATGGCAAAACCTCCCCTCATCATCTGTCTTATTTGAATGGGTCAGCCATTTCACGTTATGGACGTTTAAGTCACCACACATGTGGATGTTAGCCGAGGGATGTGCAGACAGAATGTGGTCTATTTTCTCAGATATGCTCTTAAAGATAGTAACTCCGCTGTTGTGGGGCCGATAGAGGGCTAATATAAATGCAGTGGTGTAAGCAAGTGCAGCCCAGAAGCACATATAGGGTAAATTAGGATCTTCTCTAGATATATCCCTGCCACACGGGAAGCCATATTTAATGTAGGCACATATTCCATGCCCATGGCGATCTTGGGGGTCAGATTTAGCTGTTAAATCCGTTAATTATGAACTCATCTAGGGAAGTGGTCGGCCCTATTCCAGTTTCGCGTAGAAATTATATGTTCGGTTTCGTCTCCTGTAATTGGGTTGCAACCTCTGGAAGGTTGGAACGTAGACCCCTGATGTTGGAGAAGGAGACCTGGTAGTAGGGGTCTACGTTGGAAGATGGGGTTCTAGGTTTATTCGAGTTTTTTTTTCTAGAGATATTTCATGTTGAGGTTTTGGGATTTGTGCAACAGGTCGGTATACTTGGTTAGAGCAGTACAGAGAGGGAAAGTAAGAGAGAAAAAGACAGGAATTTATTTTTATTTTTGGAGCACACGAAAAGGTAAAGCCGTAACAATTACCCACTAGTATGGCATCGAGAGGCCCCACCAGATGCATGGTCCAGATCCACTCACCAAATGGCAATACAGCAGTCCCAGTACTTTGAGCCTGCTGATAGGACAGCCTCCTTAGTGGTTAATCCAAGGTTCGGGTCCCTGACTATCAGGCGGATAACGTCATCCCAGACAAAACGTTTACCTCCAGCACTCTTACTAGTGACATGGCCACAAAGACAGACATAGAGACAGAAAAATTTCCGACATCTCAGACTACTGTTCTACCAAGCACTACCGACCTTTAAGCAGCTTTTTCTTCACCCTTTGTCAGAAAAATCACTCATTGAATGAGGACTGAAAAACAAAAAAGGAGAAGCGAGAGTTACTTGAGCTGCCGATAACACATCCACTCTATTATCTACTCTCCATTAAAAAAGGGGGAGGAGGGGAATGGGTACAAGTGACTTATTTATATCTAAGTAGTAAGTCCGGTGCTAAGAATCATTGGAGTTACATCTTATAATTAATTAAAATCCAATAATTAACTTTTATCAATTTGTAAAGTCGGCTTAATATTAATTTACATTCAAGTTTAGATAATTATTCAAGGTTTTAATTTAGGAGGTTCGTTTTCATAGGTAACCTTTTCTTTGCTAATGGCACTGTATTATATTTCGAATATAATTGAAAATAAGACTAACTATATTAGATGCTTTGATTGGCTAGCCAGGAAGCAAGCATTTTAAATATAGGCAAGCTTGCAGCAATAGTATATATTAAGTATATTACTTAAATATCGTCCTAACTTTATCTACTCTAATAGAGAAAATAATACCCGGCATTGTGTTTTTTGTTTTTTTATCGTAAGTTTACTTTGTAGAATTGGGGGGGGGATGACGAATAAGACAGGAAAATAGAGACAAATACATAAATATAACAAGAAAAACAAGTTTGAACAAGGTAACATGAAAACATTTCGGATGAATTTTAAAAATACTTAACGTGTTTGCCATAATAGTTCGCCGTCTTTTTGCCAACTGGCAGCTGGCCTCTTCAGGTTTATGAGCCCGACGAGTCCTAGAGTGGATGAAAAGCGGAATATTCAGTGTAGCTTAATCGCCATATATATTTTATAACTTACTTGCTCTACCTTTTACAGTGGTTGTTGGCAGTCCTGAAAGCAGCTTTAGTCTCAGTGCATCTATTACGTTGGTAGCTATGGAAAAAGTGATTTCCGTGTGAGAGAGCAGCAGCACATTCTGGGGAGAACCATGGCCGGCTGGTAGATTTTTGTTGGAATTTTTGGGATGGTATGAATCGGTCTATGCCTACAATTAACCATTCGGTCAGATCTGATACTATAAGAGTAGTAGTTGATGGGCAGAAATCAGAGGCCATCAATATTGATGCTGGAGTCGCTCCGGGGTCCATCCTAGGCCCAACTCTCTTCCTGATCTACATCAATGATCTCCCTAAACACATACTTAAATCATTCGTTGTCATCTATGTTGATGACACGACCATCTACGGCTGTAAATGACAAAGTTCTCTCTGTTTCTCTCTCATCTGATCTCGAGCGCGTGGTTCAGTGGGGGAAGTCGTGGCTGGTTACCTTTAATGCATCTAAAACCAAACTCCTATCTTTACATCATCAACCCTCTGATCCTCATCTGGCATCAATTGGGATGGATGGCTCTCGTCTAGGAGAAGCCCCATGTTTTGACAAGCTTCTGGGTTTGTCCTTTATTCCGGATCTGAAATGGAACACGTACATCATCGAGTTTTATATGTCATTGTCGAGGGTTATTATTTATTTTGATATTTTGGAAAATGTATGAATATTTTTTACGAAAGGTGTATTAAAAATGGAAATAAATTTTTAAAAAGTAAGGTGCTGGGTAAATCGCCGTTGTAAAATGCTCTTATGGTTGTCAACGGGTTAATGTAGATTTATTTGTAATAAAATTGTGTTAAAATAATTTAAACGTAATACGAACATGAATGATGCAAAAAATGCAGAAATCATTACCAATTGTTTATTTGGATAATTTAAACGAAAAAAAAACAAAACAATTGGGACGCTGAAAATGTACACAGTAAAACAATACGTTTTATTGTCGCGTTGCTTTTTTATTTATGTACGCATGCGCAAGTGGAAGTCGTAAACCGGATGTTGGGTTACAAAACTCGTTACAAGGTCAATTGAGTTTTATAATTATATAGATAGATAAACATTTTCACAAAATCAAATTTACTCAAAAAGATAATATGTAATTTAAATGCATTTTTCTATTGTTGCAAATATTTCGCTAAATCAGATGCAAATTTTACAGGCAACTGGGAATCGCTTGTGAAATTAATATTTCCTTGACGTTTTCTCTTTCAGAGAAAACGTCAATTCAGCAAGATTAGGGTCAATACCATACAACAAATTATTTTAGAAGTTTGATTAAGGGATCAGAATGACGTATAAGTTCAATATTAAATGATAACTGAAGTTCTAAGCAGATAGCATTAGAATGACAAGTAATCATTCTCACCAAATCTGAACAGTAAAGTATTCGTTATTTTCTATTTTTGTGTGGATGCATATGAAGTTACAGTATTGATAAGATTAAGGGAATATTTTGGCGTTACTGTTTCAACCCAGAGTAAGGGGTTATGGTTTGTTAAATAGTTTTTTTTTCAATCTCCCCGAATCATATTCATTTCCTTTAACTGCAAATATCTGATTATATACGCTATAAATCTATACGTAGAAAACGAATCACACAGCTAAATTTCTTTAAATATATATATATATATATATATATATATATATATACTATGTATACACAGATACACTTGCGCTAAGACATGTTAATAATGCGTTATACTAATATATATATATATATATATATATATATATATATATATATTAGTATAACGCATTATTAACATGTCTTAGCGCAAGTGTATCTGTGTATAGAAAATGTCCCCGAAAGCCAATATCTAAAGACCATTGCTTCAATTGTATAGACAGTGTGTTTACTTCAAGGCTAAGAAAAAATACAGAATTATGTAAGAATAAAATGCAATATTTATGAGCAAATATATTCAATAGAACCGGGAGTTAATGACTAAGATATGGCCATTTAGCTTGTTTATATACTCTATTAATAAGGAATATGCTACATTTGGCTATTTTCGCTTTTTTTTTGTTTCTGCAAGTGTGACCTAAGTTTGTATATTTGGCGGTTTTGGCCTTTTTTCTCAAATAAGTTCGCGCCAAACATTTGTTTTGGTCTGATACTCCTGTCCCAAAATATATACAATTAGCAGAAGCATTCACGCGGAAGTAAATATAAGAGTAAACAACGTAATGGAAATGCTGTCAACTCCGCCCTTACATGGGGTTGTGAATAGACCGAAACAGATAATGAATGGACGCGCTGGCTGCTATAATTACTGTAAATAAATTCATTCTGTAGTGTCCACTACAAGGGAATTCTGGAATGAAGGCTTATGTCTGCATAATCAATGAAAATGTCGTTTTAATCAGAATTGAATTGGAAAAGTTTCCATGTATTATTTTTGCAACAATTCAGTTGTATGGGAAAGATAAAATCATGTAATGACAAAATGACATAATTATGTTGATTAACGGTAAGCGTAGATTATGAAATATTTGCTCCGGTTCGAACTGGGGAAATGACAACAGGGAATATTAAGTGGCAAGTTATCCTCCAACCATGATGTGTTGTTTCAACTAGTTCCTCTCTGCGAAAATAATGTAGCAATTTCTAAAAGAGAATGAAATTGAATTATAATAGCCGGAAAACATACATAAAGTACTGGGATGTAATGTGACCATTTTCAAGTTATAAAGCAGAAAGATGTCTTACAGAAAGAACATAACTACTATCCTTCTAAGTCATAAGTATATTTTTTTTAGTGTTGCGTGCCCCGACGATAAAATATATTTAAATGAAATAATGTTTAAATTTGTCCACATAAGGTAATACACCATATGATATTCTTATTTTATATTTTCTTGTCTTGATTTTTGCAAAAATATTACATATATACTATGACTTTCATCCTATATATATATATATATATATATATATATATATATATATATATAGCCATCCGCATACTGTTTCGTTGTATCACAACTCATCAGTGCGGCTAGACATACACATTTTCTCAGCCATGGATTGAACCCACAACCATCGTGCCGACAGTCGGCAGCTCTAACCATGGGACCAAGAATCAGTCCCGTGAATATTTCTCCTCAAATGCCTATTAAATTCGCATTTGCCCGTCGCACAGTGCTCAAACTGTTTGTTTACAAACAATCAGTAAGCTTCGCTTTATCGCTTAAATACGCGTCGGGTGAAAATATATTTACAAAGTGCTCAACCCAAAGGTGGGGGCTTATTATTCATCCGCATACAGTACTGTTTCGTTGTATCACAACTCATCAGTGCTGCTAGACATACACTTTTTCCCAGCCATGGATCGAACCTACAACTATCTGTCATAATTTGTCTTAAAATACAATAATCAATAATCTATTTATGTGCATATGTGCAGAAATTTGTGCTTATATACTGAATAAATTTAATTAAAATTCTTAATTAGTGTGAAATAAATATTTACACTAACAAGTCTAGCTTTTATATTTTTTAATTGAAATGCCATCAGGTAAACACGAGAAAATAAAGAAAAACGGTGAGTTAATTGCTAACAAGGTTTTAATTGCTCAGTGATTTCGCACGTCAAAGGTTTTTGCAACGAAGCAGCTTACAAACATCGAACTGTATATATCGACACGAAAACACATTTATGCACTGATTCAACTTGAGCGTTGTACGCAGAAACTGTTTTTTTTTCGAAATAGTATATTAATGGCGTCGATTTAAGTTCGCTCTTCAAAACATTTTCCGGTATTTTAACTTTTCTTATAAAAGATTTTCAAAACAGAACAATAAGATAAAAATATTAATATTCCATGATGTTCAAAAATTAACTAACAAGTTTTAATATCAGTTTTTTTACACACACACGCACACACGCACACACACACACACACGCACACTAACCCGCTCACAGAAACACACACACACACACACACGTATATATATATATATATATATATATATATATGTATATATATATACCAGATTAAATGTATTCAAGAGTGAAAACTAATGAATTTAACAAGGTTATTAAGAGTGCTCAATAAAAAACGAGCTAGATATATCTTTTTATAAATATAAACAAATTTACATGGCTGGTTTGTTCTGTGGAAAGCAACCATTTATTAAATCGTCTAACGAAGATCATTTGTCCGAAAAATTAGCATGTCCAATGTCGCGACCATGTGAATCTTTTTGTATTAAAAATAATATATCTGAAAAATATTTTATTTAATTGATAAGCTATATACCGTACATAATGAGAAACTTTTACTTATATTAATTTATTTGTGATAGTATTTGATCGATTTTTACAGTACATTTTATATAAATATACTTCGGATGAAATTTGAAACGAAATAATTTTACCGCAAAGATACATATATTGGATTTCTATCCCTCAGGAGTTTTTCTTGCGACAAATATTTTCATATGAACTTTCAAGAAATTGATTACATATGTGATACTAAATCTATTATTGAAAAACAATATATTGATAATTTTCAGCCATACTACAAAAATATACTTGTACTAAAATGAATAACAAGTTAATGAATGTTTACTTTTATCTTAAATAAAGAAAACATAATTGAATTTAACTAACAAGTTTTAAAGGATGATTATAATTGTTAAATGGAAAAATATTTGAAAAGACAAAAACCAGTAAGTGGAAAATTATATATAATAATTTGTCTCTACATAAGCAGTAATGTGTTGCTACACAGTCATGAACATGTTTCGGTCTTCGAATATTTAGTAACTAGAGACCTCTTCAGGAAACAATGCTTATTTCCAAAAGCGGAATTATTAATGAGAAACGAAAATCAACTTTCAGCAAAAGAAGTTCCTTTTTTTTTCAAACGAGTCATAGTAGCGAAGTTCAGCTGTGCAGAGAACAGGATTGATTGGGTGCGGATTTGTTAGTTTATTTATTTTCCTATTTGTTTGTTTACTTATTTACATGTGCATCAATTCATTCATCCTCATGTTGGTGTTAGGGGATGGATTTTGTAAAGTGAGAGGTTGAGGAGTTAGGTTCTAAAGCCAAAGCATATGCATATATTATATTAAACAACTATGCAGTTCGCTTGTCTACTGCGCGCTGCCAGTCTGAGACTTCTAAGAGTAAGTGTATCCTTAATTCATTTTATTATTTGTTTCATTTTAGTATTCATATTTCTATGTGTGAAAAGGTTAGGATTTACCCGGATATATTGACCATTACTTGGACTTCTATAGGGCGATGGAGGGGAGGAAAGAGGAGTAGGAGGCGTAAGAAAGAAAGGAAAGGAGGGAATAGGAAGGAGATGGAGATGTGAGAGAAGGAAAAAGGGAAAGAAGAGGGAAGAGAGAAGAAAGAGAGAAGGAAAAAGGGGAGGGGCATAATTTGTTTAATAGTAGTGGTTTTGTTTTATCTCACTTAAACAAAATCAGTTCTTACTAGACCACCCCTAATATTAATTACTATTTCATTTGTTCACTAAATGTTGGTTTATTAATTGGTCTATTTATAAATTTGTTATTAAAACTTTTCGTAATGATAGTAATTGCAAACTCAGAATGTATGTCATTACTAAATTTATGATGGTCAAATGCTGGGAGTTAAGTTCAGCTATGCGCAGAACAGAGTTGAAAAATAGCAACCTCAAATTATATATATATATATATATGTTACAAGAAAGGTTCTCCTTTTCTTGTAAGTAAGAAAAACATTAGATAAGTGAAAATGAGATTAGGATAGACCGAGATTCGAACTTTGTAATCCAGGTTCAGAAATGGAATTTAACATTGTTCAGTTTCACATAAAATAATTTAGATATGTTGTTCTTAAAGGAATTTTGATTGTTCAATTCTTTCTTTTTTTTTTAAATTACATTTTCACGCCCAAACAAGGCAAATTGCCACTTTGGTGTAGGGGGCTACTATCAGGGGCAATAACTACTGAGGTACTATGTAGGGATTTGGGCAGCAAGATGTCGGTTCACGTTACACTTGAACTTTTTCACGTCAGTACTGTTGGAGAAGCAGGGACCTGGAATGGAATTCCAGAGTCTAGCGGTTCTGGGGAAGAAACTATTGGAGTAAAAAGATCTTTTACATCTAGGGATCTCTACAGTGTGGGGGTGGGATTTAGCAGCCTGTCGGGTTTGTCGAGGGTGCTCACGTCGTGGGGGCACAAGTGATTGCAGTTCGTCAGAGCATTCACCATTAAAATACTTGTAGAACAGGCAGAGGGATGCAACGTTTTGTCGATGGGACAGAGGCTGAAGCTTAGATGCCAGTTCAGGGCCTATCAGGTTTGCGAGTCTCTTTTGAACCTTGTCAAGGAGCGAGAGACTAGTAGCAGATGCACCAGCCCAAATGTGACAACAATACTCCACACATGGGCGAATAGTGGCCTTATAGAGGTACATGATACTTTCGGGTGTTAGTAGTTGTCTAGCACGGTAGAGAGAGTCCACTTTTCTTGCAGCGGCCCTGGCAATGCCGTCAATGTAATTGTTCCAACTCATGTTTCCTGTGAACGTTAGGCCAAGGAGTTTGAAAGATGTACTCTCAGATAAAGAGTCGTTGGCCATTGCTATGGGTGGTAGAGAGGGTTTCTTGTAATTATTGAATGAAACTAGTTTAGTCTTGGCAGCATTGAACGCGACCAACCACTTTTGTCCCCATTCCACTACAGATTGGAGGTCTTCCTCTAGTGTTTCTTCCATTTCTTTAGAAATATGTTCATTCGTCTTCCTGTCGTGCCTGCCATAGAGTGTAGTGTCATCAGCATATATACCCATCTCAGAGGCAATTTTGTCGGGGAGGTCATTTATGCATATCAGGAACAATAGAGGGATAGAACCCTGGGGCACCCCCGCATTTATATCATATTGTTTAGATGTACGACCGTCGAGAATAACCTGGATTTTTCTCTTTAGATTTAGATTTAGAAGGATTTAATTATGTTAAGTATTCTACCAGTGATACTGTATAATCTAATTTTCCTGAGGAGACCCTCATGCCATACCCTGTCAAAATATCTATGAAAACTGAATTAAAATAAGGTCAGCTAGAAAATAATGAACAATACAATTTAAATATGTTGAAAAATAGGTTAGGATAATTAGGAGTGAGAATTCTTTGTCTGCAGAAATGGTTGTGAAACATGTGCCGAACCACGCATGTTTAGGCAAGGGGGGCGATCACGTTGACAGCCACACGTATGACGTCATGGCAGAAATGAATTCTCAATATAGGAGCTAGTTCAGTCGTAGAAGAAGGCAGTCAGGACAGTCGGGCAGAGAGAGCAGTCAGGAAAGGCAGTCAGATGAGCGTCTGTTTAGAAGCGAAGGGAAAACCTTTAATCATGTAGTCGACTTTGAATTCCTGGACGTAATCATTATTTCGACCGGTCAAATGGAATAAAAGAACATCATCGATTTTTGTAAGTATTGTCTTCGTGTCGTCATTCAACAATTGAACGTAATGTGTGAAACATCATATATAAACATTGTTCCCACTCATTGTTATTAATGAAATTTGTATAACCCATCCTAAGTAATATGTCTCTCCACCGTAAATAATGAATATCCTCCTCCTCTGGTAAAAGAACTGATCAATTTCCCTCCTCGCTAATGTATGTGTTAAAAACTTTTCTTTCCAATTCATGATCGCCTATCTTGTATTACATGTCCCCGTCTCCAATATGAACACCCGGCTATACAACACCCCCCCCCACACACACACACGTGAGATAAGACACCGATAGAATTCAGATAAAAAATCCTGATAGATATTACTTGAAGTAATACTTTCAAGGTGATCTTAGTCAAAAAGAAAAAGCTCAATATTTAAGAATAGAGCAATATATAAGTTTCGTGGTTAAATTATAAATTCTGAAAAAAAAAACAGCATATAGAGACATATATTTGATTCAAGACTTTATCGTTTGACAAAAGGAATATATAGAAGGGGGTATTTTAATTTCCTTAATCAATGTATTTTCAACAATGCCCTATATCATCAGAGGAAATGAAATGCAGTTAGCGAAATGATCAGCTGCGAATGGACGCTAATATTGCTTTTCAGCACAATTATTGAAAATAGTTTTTTGAGTTATTGTGGATAATTATATGGCAAAAATTATACGAAAAGAGAAGTTCATAAAACCTGAGTAATCCATTATCCGAAGGAGTACAATGTCGTTAGGGGTTATAAATCCAGGTGGGCAGAAAATAGGCCCAGGGGAGAAAGTAATATTCCCATATAGCGAAAGCGTATTGCTCCTCCTTGATTTTTCGAAAAGTATACGGGGCACCCTTATTAGTTGTTGCGTTGAGTGTGTGTTGGTTGATGCTTTCTCGGTGTTGACAAAGTGTATCCGATATTGGGTGGATATACCATTCCATTGTAATTATCCCCGTGAGAATTTGAGCATTGAGTAACGTATGCAATGGACCTCGAAATCAATAGTATAGGTAGCAAAATAATCCTGGAGATGATATTCAGAACGGTGCGTTGGACGATTTGCTTCTGGTGTGAGTCCCGGTAGAAAGATAGTTTGCTTTCTTGTTGATAGTGAGTGAGGGAAGTCTTTTTGATGTGGGAAAGAAGAGAGTGGGGTGAAGTAGAGAGATAAAGAGAGAGGGGGAGGGTTAAAATTGGGCTTCATTGACTCTGTCGCAATACATTCCATGACCGCAACACTTGCACTCAAACTCATAACGTCATTCCTATGACCATTCCACAGTTGTACAAGTTTGCACACCTTTTTTTTCCTGATATCCTTTAACGTCGCAACTCTATCTTTACACCCTTCTACTTAAATTAAAATAAAAAATCTCTCTCGTTCTCTATACAGTGGAAACACACGCAAACATATGCATATTTTTCTCCAATTTTCTTTTCTCTAGCTTCCAGCTAACTAGGAAGGGAGTATTGTGGGAGTTGAAAACTCTTGGCCTTACTCGATTGTCGCCCTTTAACTCAGAAGAGCGACCTAGCTACGTCACTTCCTTTTTCTCGTATGTCTTTCTCTTTTCCGCTGAACGCTCGACCAGTCAAGATGTGACAAACACCGCTCCAGTGGGGCCATGAGCCACCACCGCGTTCCTGACTAGCCAGTCAACCGTAAGTAACGTTACTCATCTTCCAATGAACTCTTATTCTATCACTCTTTCCTGTATATTTATGCAAATAAATTGAATTTGTTTCGTTGATATATAACGGTATATTTTCGTCTTCATTATGCGACCTTTTGTCTTTTCAATTCCTCTACCATTAAATACACCCACCATTACACACATGGGGACGGGGTCATCTATCACGCAGCAGACCGTCCTGTCCTCAACACCGCGAGGAGAATTTAGTAAACATTAACATTTATAAAGGGCAAAGGATTTTTATGTAGGTCTAGAATGATCAAATGAATTTAACATCTACGCACGTGGGCTTAGTGAACAACTTTACATTTTTAAATTTCTTTCAGAAAATCTTTAAAATTTTATATGGAACATATTTCATATAGGTTTCATTAACGAATATTCAGTACATAACGAGAAAATTGAGATGAAAATTTCCAAAGGACTGTATAACTGGTGACGGTCAATAGAAGTACTCGCCAGCGAAAGTCCTTGTTTTTGTTAATCTATTATTATTATTATTATTATTATTATTATTATTATTATTATTATTATTATTATTATTATTATTATTATTATTATTATTATTCAAAACATTTTGTGTCCTGCTCTTTCGCGCGAGAATCTTCAATATATCGGCGATACATTAAATAGGTTAAAACGATTATACACTGATTGACTGTCAATTTTGAATACCAGACAGGTTATTTTCGGGTATCGCTTCCGTGGTCGAGTGGGAGAACTGCCGACTGTCAACACGACGGTTCTAAGTCCAATCGTTGGCTTGGGAGAGGTGCTACTTTAGCGGCACTGAGGAGTTGTGATACAACGAAACAGAACTGTATGTCGATAACTATATATATATATATATATATATATATATATATATATATATATAGAGAGAGAGAGAGAGAGAGTTTAAGAACTACGACAGAGTACTTAGCTAATGTTTGTTGACTTTTGTTGTATAAAACTTTGAATAATCGAACATTTAATCGAGACTGATCAAGCAAGACCCATAGTAATCAATCATCAGGCGAAATCTTATCCGTATATTTTAACGGACTGTGGATTTTGTTGGAAGATATTTTGGTCAAACTATCTTATGGCTGCTGTGTGAAATAATTGACTTATACAGTTCACTTACATCTCACTTTTTATTGCGTTTTCACCAAAACAATGTTTCAAAAAGAGACAAAATCAATATCGATGTGTTGTCTATTTTATTGAATTAACTTTTTTTTTCAAAGATGGGTATGTTTATATGTGTATCTATTTACACTGGTAAATAATTAGCCGATGATTATGAATATTGATAAACGACTATTAGGCGTTAAGTCGTCCGAGAGTCTGATCTTTCTAAGGATATCAATTTTGTCAGTGTTTTTCACGTGTGTCAAAAGTTCTTGGCAGACATACAAACATGCAGACACACATTTTTCCTTTCATATTATAGACTAGCGGGGGTATATGGCGTTTCCTGTTTGTGGAGAGGTCTTGTAGTAAAAGTACTGAGCAACGGAGCCATAAAAATGTTTCAAAAACCCTTAAGAAGGTGAAAAAGAAATCCGTGCCAGCGAAAAATAATTAGCCGCAAAGAAGAAAAAAAATCAAACGCTTTAGTAGCCGGGCGTTCGAAATGAGGTTAGTTATTGCAAGGGGTATGACGATTTTGCCAAAATATCGACGAAAAAACTGACCCCCTCCTTGACTAGCACAGAATTAATATTTTTGGCCAGTTTTCGGATATTTGTCGTCGATTAGGTAGTGGTTAAGTTATAATGATTAAGAAGTCCTAAAATTTCAGGTAACTTTAGATAAGAAAAAAGGGGTGGAGGTCAAGGATAATGTATTGGGGTAATTACCTGGTTTATTACTTTAGTTCGGGGTATGTGATATTTAGGATCAAATGTATCAGAGTTAGTTGGGTTATAAATGTGTAAATACACATATATACACATAAAATGCAAATCTCAATATCCCCTGTGTCAAATCCCGATGTGTATGGACATGTACACACACAGACAATTTCACTTTCATAGATTTCTTATGCATATATATTTTTTACCACTATATCTATTAAATTACTTAGCGAATTATATTTAATCCCAATCCTTACCTGCATTTTTTTTACTACTATTTTTATGTTTTCGTCTCAGGAAGCCAATATCTTCAGGCAGCCTGATCTGATCGGATCAGTAACAACAAAATCATATATATATATATATATATACATACATATATGTGTGTGTGTGTGTGTGCGTGTGTGTGTATATATATACATATAGACATACATACATATATATATATATATGTTTGTGTTAGTGTGTGCATGTGTGTATATATACATATATACATACATATATATATATACATATATAGACATGCATGCATATGCAGGCTTAGGGACCAACAAATCCAACTTGCCTCCTCCCTTGAGGCTTGCATTCACAAATATCCGTGGGCTTAGAACTAATTTAGCCGATGTTGAAGCATTTCTCCTAACAAATACCCCAGATATCTTAGCACTAAGTGAGACTAACCTACACTCCTCCATCCCCTCTAACTACTTTAACATGCCTGGATATCTCCCACTCTGCCGTAAGGACTCTGACAGACATATGCACGGACTTGGAGTTTACATTCGTAATACCCTTCCCTTGACTAGAGAAACAAATCTAGAAACGGATGATCAAGCCTTTATGTGCTTTAGACTAATCATGCAACACAACATTAGCTACTTTTACTTTACGCACCAACTTTTTTTATTTACGCACCAACCTAATATTTGATTCATATTGTTTTTATTAATTAAAAAAAACTCTTAGCATTGAATGTTGTTTCCAAAATGAATTTCTGTTACAAAATTATTTTTCTCGATATCATATTACGAAGTAAAATAAAATTTAAATAAATACATAAAATAAAAATAAATATAATAACTCATCGTATGTCCT
Source organism: Euprymna scolopes (assembly GCF_053919585.1). Classification (NCBI taxonomy): domain Eukaryota; kingdom Metazoa; phylum Mollusca; class Cephalopoda; order Sepiida; family Sepiolidae; genus Euprymna; species Euprymna scolopes. The sequence goes on from NC_136490.1 coordinate 167,305,941, forward strand.
AATTTTTATGAATAATTTAGAAGACGTTTTTTATTCGTTAAGAATAAAAACTATTTTTGCGCATGTATTATGTTTACTTTTACTTTCTCTACCGCTCTCCCTCGACCCAAGACTGCACCATAATAAACAAAGTATCTGACAGCATAGACACAGCACTCTCCTTCGACACTAGCGCCCAAGTACATGTATTTGGTGACTTTAATGTCCATCACAAAAACTGGCTTGGATTCTCTACTTATACAGATGCAGCAGGCAGCGCAACTCATAGCTTCTCTGTATCTCACTCCCTATCGCAAATTGTTACTTTCCCAACCCGCTTCCCTGATCAGGAAGAGCAACACGCATCACTATTAGATCTGTTTTTGACCACAGTTCCTGATGATTGTGTAACGAAAGCCGACAGCCCACTTGGGAACGCTGATCATGCGGTAATAATGGTTGAAATTGCCCTAAACTCCAGACCCAAAACTGAAGAGCCAGTGCTCAAAACAACGAGATATTATAAAAAGGCTGACTGGGAAGCTATCAGAGATCTTATCAGAGACGCCCCATGGGGAAATATATTTTCTCTTCCTGCTGAACAGTGTGCAACTGAGACCACTGAATGGTTCAAAACTGCAATCGAAGCGCATGTTCCCATGCGGAAATTCTATAGCAAGCCCCACTCTCCCCAATGGTTTACTTCGACTTGCGCAACTGCCATTGCTCAAAGGCAGCATGCATTCCGCAGGTTTAACCGACATAAGTCCAGTTCAAACAGACAAAAGTACAAAGAAGCTAGAAGTAACGTTAAGAAAGAAATAGCGACAGCTAAGAGGGAATTTACGGAAACCACTTAAAAACGCATCGAAGCACAAAAATTAGGAACTCGTGACTTCTGGAAAATCTACAACAGTGTAGTAAATAATGGGCAATCAACAATTCCCCCACTAACCAACAATCACGAGGTTCTTTGCTCAGCAACCGAGAAGGCTAACATGCTTGCCAGTCGGTTTGCCTCCAACTCTACACTGGACCCTCTAAAACACCCCCTACCTGACTTTCCTATGCGGACAGACGCCACGCTAGACGATCTGGAAATCACCCCTGCTCAGGTGCATGCTATCATAAAAAACCTTGACACTTCCAAAGCATGTGGACCCGACCTCATCCCTGCTGTGCTATTAAAAAAGTGCTCAGCCGAAGTAGCTCCAGTTCTCTCCAAACTCTACAACAAATGCCTTAATGAATCTTGCTTTCCGAGCTGTTGGAAAACTGCTTCTGTGGTACCAGTATTCAAGAATTCTGGCGAAAGAACTGACCCATTAAATTATCGCCCTATTAGCCTCCTCCCACTTTTCGCCAAAATATTTGAGACCTTAATTAACCATGCTCTAGTCCAGCACCTTACAGATGCTAAACTTCTGACCGACCATCAATATGGATTTAGACAAGCCCGTTCCACGGCAGACATCCTCACTGTAATCTCTGAACGCATATACCATTCACTGGACAAAGCGGGAGAGGGCAGAGCGGTAGCTCTAGATATATCTAAGGCTTTTGACAGGGTATGGCATGAGGGTCTCCTCAGGAAGATTAGATCTTACGGTATCACTGGTAGAATACTTAACATAATTAAATCCTTCTTAGATAAGAGACAAATCCAGGTTGTCCTCGACGGTCGTACGGCTAAACAATATAATATAAATGCGGGAGTGCCCCAGGGATCTATCCTTGGTACTCTGCTGTTCATGATATTCATAAATGACCTCCCCGACAAAATTGCCTCTGAGATGGGTATATATGCTGATGACACCACACTCTATAGCAGGCACGACAGGAAAACAAATGAACATATATCTAAAGTAATGGCAGAAACACTAGAGGATGACCTCAAATCAGTAGTGGAATGGGGACAAAAATGGATGGTAACGTTCAATGCCACCAAGACAAAACTGGTTTCATTCAATAATTACAAGAAACCTTCTCTACCACCTATAGCAATGGCCAACAACTCTTTAGCTGAGAGTACGTCTTTCAAGCTCCTTGGCCTAACGTTCACAGGAAACATGAGCTGGAACAATTACATCGAGGGCATTGCCAGGGCCGCTGCGAGGAAGGTGGGCTCTCTCTACCGTGCTAGAAAACTTCTAACACCCGAAAGTATCCTGTACCTCTATAAGGCCACTATTCGCCCATGTATGGAGTATTGCTGTCATATTTGGGCCGGTGCATCGGCTACTAGTCTCTCGCTTCTTGACAGGGTTCAAAAGAGAGTCGCAAATCTGATAGGCCCTAAACTGGCATCAAAACTTCAGCCTCTGTCCCATCGTCGAAACGTTGCATCCCTCTGCCTGTTCTACAAGTATTATAATGGTGAATGCTCTGAAGAACTGCAAGCACTTGTGCCCCCACGACGTGAACACCCTCGACAGACCCGACAAGCTACAAAATCCCACCCCACACTGTAGAGATCCCTAGATGTAAAAGATCTTTCTACTCCAGTAGTTTCTTCCCCAGAACTGCTAGACTTTGGAATTCCATTCCAGGTCACTGCTTCCCCAACTGTACTGACATGCATAAGTTCAAGTGCAACGTGAACCAACATCTCGCTGCCCTAATCCCTACATAGTACCCCAGTAGATGTTTCCCCTGATAGTAGCCCCCTACATTAAAGTGGCAATGTGCCTTGTTTGGGGTGAAAATGTAATTAAAAAAAAAAATATATATATATATATATATATATATATATATATATATATAACTACTTCATTTACTCACATAAATTTAATATACGAAAGTATAGATTTATGCGTAAACTAAGTATTTACTTCAAAAGTGCTCAATACGTAGGTAGAGCTAGTTAGTAATTTATAAAATATATATGGCGACTAAGCTACACTGAATATTCTGCGTTTCATCCACTGCCTGACGAATCCTACAGTGGATGAAACGCAGAATATTCAGTGTAGCTTAGTCGCCATATATATTTTATAAATTACTATATATATATGCACGTGGGATGATAAGTTTGGGAGAAGCTATATATGACGCTAGATAATTTGTGTGCGTTTAATACACGCCAAAATCAATCCTTGAGCTTCTTGTGTGTGTATATATATATATATACATACATATATATACATATATATATACATATATACATATAGACATACGTATATATATCATATGTTAGATAGTGTGTGCGTGTGTGTATATATATATATATACATATATATACATGAGTATATGCACATACATAGACATGCATATATATATATATATTTAAATAAGAGGGTAGTCACCAACAATGTGTATTTTCTAACATTATTTTATTATTCCACGGAATAATAAAATAATGTTAAAAAATACACATTGTTGGTGACTACCCCCTTATTTAATTATACATCTTTCTTTCGTTGGAATTTCTTAACCCATATTATATAAATATATCTAACTACAACGACAGAATGCCACCAACACGTAAAAAACCTGTAGAGGACACACCAGAATCCCAAACAACACCCAACATGGAAAACAAACATCTCGAGGATGAAATTCTAAAACTGAATGAAAAGATGGACAGAATAATCCTCATGATATCCCACCAACAGGATAAGGTACTAACCAATATCGACGAAATTATAGAACTCTTAAAAAAACAACAAGACCATTTAGAACATCTAAAGGAACTACATATCCGGAATGAAGCGCTGAAAATAAAAGCAAAAAACCTCCAAACATGGAAAACTCTTATTAAAAAGAGAAAAATGGCCGACTACCGTGCAGTCGAATGCAGCGACACCGCCCTAACCTACAGAACATTTTTAACCATGGCGGAGCAGTTTATCCCAAACAAATTCCGAGAAAAGGTCACACCACAAGACACAGAGGAGCAGAAGAAAATAAAAAGCCCTAAACATATCAAAACTACAAGCTGAAATCGGCATACAGGAGGACAGAAAGATACACCTCACAGAGGAATACACCAAAATCGATGATAAAATACTCACCGACATTAGAAAACTATGCCCCAAGGAAACCCACCAATTCCTTATTGAACTTTGGGAGTCTGAATGTAGAGAGGAGGAGGAAAAATCCAAAAGAATTATCGAAAGGAAGATAACATGGCTGAAGAATCTACCAGAAAAAGAAACAAACGAACAAGTACCGAACATGACCAGTCAAACCTACCAAAAACCGAACCATACCCGATTTCAACAGTTGGAGAGATTCCAAAACCAAAGTTAAGAAACGAGACACACATCACTCTCAAAGATACCCACACAACAGACCCAAACACACACAACGAAACGACCGGAACATATTCATACCATAAACCCATCCCCACCAACAAACTCAACCAGAACTCCCATCTAGAACACCACACATCCACACAAGAACGCAGGCACCATACACACACAAATACTACTATCAAAATGCTAAAATAAAAACATCAAAAACCGACAACCCACTACCATATGACAATACTAAAAGATACAACCTCCCACAACAATACGAAAATAGTTACTACTAACTACGTCACCCAACTCAGTCAAGAAACCACTATCTCTTACCCCATTCCACCCACACAAACCACTAAAAAATCCCCTTACTTAGCAACCCCCACCGAAACAGCACAATGGAACTAAACAACCCCTATAGATACCACCCAACACAAAACAATCCTTACAACACCCACCCCCAGTACCCCACAGTACAAAATCGACCCCCAAAATACCCCCCACACTAACACAACCAATCCGAATACCCCAGGTACCATCATAACCCATGCATCCCTACAAAACGACACAACCAACCTCCCAACCGGATCAACGAAACTAACGACCCTCACAACCATTTTTTAGGAATTCCTAACAAAATGACAACACCAGACTAGACAACAAAAAACCCAAAGTCATCAACCTATCTACAGAGACACTTACAAAGACGAAATTGAAGTACTAAAACTAGGCCTCAAATTCTGCCCAACTCCCAAAAGTAACATAGCAGAGTTAAAGAAAGACCTTAAAGAATTTTAACGCAAATTTAGACTCATAGATATACTTAATGACAGTGATAACACAGCAGACGACTCTCTAGTGAAAAACAAATCAACATACTTCCCCAACAAACATAAAAACACAAAAGCACTAAATACCTTCTTTGAAAGGCTCTGGAACCTCAACCCCAAACAAAAAGAAAACCCCACCAGTAATCTAACACGAAAACAAAATCAAGCACTTAAAAAAATCCAACACAATAACAACTTAGCTTTTCTTAGCACATTTGAAAATAATTTCTGACGAGGACGTTTCACAGAACGTCTGAAACGCGTAAAAACGATTTCAATGATTTAAAAACATTATTACAATGATCCAACCATAATTCTCAATGAAAAACCAAGACACGGAATAATAAAATAATGTTAAAAAATACACATTGTTGGTGACTACCCTCTTATTTAAATATACATCTTTCTTTCGTTGGAATTTCTTAACCCATTATATATATATGTATATATATACATATACGTATACTGGAACTGTTTCATTTCAAATGCTGCGCACTTATGTACAATGTTGAAAACATGTATAACAGAACTTAGAGAAATAATTATATGAAACGAATGTTCCACTAAGAAACCAGAAAAAAATGAATAATTTATGAATGAACATTAGTTTTTCAAATTGATTATTAAAATTAGTTTACCTGTAGTATGTCTCTCGCATATCAAGTACTGAGTATAATAAGAAGTTTGTTTTAATAACTTGAAAAAAAGTTAGGCTTTTAAAATCAATGTCAGTGCGACAAAAACATCAACTTTATAGATGGATAGATATAGTATTCTTTGCTAGTAAGTAGACGTCTATCGTGATAAGTTGTAAGATTGCACATCCAAAAACTAGAATAGCTGAAAGACTCAAAATTCATATTACAATTGTTTACATGATTAACGGATAAAGTATTTTGTTAAATTCAGTTGTATGTGACACTCTTCGGGAAGTTGAAAGTTCAATCCTCATTCGGATTACGTTACGGCTGATGAAACAAAATAATTCTTTTTCAATTACGTGCAGAATCCCGAGTTCGACAGAAAGACCCCCGAGTTCGACAAGATACACTTAAAGAAGGTCGGATGTTTCATCAGCCGAAATATTGTGACAATAGTATTCACTAATAGATGTGTATATTGGGAAGTTTGCCATGCTCATTTTGAAATAAAATCTCTATCATTAAACGGCTTATTTTAAATATCTCTGTAAAAGTCTGTTACAGCGAGCGGGCTGTAATGGTTAAGGTTGAAATAGCATTTTCACATTGAAACATGTGCATTAAATGAACATCTGGTTTTTATGCTAATGTTTGTTCGTATATCAAGGCTTGTAGGGCAATCGAAGATAAGGGTTGTAAGATGAACAGTGGTAATTTTCGAAGTTGAATCTGTCGAGGTAAGAAGGGGTACTCCCAGGATGCATCAGCAATAATTCACCTTTATATGAACAGTGTGTACTGAGTTGAAAGACATTATCGTCTACTGATGAATTATTCACTGTAAATCTGTTTTTAACCAGGAATTACATTATGATATATGGAAGGGAAAGAGAAGAAAACTATGTTTCAAAAAGAGACAAAATCAATATTGATGTGTTGTCTATTTTATTGAATTAACCTTTTTTTCAAAGTTGGGTATGTTTATATGTGTATCTATTTACAATCATAAATGATTAGCCGATGATTATGAACATTGTTAAACGACTACCAGGCGTAAAAGTTCAAGTGTGAATTATATATCATTTTATTCTCTTTTATGCAATGAGAGCAAAAAAAGTATTTACGAAAATTTTGATAGTATGATTTTCCCGAATTTTTTAACAATTCACGTTCGACATAAATAAATAAAAATCAAATTTTTCGTTTTCCTTGGAAAATGTAAAGTTAGTATTAGATGCAATAATAATTATACCGCTTCGTATTTAAAAATACAGATATTTCAGATTTGTATTCAATTTTATCCATATTTATTTATTGGACAATAATTATTTAAAATTCCTTTAATGTTTTAAGACACCTAAATCTTAAATCTAACATTTAAAAATTTTCTAGAATCCAAATCATGTAATTGATTTTTATCACAATTATAATAATATAAGAGTTATAAGATTTATTCTCATCCATTTTTATATTTTAATCTTCGTAAGGGGATAGACAATTACTCCTGAACTGTTATGTTGAAAAAATAAATTTCCCCTTTCCTAGGGACGAGCGTTCTATTTAAACCCTGTGTATCGCTTTATTGCAGGTCGATAATTTTTAATTGCTATGAAACACAGAGAAGTGGGATTCGGTACACTGGAGGAGCAAAACGAGGTGCCTTATTCCTCCGATTTTTGTGGCATTTGGACAAATATTTTGAAAATCATGCTATTTTTTTCTATTTGCTTGTAATTTTAAGTGTGTATCAATTTATTGCAGGTCTCTCAAAATGCGTAGAAAGGGTCGATTGAGAGCTAGTGAAAAGGAACATGTTGTTGTAAGTCTTGCAGAAGATTTATCTGTCGTAAATCTAGCCAAGGAGCTTGCAAGAGATCAAAGAACGTTGTCTTCATTCGTTGAAAATCCAAACATCAAACCAATGGAGGAACAAAAGCACAAGAAAATAAGTTACTGTTCGTGATGTTGGAAAAATTCACCGTCAACTTATCAAGCAACCGGGCAGTAACAATATTGCTATATTTGACAAGGCTGGAATACCTTCCTTGTCCAAAAAGATACGCTGCAATGTCTTAAACGAAATTGCAAGAATCATTAAACCCATAGCAAGATCTGTTTTAAACCAAACTCACAAAGAAAAACGTTTGGCTTGGGTTCAGAAATACATAAACACCAGCTTTGAAAATGTTCTTTTCGCCGATGAGGCCAGAACAACCCTTGATGAACCAGATGGGTGAGCCAAAGTTTGGAGTCCTCTTGGATTCCCTACCCCTCATCGATTCCGTCATCAACAGGGAGGTGGAGGTGTCATGTTTTGGGCTAGAATAATCTGCGATTAATTAATTGGACCATTTCGAATGCCAGAAAGTGTCAAACTGACAATCCAGTCTTATATTATATTTTTAAATGAGCATTCGTCACCATGGCTTGATGACCTTCCAGTCGCGCGACACCGAAAATTGATTTTTAGGAACGACAATACGCCACCTCACTTAACCAAGACTACAACATCTTACCTTAAGTTATTAGGCATTAGTGGCGAAAATTTGATGACATGACCACCTTGTTTTCCAAATATAAATCCAATTGAGCAGCTCTGGTAAATAATAAATATTAGAGTTTTCGAAAGGAGTGTTCAATTCTCATCGGAGGATAAAATTTGGACGAAGATTTTAGAAGTTTCTTATAGCATCACATCATCTCAAATCCGCCGATTGACAAAACCCTATTCAAAGTGATTTGGATGTCTTCAAGTCCAATGTTTACAAATTCCTAATGAACCGCCCCCTTAAGTAAACACTTAATCAAATCTCCACACTGACGTAATGTACTTGCAATAGCCCTTATCCCTGAGTGGCTTCCGGGCCTTGATAAGTGGTGATCACTGTGTAAAAAAAAAATTATAATAATTAGGAGGTGGGAACTGGAAAATATAAGAGATAATATTGTATACATAACAAACAAACTAGTTGTTGCAGCAATGAACTCTTTTATTATCGGTATGTTTGCAGGCCAAGTTCTTACTAAATACCTTGGGATACATTAAAAATAATTTAAAATCTTTATAGTGTTCAACAAATACATTATAAGTGAATCAATTATGAAAATTTCAAATCGTTTAAATATGTAGTAATATTTTACTTCGATGTTATTCGATAGGAAATATTATTTCGATTTATTACAACGAAAACATGTTTCATACACATAAAACTAGTGACATTATTGAAGCTATAGAATTTACGCCAGGTGCTCTGCGTTCCGTTATAATTCTGCTGACAAAGGGAGAATGAAAATCAGTTCCGTAATTAGATTTTTCATTTTTTTCTTTTCTTCTTTTATACCGATGATTCGTATTTTTCATCTTTCAAATCTTCCTAGTCAAAATGTTTCCTTTCTTTTCAATTACTTTATCTAACAAGCAATCTAACAAGCAATCTACCCTTTCTAATATTTTTACAGCTAATATATTTAATGCTTTGTAACATATTGTAATATAAGACGCAATCAAAAATCTTGCGTATTTAAGAATAAAAAAGAAAGAAAATAAAAAGCAAAATAAGTTTGATATTTATGTTTCTTTAAGACATTAGGAATGATTTGTGGTTGTACAACTCGCGATAGTTCAGTCCTATCCAATTGAAATAAAAATGAAAAACAGAAGTAAGAACTAAGCAGATAAAACGGTAATACAAATATATTTGCTCTGCAATAGTATTGATCACTTTTTCAGGTTTTTACTAATTACCAGTTTTGCTATATATATATATATATATATATATACACATATATATATATATATATATATATATATATGTTAGTGTGTGTGTGTGCGTGTGTGTTATTATAATATACAGTTTAACGGGGAACAAATATTAATTTTCATGTTTATTGCAAGAAGGTTCAGTTTTATTTACTATATAAGCGTAAACGTTCTCTGCAAATATGTTTTTTTAAATATTCTTATATCAGCGCTAAGTATAGACATAAAAAGCAAACAATAAAAAAACAAATCAACTAGAAATAGTCACCCCTAGAGGCAGTCTGATATATTCATAATTTGGAAGTTTTTTTTTTGCTTTATAATATGTTATCACAATGTACGCTTCACCTACATAATCTAGAATAATCGGTTATAACGGATAGTTATTTTAATAAATGATCAAAACAGAGATGTCACACACACACACACACACACACACACACACACACACACACACACACACACACACACACACACACACACACACACACACATATATATATATATATATATATATATATATATATATATATATATATATACGAGGTCGTTCCCAAAGTAAAGCCTTCTATTTTTTAACTAAAAATTTGAAGAGCTATGGAGCGACATCGTGAGCTCTAGAATTTAATTTTCTACATAGTCTTTACAATTCTCAATGAATTTTTCCAGAAATTCAATAACGTATCTCTTCTTTTGATGCACATCCAGACCAGGCGTTTTCTCTCTGAGTCTCACACCGTCAATATCTGTAATAGAGAAATGAAATTTTAAGGTCAGGAATGCATCAGTGCAGTCATCATAACGTTCAATTCAGGCGAAATAAAATAAAACAAGAATTTACTTCTGGAATGTTATAATACATACACACACACACACACACACACACACACACACACATACACACACACACACACACACGCACACACACACACACACACACACACACACACACACACATATATATATATATATATAAAAGACAGTCAACTAGCGTTTGTGTAATGTTCATAACTTCCACTAGTATAAACACTATAGATTGCCTAATGTTTTCATTCGAATTCCGCGTTTAATAATTCTTAAATCCATTCATTCTTATGGCAATTTTTTACTGGCTCTGGAGTAAAGACTTAGCAGATCGAGCAGAGCGTGACTTCCTTGATAGGATGCACGGCATGGGTTGTCACCTCCTACACTTATAATTGTTATTCAATATATATATATATATATATATATATATATATATATATATATATATATACGTGTGTGTGTGTGTGTGTTTTATCTCTTGGTTTTTGCGTGTATGTCTGCGGTAAATTATTGTCGTAGTGATTTTGCAAATTCAAAAACCATTTCAAAAATCAAATTTAAACATTCTAAAAAGATGGTGGCGAGTACAGTACTTTTTAAATGAATTCAGAAAAATGGAACTTTTTCAGATTCTGAGGATCAAAAATATTGCAGCCACCAACAGTTGATGTCAATTGGAGATTTTGTTCAAATCATGATAAAATCACAAATATTTAGCAATAAACAAAATTGCAGTAGTGATGCGAAGTAAAATTTGCGATTGCGAATGGAAAGTCACAGAAAAAAAAGACTAGGACGTCCAATACACAAATCTTTTTTTTTTATATATAAAGCCGAAGCCAAGAAAATCTCTACCAAAGGAGCCATCACGTGTGTTTTAGTTCCAGAATATGTTTGTAAATATGGAATCATTTGTTGGGGTGGGGCGCCAAATAAATGTGTGTACAAGTTTTTTTTTTAAAGCAAACATTAAATATAACATTAAAAACAAATCCCATCACTGATTGTTCAGTTTAATGTTTCGAAGTAATACGGTTCACAAAATATTTTTGCTATGTATTATTCGGATGAGTAATGCTCCAAACTTTAAGATATCAAATACTATCTTTAATTGAAACTAAAAAAACTATGAATTAATCTCTTATCTTTTTGTGATAAACAAGCGTCACTTCACGAAAGAAGTGAAGTTCCCATATTTAGCCCCTCAAATTAACCTTAATACAAATTCAAGTAAAAACATAAAATGTTTGATACAGATATTCATTGAAATACATAACATTTAAATTTCTTTTATAGTTTTCTGACCAAATAGTCTATTGGAACAGAATCCATCACTTTTATTGGGAGCGACAAGAAAATCTAGTTAAGTAGATACTTTTCCTTTAAAAAATTGAACGTAAAACTAGTTTGTATAGTATTAAAGCTTAATTAATCGGGCTTGTGAGGTCATCTATCTAGGGGATCGAAAATTTGATGTAAAACCTGTTTTTACATTAAATTTTTCAGTCATCTTAGTTCACTTTGTCACTGATACTAGGCTTTGTAGAAGAACAGATCACGATTTATGTATCGTACAGCGCGCAACATGACTTCCTATATGTACATGATTACTGGTTAATAGTACAAAGTTCCATAACAATGTACTTTCGACAACTCTGTTGCTCAAGATTCGTCCGACTTTTTTTCGTCTTAACATTTCATGGCACATATTTTGTTGTTACATTTTAAACTTGCAATGTTGTTACATTTAACACTTGTCATGTTACATTATAAACTTATATTGTTTTTACATTTTAAACTTGTAATGTTGTTGTTACATTTTAAACTTGTAATGTTCTTATTACATTTAAAACTTGTAACGTTATATTTCATTTTCCAATTGTAGCGTAGTTGTAATATTTTTCGGAAAGTATAACGTTGTTACATTTTAAACCTGTAACGTTGTTGTAACAGTTTAAACTTTTCACGTTGTTGTTACATTTGACACTTGTTATTTTGTTACATTGTACACTTGCTATTTTGTTGTTACATGTTAAACTTATAATGTTTTGTTACATGTTAAACTTGTAACGTTGTAGTTCGTTTTTAACTTGTAACGTTGTTATATTTTTAGAAACTTGAACGGTTTCTGTTACATATTAAACTTACGTTGTAGTCCATTTTAAACTTGTAACGTTCTTGTTACATTTTTAACTTGTAACGTTCTTGTTACATTTTAAACTTGTCACGTTCTTGTTACATTTTAAACTTGTAATGTTGTTGTTACATTTTTACCTTATCTGGCATAGCTTATGAATATCTCGAAAAGAAACAAAGGAAACAATTTGATACGATCTTTTTAGTTTAAAGATAAAGAATTTTTTTAGTTTAAAGATAAAGAAGTTCTTTTAGTTTAAAGATACTGAATTTATTTTTATTTTAAAGATAATGAATTTTTTTAGTTTAAAGATAATTAATTTTTTTTAGTTTAAAGATAATGATTTTTTTTAGTTTAAAGATAATGAATTTTTTTTAGTTTAAAGATACTGAATTTATTTTTAGTTTAAAGATAATGAATTTTTTTAGTTTAAAGATAATGAATTTTTTATAGTTTAAAGATAATGATTTTTTAAGTTAAAAAGTAATGAATTTTTTAGTTTAAAGATTATGAATTAATTATAGTTTAAATATGATGAATTTATTTCCGGTCGTTTCAACAGCAAATCGCCTAACATTATTTTCAAACGAGCCACAATATAATCGATTAACAATTTCTTATTCTGCAGTATAAACAGTTGTCATGTGTGTAATTCGTTTGGCGTTTTAGGGTCATCAACAATCTTGCAAAGGTTTACAGTTTTACGAGTCTTGCATTTTTATAGAGCTCTTTTTCCCGCCAACACGCGCTTTCTCTCTTCTTTTTGCTTCTGTTCTTTCTCCGATGTCTATATATGCATTTACTTTTGTAACGTCACCCTCGCCCACGGCTTGGTCATTTGTATACGTGGCAGTGACTTTGTTACATAAACACAATAAGATAAAATTTCTGCGTTCATGTTAATTCAGATACTTTCGACTTTTTGTGAAATTTTTAGAATAGACATGTAGCTTTAATTAATATTTATTCTTCATTTTTAGTTTCTTTGCAGTATTTTAGAGACATGCAGACGATACAGAAATCTAAGAACACATCAATCACGATAAGTGTACCAGACACATTTCTGTTAATAGCTAGGCTGTTCCGACATATGGGAATATCATTATTATTAATATTATCTATGCGGATAGGGTCCCACATATAACATAACGATGCTGTTTAACTTAAATGGCGATTACTTTATTGGAAGTAATCCGTGCGATTCTTAGATGTATGCTCGCATCCACTTCAAATTCAAACGTGACAAATGCATCGATTAGCAGGCAAATCTTCGACTGCAGAAAATGGTCTCCTTCGTAAATATACATTTCTTTGCGAAATATATATATACATGGATTCGGCGTAAATATACATTTCTTTGCGAAATATATATATACATGGATTCGGGCAATAAGAATAAACATTTTACCAGAATAAAGGAAGTGTAACCTTAAATCTAATATGAATATTGTAAATATGATAATAATCTCAACCAAATAAAAAAGCTCAATACAACCACAACGGGAAGTAGAGCTTGTCATAAGAAAAAAAAATCAAAACAGTAAATTTATAAAGAAATTTATTGTTCGACAAACTATTCCAAAAGATTTTATTACGTGATCCTTAATACGCGGAGAAGTCTATTCTTTTCAGAAGAAAGATAATCGCAAATGTCCTTATATATATATATATATATATATATATATATATATATATATATATATATATATTTATATATATATATATATATATATATATATATTTATATATATATATATATATATATAAATATATATATATATTTATATATATATATATAGTAGTGAGTTAGAAAAATATATATGACAATTAAGCTACACAGAATATTCCGCGTTTCATCTACACTAGGATTCGTCAGACTTATGCGAAAAGTTGTTGTAGTCTTGCATTTTTTTGTACGCATATTCTATTAAATTTTTAGTTAGCCAATCAGCTTCCTAGTTTCCACCGCTCCCTTCCTAATCAGCTAATGGGCAGGCACTTACAGAACAAAGGCCCAGTTAACCGTATGTTGAACCTTTCCTTTGTGTGTGCTTTTTTAGCAGAGTGTTGATATCTAGTTACTTGACATATTTTAAACATATATATATATATGTATATATATATGTATATATATATGTATATATATATATATATATATATATATATATATATATATGTACATACAGTTAGCGATAAACAGCTGGTTCATCGTTTATGCCTCATCAGTGATGTTAGACATAGCTATTATAATCACACTGTGAAACGAGACGCAGACAATCGTCTAAAATGTCAAGTAATTTTCTTATTGCACAAAAAAAACTAGGATACTGAAACTATACGAAATTTAAGAGGTCTATGTATTCACTATTTTTATGTTTATTTTTTTTAAGCTTGTCGTGAAAGTTATTATTTAAATTAATTAAAGAGGATTAATGTTTTACACTAATTGGGAACTGTTATCAGTTAGAAGGGTGCACACACGAACTTACGCACACATATATAAATATATATTTGAAGATGTGGAGCTATCAGCATTTATTAAATCAAAATATGCTTATTTTTAATAGTTATTTGCACATTTTTATTTTAAAAACTATTGTGTTCAAATATATATAATACGTTTTTCGAAGATGTTGCGTTTTTATCAGATATTGTCTTAAAAAAACATTGTAGCTTGGAAAAAGTTGTTTGATAATTTTATGAAGAGTGTACATCTATGTTATCATGCTTTTTGAATCATTATCATTACATTTTGATGCATGTCGGTTGAGTTTGGTAAACAATATGCACTATTTGAACAATGTTTTGATATAGCAGTAGAAAAAATCGATTTTATAGCAAAGCATTGAGCAAATAATTAACACGCTTCATTGACCTAAATTGGCACGCTTAATATGCAATGATAATGATTTAAAAAGGAAGATGAAACGAAATAACACAGCGAATGTTCGCACATACAGTTTGAATTAAATTGAATTCAATTGCTGAATAATAAACATTTTTTAATAATTAGTAAATATTAATTACTCTACTACTATAAATATAAACAGTTTTCTAATTGAAGCAAACACGCTACGCATATATAAATAAATATATATTTATTTATTTATTTACTATCCACTTATATTGTGCTTCCTTTTTTAAAATTAAATATGTTTTTAACTATTTTTCAAGATATATTTAACATATTTTATAAATCATTTGTTCATATTATAAGCTCTATTTCCTTTTCGGTTTTATTGAGCTTTTTATATCTGGCTGAGTTTATTTTACTTGTAAACATTAAGTCTTTAATATTTATAATATATTTTAAGTTTACCATTTTGATTACCTTAGTAAACTTATTGTAACTTTTATTTTATATATATATATATATATATATATATATATATATATTAAGTTTAGATGAGATAAGTCATCGGTACCATCGGTTGCAAAGCTGATAATAGGAAATCTATCTCATATGTTTATAACCGGAAGTGGAAAAATGCACATACATTCCGGTTATGAACAGATGAGATAAATCGGCTGAAGAGTGCTTGATATGGGGGCCTAAAACGGTTCCCTATTATCAGGTTTTAAACTGACGGTGACTTATCTAAACTTAGTGAAAATAAAAATATAAATTTTACGCTCTAATTTTGAATTTTTTTCCTTATAAGAGAGCACTCTGCTGCAATACTGAAATACTTTTTCCAAAATTTAATTAATATATATATATATATATATATATATATATATATATATATATATATATATATATATATATTTATATACAAGCAAAAGTACCCGTCGTTGACTTGGTTCAAAAACAGCCTACAGAAAATGGAATCTGATTTATGGAAGTATTAGTGGTTATGAAAAGGAAGGGCTGTAAAGAGATAACTTCGAATTTGGGGGTATCAAAACCAAAGCCAAATATTATGAAAGTAAAAATAAAATTGATAACCCCCATAAATTATTATACCATACTCGTCACACTGAAACACTTATCACAATATTCTGTGGATCTATATTCAAAAACCTTGTTAAACTTTGTAACATATTTCCATTCTATGGAGGTCAGGCGCGAACGAACATCCCATAATTTTACTATACCATACCGCAGGAAAGGAACGAAGCTACTTGAATTTTTCATGAAAATGTCTCTAGACAAGACATGAAGCCACTTGGAATTTTTTATGAACTTTTTTCTAGAGGAAGCATGCTTCCACTTGATAAATCCATGATCCACGACACTGACAATTGGTATCATGTCTCCAAATATCACAAACTACTGATTAAAAATCAGGTAAATGGATCAAGTAATGCTGAGTGCTTATTTTTATTTTTTTTACATGGAGGTCAACACTTATCAAGGCCGAGAAGCCACTCGTGTTATTGTGTGTACTGTAATTAGTGGGATAGTGTTGCAGTATTCGTTAGCATTGGAGATTTGATAAAGTGCCATTACTTAAGGGAGCGGTTCATCAGGAGTTTGTTTATGTTGGACTTGAAGGCATCCATGTTGACGTCAAGAGGGTAACAGGCGAGCGGTAGAGAGTTCCACAGGCTTGCAGTTCTAAGACACAAAAAACACCCGTCTAGCAGAAAACACTATCAATAAGTTCCCCCACTCTTTATCTGTGTCTAAACCTAAACGTAGATTCCATGAAAAAAAGCTTCTTTCTTAGAAGTGCACGCCTATGTAATCGCCTTCCATTTTCCTGCTTTCCAGCTGACTACAATATAGTTGTCTTCAAGTCTAACGTAAACAAGTTCTTGATGAGCCGTTCTATATAAGTTAACAAATTTACCGAATTTCCATTACTAACGATTACTATATTGTCCAATTGTGTATTGTACACTCTTTAATCCTTATCATCGAGTGCCATCTTGGCCTTGATAAGTGGTGATGCCTATGAAAAAAACAACAAAAAGAACTATTCATTAAACTATGTTGCCTCTTAACAATCTATTAAGTAAGTCCCAAGTCGGACACAAGTAAACTAATACAGATAAAAACTGAACCACCTGATGTGCATGGGCGATCTAAAACTTTTTGCAAGAACCAAAAAAGAAATAGAAAAAAAGAAATAGAAAAAAAGAAATAGAAAAAAGAAATAGAAAAAAAGAAATAGAAAAAAAGAAATAGATAAAAAGAAATAGGAAAAAAAGAAATAGAAAAACAGAAATAGAAAAAAATAAAATAGAAAAAAAGAAATAGAAAAAAAGAAATAGAAAAAAAGAAATAGATAAAAAGAAATAGGAAAAAAAGAAATAGAAAAAAAGAAATAGAAAAAAATAAAATAGAAAAAAAGAAATAGAAAAAAAGAAATAGAAAAAAAGAAATAGATAAAAAGAAATAGAAAAAAAGAAATAGAAAAACAGAAATAGAAAAAAATAAAATAGAAAAAAAAGAAATAGATAAAAAGAAATAGAAAAAAAGAAATAGAAAAAAAGAAATAGAAAAAAAGAAATAGAAAAAAAGAAATAGATAAAAAGAAATAGGAAAAAAAGAAATAGAAAAACAGAAATAGAAAAAAATAAAATAGAAAAAAATAAATAGAAAAAAAGAAATAGAAAAAAAGAAATAGAAAAAAAGAAATAGAATAAAAGAAATAGGAAAAAAGAAATAGAAAAAAAGAAATAGAAAAAAAGAAATAGAAAAAAAGTAATAGAAAAAAAGAAAAAGAAAAAAAGAAATAGGAAAAAAGAAATAGAAAAAAAGAAATAGAAAACAAGAAATAGGAAAAAGAAATAGAAAAAAAGAAATAGAAAAAAAGAAATAGAAAAAAAGAAATAGAAAAAAAAAATAGGAAAAAAAGAAATAGAAAAAAAAGAAATAGAAAAAAAGAAATAGAAAAAAAGAAATAAGAAAAAAAGAAATAGAAAAAAAGAAATAGGAAAAAAGAAATAGAAAAAAAGAAATAGGAAAAAAGAAATAGAAAAAAAGAAATAGGAAAAAAGAAATAGAGAAAAAGAAATAGAAAAAAAGAAATAGAAAAAAAGAAATAGAAAAAAAGAAATAGAAAAAAGAAATAGGAAAAAAGAAATAGAAAAAAAGAAATAGAAAAAAGAAATAGAAAAATAGAAATGAAAAGAAATAGGAAAAAAGAAATAGAAAAAAAGAAATAGAAAAAAAGAAATAGGAAAAAAAGAAATAGGAAAAAAGAAATAGGAAAAAAGAAATAGGAAAAAAGAAATAAATAGAAAAAAAGAAATAGAAAAAAGAAATAGGAAAAAAGAAATAGAAAAAAAGAAATAGAAAAAAGAAATAGAAAAAAAAGAAATAGGAAAAAAGAAATAGAAAAAAGAATAGAAAAGAAATAGAAAAAAAATAGAAAAAAGAAATAGAAAAAAAGAAATAGGAAAAAAGAAATAGAAAAAAAGAAATAGAAAAAGAAATAGAAAAAAGAAATAGAAAAAAGAAATAGAAAAAAAGAAATAGAAAAAAAAGAAATAGGAAAAAAAGAAATAGAAAAAAAGAAATAGAAAAAAGAAATAGAAAAAAAAGAAATAGGAAAAAAGAAATAGAAAAAAAAGAGAAATAGAAAAAAGAAATGAAAAAAGAAATAGAAAAAAAAGAAATAGAAAAAAGAAATAGAAAAAAAAGGAATAGAAAAAAGAAATAGAAAAAAAGAAATAGAAAAAAAAGAAATAGAAAAAAAAGAAATAGAAAAAAAGAAATAGGAAAAAGAAATAGAAAAAAAAGAAATAGAAAAAAAAGAAATAGAAAAAAAGAAATAGAAAAAAAGAAATAGAAAAAAGAAATAGAAAAAAAGAAATAGAAAAAAAGAAATAGAAAAAAAGAAATAGAAAAAAAGAAATAGAAAAAAAAGAAATAGAAAAAAAGAAATAGGAAAAAAGAAATAGAAAAAAAGAAATAGAAAAAAAGAAATAGAAAAAAAAGAAATAGAAAAAAAGAAATAGAAAAAAAGAAATAGAAAAAAAGAAATAGAAAAAAGAAATAGAAAAAAAAAGAATAGGAAAAAAGAAATAGGAAAAAGAAATAGAAAAAGAAATAGAAAAAAAGAAATAGGAAAAAAAGAAATAGAAAAAAAGAAATAGAAAAAAAAGAAATAGAAAAAAAGAAATAGAAAAAAATAAAAGAAAAAATAAAAAAATAGAAAAAAAAGAAATAGGAAAAAAGAAATAGAAAAAAAGAAATAGAAAAAAAAGAAATAGGAAAAAAGAAATAGAAAAAAAAGAAATAGAAAAAAAAGGAATAGGAAAAAAGAAATAGAAAAAAAGAAATAGAAAAAAAGAAATAGAAAAAAAGAAATAGAAAAAAGAAATAGAAAAAAAAGAAATAGGAAAAAAGAAATAGGAACAAAGAAATAGAAAAAAAGAAATAGAAAAAAAGAAATAGGAAAAAAGAAATAGAAAAAAAACAAATAGGAAAAAAGAAATAGAAAAAAAGAAATAGAAAAAAAGAAATAGAAAAAAAAGAAATAGGAAAAAAGAAATAGAAAAAAAGAAATAGAAAAAAAGAAATAGAAAAAAAGAAATAGAAAAAAAGAAATAGAAAAAAAGAAATAGAAAAAAATAGAAAAAAAGAAATAGAAAAAAAATAGAAAAAAAAGAAATAGAAAAAAGAAATAGAAAAAAAAGAAATAGGAAAAAAAGAAATAGGAAAAAAGAAATAGAAAAAAAGAAATAGAAAAAAAGAAATAGAAAAAAAGAAATAGGAAAAAAGAAATAGAAAAAAAGAAATAGAAAAAAAGAAATAGAAAAAAAGAAATAGAAAAAAAGAAATAGAAAAAAAGAAATAGAAAAAAAGAAATAGAAAAAAAGAAATAGGAAAAAAGAAATAGAAAAAAAGAAATAGAAAAAAAGAAATAGAAAAAAAGAAATAGAAAAAAAGAAATAGAAAAAAAGAAATAGAAAAAAAGAAATAGGAAAAAAGAAATAGAAAAAAAAGAAATAGAAAAAAAGAAATAGAAAAAAAGAAATAGAAAAAAAGAAATAGAAAAAAAAGAAATAGAAAAAAAAGAAATAGAAAAAAAAGAAATAGAAAAAAAGAAATAGAAAAAAAAGAAATAGAAAAAAAGAAATAGAAAAAAAGAAATAGAAAAACAGAAATAGAAAAAAAAGAAATAGAAAAAAAGAAATAGAAAAAAAGAAATAGAAAAAAAGAAATAGAAAAAAAGAAATAGGAAAAAAGAAATAGAAAAAAAGAAATAGAAAAAAAGAAATAGAAAAAAAGAAATAGGAAAAAAGAAATAGAAAAAAAGAAATAGAAAAAAAGAAATAGAAAAAAAGAAATAGGAAAAAAGAAATAGAAAAAAAAGAAATAGAAAAAAAGAAATAGAAAAAAAGAAATAGAAAAAAAGAAATAGAAACGCTAATAAACACAAACACGAACTACAAGCTCTTGTACCCCTTCTACATAAATACGCCCGACAAATCCGACAAGCAGCAAAGTCCCATCCCCACAGAATAGATGTAAGAAAGCCATCTACTCTAATAGTTTCTTCCCCAGAACTGCTAGGCTTCGGAATTCCCTTCCGGGTTCCTGCTTCCCCAACTGTAATGACATGCAAAAGTCCAAATGTAAGCAGGCATCTTGCTGCTCAACTCCCTACATAGTATCCCTGCAACTTATGTTCATGATAGTAGCTCCCTACATCAAAGGCGCAATGTGCCTTGTTTAAATGTTTTAAAAATCTCCAGTCAGAATATTCGAATAAAATTCGCTATGGAAAAATGTGCACTACTAGTTATAAGAATGGAAACTGGAGGCAATGGAATAGCATAGAACCACAACACTAAGCGCAGATAAGCATGGAAGCTATAAATATTTTGGAGTTCTGGAATGAGACAATAAAAACAAGAGTAATAAAAGAGAAAATTGGAAAGGATTACTCAGAAGAACAAGAAAACTCCTTGAAACTAAACCATATAGTAGAAACCTAATAAAAAACGTAAACACATAGGCAGTGTCACTAGTAAGACACTTCAGACGTTGTATGAGTTGAACCAAAGAAGTACTAAGATATTCCGATCAGAATACGAGGAAACTTATGATGATACACGATGCACTACACCCAAAGGATGATACTGATCGACTCTACGTGAAAATGATAATGTGGAATAAGAGGTCTTGGTTATAGAGAAAACTGTGTTAATGACACAGAAAAAAGAATAAAGGCGGTTATAAAGTTCCAAAGAGACACGTTCTGGTCAAACGGTAACAAACATAACCCGATTTCTTTTTTTTTTTACACAGTGATCACCACTTATCAAGGCCCGAAAGCCACTCAGGGATAAGGGTTATTGCAAGTACAGTACGTTAGTGTGGAGATTTGATGAAGTGTTTACTTAAGGGGGCGGTTCATTATGAATTTGTTAACATTGGACTTGAAGTCATCCAAGTTGTAGTCCGGTGGAAAGCAGGCAGACGGAACAGAGTTCCACAGGCGTGCAGTTCTAAGAAAGAAGCTTTGTTCATGGAATCCGCGTTTTGATTTAGGCACAGCTATAGAGTGGGGAAAATTTTTCACAGTGGATTCAGCTAGACGGGTGTTTTTCGTGAAAGATTGGCGAGAGGGGACCAGAGATTGGAGTTCAGACGAGCACCTGCCATGGAAATAACGATAAAACAAGGATAGGCTCGCAACGTCTCTTCTGTGGGAGAGAGATTGCTTGGTAGAGAAAAGGGCATCCCCCACTAAGCCACGAAGTCTATTTTATACTCTGTCAAGGCAGACACACCAAGCAGTGTTCACCGTTATGTAAGTGTAGTTCTAGGTGGTTCCGATTTTCAGAACACTCAAGAAAGTTAAGTAGCATTTACGATAACTCGGTTTGATGCGTGGTTCCACTTATTCCTCTCTTCACAAGTGGTCCGCAAGTAAATGAACAAAATAAAAACTATATAAAAAAAATGGAGAAAATAACTAAGAAAATAAACTGAAAATCTCGCAGACCGCAATTTGTATTCAGCGCAAGGTAGGTGCACTTGTGTGCTTGCTATCCCCTGAAAGAATTTAATTCAAATGAACGGTTTAGTTTGATAGTTGAGTCACAAATTCCAAGGATTAGTTGTTAAATAAAACTAATGACTACACTGTCTTGTTATTATACAGTGCAATTAAAAGTAAAATATATACATTTTTTTTAAACGTAAATATTTACTGTCGCGTGTAACAGTCCGTTCAAAAAAAGAATCTATTTGCAACGTACGTTTATTTTTCTCTTTCTTTCTTCTCTCTCCTTTGTGGAACTTTCGTTGCCTGTGGTCAGTGAGAGTTAGGGGAAGCGGCAGGGTTACAAAGGAAGCTAGTCAGATTCAACTCAACTGCCAAAATTCGCTCACAGATACTTACTTATAGTAAGGGAGGGGGAAAAGGGCTAACGAGGTCTGAAGTCCTAATTAGCCAATCAGCCTCTGCATTATCAAAATTGAATTTATCCGGATTGGACAATTTGGTCAAATCACCTGTGCATATTAATTAAGTAACTTCCCACCGAAAGCTTCTCTCGCTGAGCAAACCTTTGGGATTGAGCCTCGGGTTAATACTGTTCCCAAAGTTTAGACAAAATAGCTCTAATACTATTCTCCCTAAATAACTGGTTTCATCAATCTCCAATCCGTTCAACTGAAGTTATTTTTACTTATTTTGGTTTGAGTCATCAATCAAACAAATGGAGTCAACAAGGCAATCGAGAATTGTTCGAGATTGTTCACATAATAAAAGCTCTTACTCAGCTCTATTTTAATCGTTAATAATACAACACTCCATTACAGGTGGTTGAGCAACATAATTACCGTAGCAAGAGACACCGAAAAAATAAACAGAGAAAAACGACATAAAGGAGAAGAGAAAAATGTGAAAAAGAGACAATTACACGGATGTTTCATAAGGATGACAAAAGATGAAAATAATAAAAATACTTCGATATGTCTACACGAAAGAGACCTAAACAGAAAAATTGAATCGCTAATAATAAACGCACAGGATTATGCGATAAGAAGAAACCACACCAAAGCAAAGATCGACAAAAGACAAGAAAACAGAAAATGCAGACTCAGATGATAATGAGACCAAACAAAAACAAACACATTATAAGCTAATGCAGCAAACAAGCCTAAAAAAATAAAATAAAATAGACACTTGATGGAGTTGCACTGCAATGCAAACAAATGTATCATGAACACCCAGACAAATGGTACAAGAAGAAACCGGCAACAATACTTGAAAATGAAAGTCACAAAAGTCGATGGGTGATGGGCATACAAACATAAACGTATCCAAGCAAGAACAATTAATGTAATAATAATAATTAACTGGAAAGAAAAATTACTTCCAAATCGTAAATGTCGCTGTTTTAGCAGATCTCAGGGTGAAAATCAAGAAGACTAAACAGCGGAGCAAATACACAGATCTAGGAAAATTTGAAGATGAAAAAAGTCAAGATAACACTAAGAATAATAGGATCGTTGGGAACAAAACAGGAAAACTTTGAAAAAATAATGAAAGAAACTGAAACAAAAGAAGATACAACGTATTGCAATAATAAAAACAAAAATTAATATGAACACAAATATTTTTTTATTATTACATTTTCACTCCATACAATACACATTGCCACTTTGATGTAGGCGGCTAAAATTAAGGACACAATCTAGAGGGGCACTATGTAGCGAGTTGGACAACAAGATATCTGTTCACATTACACTTAAACTTCTGCATGTCGGTACAGTTAGGGAAGCAGGGGTCCGGAAGGGAGTTCCAAAGTCTAACAGTTATAGGGGAAAACACTACTGGAGTAGAAAGCTCTCTTACATCTAGGTATCTCTACAATGTAGGGGTGGGGATTTAGCTGCATGTCGAGTTTGTCGGGGGTATTTACGTCAAGGGGGTACACGTGTTTGCAGTTCGTCGGAGCACTCACAATTAAAATACTTGTAGAACAGGCAGAGGGAGGCAAAATTTCATCAGTGGGACAGAGGCTGAAGCCTTGATGACAGTTCAGGACCTATCAGGTTGGAGACTCTCTTTTGAACCTTGTCTAGGAGTGAGAGGCTAGTAGCAGATGAACTAGCCCAAATATAACAACCATAGTCAATACATGGGCGAATGGTGGCCTTATCGAGGTACAGATTACTTTCAGGCATTAGTAGTTTTCTAGCACGGTAGAGGGAGCGTACATTATTCACAGCGTTCCTGTCAATGCTCTCAATGTAATTGTTCCAACTCATGTTCCCTGTGAACGTTAGGCCGAGGAGTTTAAAAGATGTACTTTCAGATAAAGAGTCATTGGCCATTGCTATTGGTGGTAGGGAAGGTTTCTTGTAATTATTGAAGGAAACAAGGTTAGTCTTGGCAGCATTGAATGTGACCATCCATTTTTGTCCCCATTCCACTAACAATTGGAGGCCTTCCTCCAGTATTTCTGTCAGTTTCTTAGATATGTGTTCATTTGATTTCCTATCGAGTACAACTTGGAGTTTTCTCTTACTTAAGAAGGATTCAATTGTTTAGTATTCTTTCAGTGAAACCATCTGATCTGATGTTCATGAGAAGACCTGTCAAAAGCCGCACTAGTCTTCTCTGCTTTGTCCACTGTATGGTATATACGTTCAGAGATTACAGTTAGGATATCTGCTGTAGAACGGGCTTGCCTATATCTATATTGTTTGTCGGTCAGAAGTTTAGCACCTGTAAGGTGATGGAGTAGAGCTTGGTTAATTATGGACTCAAATATTTTGGCGAAAACCGGGAGAAGGCTAATGGGGCAATAATTTAATGGGTTAATTCTTTCACCAAAATTATTGAAGACTGGTACCCCAGAAGCGGCAAACCGATGCTGCCTATACACGCACACACACACACACAATATATATATATATATATATATATATATATATATATATATATATATATAGTCCTGGTTAAAATCATAAGAGAAAGTAAGCGTTTACGCATAATATCGAATTTTTAATAAAACAATTGGTTGAAACCATTGGCAAAAGGTTGTGTAGATGTAAAAATAAAAAAATGTACTAAATTTAAAAATGCATACGTTTTTTATGAAATATGGAAGGGAGGGATGTTACATGATAAGGGCTGTCCCCTTTTCATGTAAGTATAAAAATAGAGAGTTTAGTTATTGTTTAAATTACCTGTAGTATTGTTTAAATTATATGTAGTATTGTTTAAATTATCTGTAGTATTGTTTAAATTACATGTAGTATTGTTTACATTACCTGTAGTATTGTTTAAATTATCTGTAGTATTGTTTAAATTACCTGTAGTATTGTTTAAATTATCTGAAGTATTGTTTAAATTATCGGTAGTATCGTTTAAATTACCTGTACTATTGTTTAAATTACCTGTAGTATCGTTTAAATTACCTGTAGTATTGTTTAAATTACCTGTAGTATCGTTTAAATTACCTGTAGTATTGTTTAAATTACCTGTAGTATTGTTTAAATTATCTGTAGTATTGTTTAAATTACCTGTAGTATTGTTTAAATTACCTGTAGTATCGTTTAAATTACCTGTAGTATTGTTTAAATTATCTGTAGCATTGTTTAAATTACATGTAGCATTGTTTAAATTATCTGTAGTATTGTTTAAATTATATGTAGTATTGTTTAAATTACATGTAGTATTGTTTAAATTATCTGTAGTATTGTTTAAATTACCTGTAGCATTGTTTAAATTACATGTAGAATTGTTTTAATTATCTGTAGTATTGTTTAAATTATCTGTAGTATTGTTTAAATTATCCGTAGTATTGTTTAAATTACATATAGTATTGTTTAAATTATCCGTAGTATTCTTTAAATTACCTGTTGTATTGTTTAAATTATCTGTAGTATTGTTTAAATTATCTGTAGTATTATTTAAATTATCTGTAGTATTGTTTAAATCACCTGTAGTATTGTTTAAATTATCTGTAGTAAATATGCTGGATGTGCTCCCCGTTGACATCTATGCATTTCCGGGCAACTTTTTAACAACTTTTGCAAATACTGCCTGTAGATATTCTCTGGTGATTCTCCTGATAGCGTTTGGAATGTTCTCCTTTTGTTAGTCTAGAAATGTGAGGATCATTTGCATAAACTTTTTGTTTTAAAGTCTCTCCAAAGATAAAAATCACATGATGGCAAGTCAAGGGAACGTGGTGGCCATAACCTTTTGCTTATTGTTCTCTCTTCCGTAAACATCTCATGAACTCGTGTTTGTGATCTCTGAGACGTGTGACATGTAGCGCCATCTTGTTGGAAAAATAATTGCATTGTTGTGTGGGGTTCTGTCTGTTGTTAAGAGAAATATTCAAGAGATCGGGGTCCGTTTAAGTAAGCCACCCTGTATAAAACCTGTGTCAGCAAGAAGTGAAATTTCGCCCCAGGATCTGATTGTTAGATCTGACATAGCATTGAAGATTGGCAAAGACAAAACGTGCCATATCGATCTGCTTTTACGTATGAACCACGACATGCACTGGCCATACTGTAGAGAGTGGAATAGGTGTAAGTGAAGATCCCGGTGAATAAAGAAATGTGGGCGAAACCGCCCAATCCTCGCTATACAAATCGCTGCAGAAGAGGCACGGTGACTAAAGTACTATCCAAGAACACAGTGGCAGTTAGTGGAATGTCACGTCACATCTTAGATATACAGAATGTTTCTTTACTAGCGGAAGAGGAAATTAATAAAGTTGTTACACACATGTGTCCACAGTGGACTGTAGTGCTCGGTACAGACAAAAAGAATTGAAAAAATTCCTGACGCTTCTTTTTATATGCTGGCGATATTGCCACATCATATGCAATTGAGATGCTTCTTGGTTAAATTTTTAAAAAAGTGATTTGTATAGACTCGTTGGATGTTAGAGTAGCAAGTTTTGACAGCAACGTGTCGTGTTTTAGAGTTTTGGAGTTTTGGAGATTTGACAGCAATGTGTCGAATTAATGCCGTAAACTGTTAGCAATCTTTCAGGGAAAGTGTAGAATAGTTAACATGTGATTATTTAACGTCACAACAGTTGTTTAGTGCTTCTTCAATCACCCTTCTTATGAAACGGATTTTTAATTCAATTAAAATTTGATTTTTAAATTATCTATCACATTACTTAATATTGAATTAGCTCTAGGACATTTAACAATCGAGCTTATTATATATCTAAATTACAACGAGCACTTTCTATTTCCTGTATTTTAATTAAACTAGTAATTTCACTGTTGCATTAAAATACACTCAGCTCTTTAGACTATTGTTCTAATCTCCTTTAAATTATATATATATATATATATATATATATATATATATTCAAGCACTACCGTGTTTGAATATATGGTTAAGTGGCGGTTTTAGTCATTTAGAACCGCTTTAAAGCTTCACCGGTCACTCATTTTTTCGACCATATTTAAAACAATTATTACAGTTTATAGAGCACCTCCTCAACTATATTGTAAAAATTTTCGTTCTGTAAAACAAAAGTTCAAAATCGTAAAAATATGTAAGGAGGTGAGCGACACTTTTTATGACTGGTTTCCATAGCAACCATGTCGCTTCAGCAACTACTGTTGCTATTAATTCACTGTTGTCGCGAAAAGAGAAGTAACAAATGAAACAGAGAGAATGGAAGCATGAAAGAGAGATAATTGAAGGGATTTTATTGAGAGCAGACGAGTGCCGTACATTGTTATTACATATGAGTTTATGGGGGGAAAATAAAACTGAAATTAAACAAAGAACAAGTTAATTTATTGGAAGCCTGGAAAAATCATAGGTTACAATAGAAAAATAAGAGCATAAAAATAATTATGGTTTAGCTTACACATGGAAAAGTAAAGAACTAGTTGTTAAAACCGAAAAGGAAAAGGACAAGATATTCTATTAAAATATGATAAATTTATAACTTAAAATATTTCAGAATTAAGAATTTTTTTAAAATTCAATTTATAACATATTATCAATTCTTAATGCTGCAATATTTAAAGTTATAAATTTATTATATTTTTTACGAGAATATTTTGTCATTTTCTTTTTCAGTTTTAACAACTAGTGCTTTACTTTTTCATGTTTAAGCTTAACCATATTACTTTTTGTGCTTACTATTTTTGGCTATATTCTATTGTAATATATATATATATATGTAAATATATATGTATATATATATATATATATATATATAATATATATAATCAAATTTTATGGCCGCTGAAACTCACTATACCCACTTTTCACAAGCAGCATCAACAAGCGTCATAGAGATATATCTGACCACGACATATAACACCCGCTCTCTGAGTAGGCTGCTATTTTCTCCAGAACTGCCTATTAACTATTTACAGCCAACCTCCATATCTGAATATCGGTTCCCTATATGCTATCTGGGTAACCGGGCGTTGAACGACGATCAATCTACATTATATATATATATATATATATATATATATATATATATATATATATATATATATATATATATATGTATATATATATATATATATATATATATATATATATATATATATATATATATATAAGCAGTTATATTTATAAGCAGTAATCCTTCACATACCATGATTCAAATAATGGAATTTTATGTATTACTCGTGGGAAAATCAGTTCGAGTAAACGCATGTCTCGACAGAGAAATAAAAATAAATTAATAGAAAAGAAAAATTGTAACTTTTGTTACATAATAATATATTAAACGGAAATTCAACTATTTTCAGTTCATCTAATTTTGCCATTGCTGTCAACCAATCGTTGTATAGGATTATTGAATAGAAACTGGTGCAACTGAAATCAAGTAAACCCGTGAAGCTTCAGATAAAGAAAGGTGATATATTTTGGATACTATTAGATTACCACTTACGAAGCTAAAATCATTAATGGTTAGTGATATTTTTCAGTAGATTTTGAAACAATTCTATGAATCGATAACAAACTATGATAGATTCATTGATGTGTATATTTTTTTTAGCCAAACTTTATACGAAATGTGCCTCGATAACGATTTCGATCACGTTTTACTGATTATCTTAGAAAAATATGCGCATTTCATTATTCCACGAATGTGTCTACATTTTGTCGCATCATTAATTCAAAGTAGCAAAACACCAATTAGTTGTCATCATTACGCTAATTGCTGCAGATGTTTAAAGATTGACACCCGAACTTTATTGATTTTTTTTTTGATTCATTAATAATACACCATTTTTTTTTACCGTGAAAAGAATTCAATCTTGAAATAAATTCCATATTTACAAATATCGACAAAGGTCACTAGACAGGACCCTCGCACTAATTAGTTTCAACATTTAATTCGACGAAGCATCAGACAGATAATATTCTATTTTTGTATATGAGAAACTGAGAATTATGAAGTTTCCTTCGAGCAATATAACAGCCACGATAAAAAGATGTGTTTGAAATGAGCGCATTTAGGGTTCATCATATTAACGTTGTAACACAAAATAAAGATGTTGAGAATGGTACGTACACATTGTTTCACTTTTTAAAATGGAGCAGTGATTGTGAAGAAACATCAGAAGACGAAGATGAAAGCTTTTTATCTGATATCTCTTATGCAGATGACTTGCGAATGTTCGCAGTTCATTAGGAGAAGCTTTAAATTATCGCACGATTCTATCAGAAAACCAGATCAGGACGTTGTATGAGTTAATACAAATAATAAATAACAAAACTCCTTATGAAGGGACCTTTAAGTTTTTTTTAGGAAGGCGAGTATTAAGTTGAGCAGTTACTTTTTTCTGTAAATGCAATGCACTAATATATCGCCTTTTACTAGTCTGGTATTGTTTTATGGCATGTAGTCAGTTTAGGGTCAGAAAATCCTATCAGGGATTGACCTAAATTTATACATTAATCTTTTATTGCGTTTTTCTTTTTTATTACCATCGAAACTTAGAATATGAAGTAGCGCAGCATTTTTGCCTTTCAAATGATTCACTGCTTCAAACAGAAGCAGAAATCATCCTTCCATGCATTACTATCTGTTTCCGAATATTTCTGAATGAAATTATCTTTTATTCGCTAATATCAAATTTTACAGTTTTGTTGTTCACGGTACCTGCATCACTCCTGCTTACTTATCCGTCGAATTATCATCTGCATTTAAAAATGGATTAATGAAATATAGCAGTTTCGTGGTCTTTAGAATTCATCACAGGTACTTAGATAACGGTACATCATCTTCACAGAAATTCCATTTTATTTCAGAGTGAGTTAGAGTCATTGCATGCCGCCCGAGATACTTTTGTTTATGAGGGAGAGCCGACGAGGCGACTATTACAAATTGACATAGCTTTTTTTTTCTATATTAAACTAATTAGAAATACATTTTTTCTATAAATAATTAAGTTGGCTGATAACATATTTTTCTTACAAAAGGCTCACACATGTGTTTTACGCGTCAGATTGTTTTGATGAGTAAACATTTAAATGGAATTGAAGTGAAAATAAATTGCCGACTTTTTAATGATTTACTTCTAAAATAAAGCAATTTAAGTCCAAAACTTTTAGGAAATGTTTTTGGAATTTTTTTTTGTATAAAATCACGAGTCTTACTATTTTAGGTTAGAACTTTGGTAATAAAAATTACTCCATCGCAACTATTTGAGAAAAAGCGCCTGCTCCTGACCTTCTAGGCTGGCAGGACACCCGATGCAAATTTCTGATGTTGTAAATCCTTACTTATGTTAATTTCGATTTTCTGCTAAAAAGTTTTTCATGAAATTTGAAAATGGTTATCCCTTGTAAAATGTTGACTTATGAAGTTATCTTGTAATAAAATTGATATTTTTTATGTTACGTCATTTTTTTTAAATATTTAAGAATTCAACATTAAGATATAAAAATAATTTACATTTCAACAAATCCAAAATATTGATAATGGTAAAATCTGTGAATCTTTGAAATTAAAACATGGAGAATATTCCGAGTAAAATTTACTGAAAACAGTAGTTTATAGAATGCTTTAAAATAGTGATTGAACGTGTCATACAAATGAAATTAAATTAATGCAAACGAAGAAACAAATGTATATATATATATATATATATATATATATATATATATATATATATATATATACATATTACTATCGTTTATTTACACATTTTTCGGTTACGGAATCGTATGAATGACCTATCAACGTCATCAGACTCCACAGAAAACCGGTTTTCTGTTAATCTGCGTAGATTTTGATAAGAGTCACATGAGTGCAGGATAACTTAGCTGCTAACTAAGTGTTGTATCCACGGTCGGGGGGAGTGGTTTGAGGAAGAAAGCAAACGGTCAAACTCATTAGATCAAACGATACCGGGGATATGATGACGTTACGTTTTTTGGACAAAAGAAAACAAAGGGTTTGTAAATGAATCTCCATATAAAGACAATACGGAGCAGACACGGCAAATAATTTAGGAATAATCGAAACTGAATTTGCCGATTCCTCTGTCTGTTGCGGCAAAAAATCTCTTAAGAATAATTAAACTTGTAAGTAAATTAAAATTAAGATACAGTACACACTCTCTCTCCATCAGTAAATTTTCTAAAATAAATTTTTTAAAGAAGCCAGCAAGGTTTCCTTTTGCCATTCTTCAACAGAAAGTTTATTTTACTTAAAGTTAAAAAGACGAAACTATTGACAGACGTAGAAGACCACATTCACTCATAAACGATGATGAAAAAAGCGACTATGGAGAGAATAAGCAACCGACACGTAATCACCTCGCGCACGAATGTATAAAAATACTTTGGTTTCCTGATCGCTTATGAATTATAACATAACATTTGCAACCTTTCATTGCTGAAATCATAATATAATTATACGCATGTCTTGATAAGTATTTCTATATATCATAAATAAATCTTCAGCCAGATTCAAAACACAATGATTTTACTAATGTTTAAAAATAGTGCCCGAATCTGTGCTCTTAGAGAGGAAGAACATTTTTTTATTGTTTAAATTACATGTAGTCTTATAAAAGATGCTGGAAGTGCTCCCCGTTGACGACTATGCATTTCTGGGCACGTTTAACAACGTTTGCAGATACTGCCTGTAGATCTTCTCTGGTGATTCTCCTGATAGCATTGGTAATATTCTCCTTTATTTGATCTTGTTTGTCAGAAATATTTGCATAAACCTTTGTTTTAAATTCCCCCCCAAAGATAAAAATAACATGATGACAAGTCTAGGAAACTTGCTGGTCATAACCCTTTGCTTATTGTTCTATCTTCCATAAACATGTCATGTAATCGTGTCAGTGATCTGTGAGACGTGTGGCATTTAGCGCCATCTTGTTGGAAAAAGAATTGTATTTTGGCTTTTGGTTTCAGCTGATTGTTAAGAGAAGGATTATAGAGTTCAGGCTATTTTAAGTGGACCACCGTGTATATAATCAAGCAATCTGTCATTACTATAACATATTGTAAGCTAACAAGCACATTACGGTTTCAATATATGGTGGAAAAAAACATCCAGGCTTATAGGACGACATAAAACTTATAGACAAAGAAGAATTGTTGAACACGTAGTCTTATCCCATCTATACCTTTATTTCATCTTACAACAATGATAAAACAAGAATTACAATCATTTATCAAATAAAATATACTCTCTATCACTTATGAACTAAAAATTAATACCAAAATACTCTGCCTAGACTTATTGACTCTAACAACGATGAATTCTTCACCTCTCGATATAAAAAAGATCTGCATTAATTTATGTACGTAAGCCCACAGAAGTGAATGTTTACAAACTTATAAAACCGCAATGAGAAAAAACATCTAAAATATTGGACTAAATTGATCTCTTTAGACAAGCACATATTTCTCAACCAATTAGAAACAAGCATTACACAAAATGTAATTAACAACCCATCCCGTAATTATCTCGTAGACAAACAATCAAATTAATCATTATAAATCTATATAAAACCAAAAGCAAACGACAAAGTTCTTCAAAAATAAAACAACCAAACATGTATGTATATATATATATATATATATATATATGTATATATATATATATATATATATATATATATATATATATATATATACATATATATATATATATATAAATTAACTCTTCCGTCGATTTCGACGTATGAGGTTCCGCCACAAGAACTTACATACAGTAGACTGAAGGTTTTTACATTAGTTTTCCTTCTCCTAGATTAAGAAAGATTGAGGATGCATCTCTCCCAGTGAATTAATACGCACCCACATACCAACCTAGAAATTTCTACAACTCGGCGCGATACATACAGCGCGCCTATCCTCCCAAATGGTTACTTATCTGATACAGGCCAGACTCATCATCGCTTAATTTCGGTGATTATATACAGCACAATCACGTTGACGCACAGGTTCTCGCTAATAAAAAAAAGCTATAGCAAACATCTAAATGACTACTTTAAACACATTTAAACTGATTTCAAAAAAAGAAAAACTAAAAGATTCATCTGCCTTACTTTTAATGCTAGGTTTATTTATGGTGTCTTTTAAATTCAATAAAAATCCTCCTAAATTTGCTGATGAGGAGACCGTGCTTACCAAAAAAACTATATATAATTGTTCTACATAACTTCATGTATACTACAATAAAAAGCACGGATTTCCGAAACGATCGTACAGATAATTGATTTTGTTGTTGTTCCTTCTTATGAAACTGATTTTTAATTTGATTAAAATTTGATTTTTAAATTTAAAATTTTTTTTAAATTTTTGAATTTTAAATTGTAAATCACATTACTTAATATTGTATTAGCTCTAGGACATTTAACTATCGAGCTTATTATATATCTAAATTACAACGAGCACTTTCCATTTCCTGTATTTTAATTAAACTAGTAATTTCACTGTTACATTAAAATACACTTAGCGATTTAGACTATTGTTCTAATCTCCTTTAAATTATATATATATATATATATATATATATATATATATATATATATATATATATATATATATATATATAGGTTGGGGGCCAGGAAAGCGAGAAATTTGAAGTTCCTCTTATATCATGAATAAAATGCGTGATTGCTATTTTATGATTGGTTCTTTTGTTGTCGAATGGGTGTGCAACCTGCATATTGATTTCATTACATCTTGTTTATTTCTTCAATTTAAGATTTTGAGAGCAACATCATGGACGGGAGCAGCAGATAACAGCTTTCAGATTTTCAAAGGTAGGTGATAATTCTTTTCAAAAGTGAAAATCCGACTTAGGGACGGACAAAATGTCTGGTCGTGTAACCGATTTTTTTTTCAACGATTATAAAGCATGAGTTTGATAATGTTGTTGTAACTTTGAAACGAGAAGGTCCTGAAGCAACTGTTACTCGGCAAAAAGAAACAGGACCAAATAAACAAATTTTGGACGAAGCACGTGCCACTATGAAAGATTTGGTTATTTCACTTGTGCGACGCGGTGCAATAGAGAGACGTCATTTCAGTCAACGAGAAATCGCTCGACATCTCAATATATCGAAAACATCAGTGTTTGAAATTCTTAGAGAAAGTGAACTGAAATGCTACCGTCGAATAAAATGTAATCTCCTCACTGACCAACATCAGAAAATGCGCGAAAACAAGTCACTTGCTCTGATACTCGTTTTAAACTAGAATTTGCTTGAAGAAGAGTATGGTTTTCGGACGAAGCAAGATTCTCTTTGCGACTGCCTTTGAACAGACAAAATGATCGCATTTACCGAGAAGTGCATGTAAAAACTGACATACCTGAGGAAGATCTGATTGTGGAATTTGGCAATATGCATCTGTTCTTTGTTATGCTGCTGTTTCATGGTATGGCAAAACGAAGCTTAAAAAAAGTAAACCAGCAAATTTATTGTGAAGAGATGTGTCCACAGATGTTTAGTGAAATACGAAATGTAATAGACAACCAAACATGGACATGGTAGCAGGATGGTTCCAAGACTCATACAACACGGGCTTCAATTCAGTTTCTTCGGCAATATACTCCTGATTGGCCCTTCAAAAGTCCAGACTAAAATTTGATTGATTACTGTGCTTGGAGTTTGTTATAAACAGAGACGCAGAACTGTCGACGTGATATACACTATATTGATAACTTGAAAACGTGCTGGCAAGAGCTTGGAATGATATCCCACAAGTTACCCTTTTACATGCGGGCCACCACTTATCAAGGCTAGGAAGCCACTCGGGAATGAGGGTTATTGCGTGTACAGTAATCAATGGAATAGTATCGTAGTAATCGTTAGTATTGGAGATTTGATGAAGTGTCTAACTTAAAGGGGTGATTAATCAGGAATTTGTTTATGTTGGACTTCAAGATATCACAGTTCTAGTAAGGTGGGGAACTGGCAAACGGAACAGAGTTCCACAGGCGTGCACTTCTAAAAAAGAAGCTTCGTTCATGGAATCTACGTTTTGATTTAGGCACAGATAAAGAGTGGGGAAAATTACTGACAGAGGTTTCAGCTAATCGGGTGTTTTTCGTGAAAGATTGGCGAGGAGGGGCCAGAGATTGGAGCTCGACCGAGCACCTGCCATGGAAATAAGGATAAAACAAATACAGCCTCTTCTGTGGGAGAGAGGTTGCAGGGTAGAGAAAAGGGCATCCCCCACTAAGCCATTAAGTCTATTTTGTACTCTGTCAAGACAGGATAGTCTGTTTTTACCAGCTCCAGCCCAGATGTGGCAGCAGTATTCCATCATTGGACGTACTTGGCTTTTATACAGATAGAGAATTGCATCAGCAGTGAGATATCTTCTGGAGCGTTAGAAAGATCCCACCATTTTCCCAGCGACGTGGGCAACAGATTTGATGTACGTGTTCCATTTCAGATCAGGAGTAAAAATCAACCCTTGTTGTCAAAACACGGAGTCTCCCAGAGACGAGAGCCATTCATTTCCATTGGTATCAGATGGAGATCAGAGCGTTGATGATGATAAGAGCTTGGTTTTAGATGCATTAAAAGTAACCAGCCACCTCTTCCCTCACTTGAGAATCAGAGAGAGCTTTGTCATTTACGGCCTTAGATGTGCTGCCATAGATGGTCGTGTCCTCAGCATAAATGTCAACGAATGATTTCTGCACATCAACCACTACACTTATGAACCTATCAGAGAGAAATGATTTAATGATTGAGAAAACATTTCCAGTTATACCGTAGCTGGAAATCTTCTGAAGTAGACCCTTATGCCATACCTTATCGAAGGCCTATGATATGTCAAGAGCAATTGCCCTAGAAAGAAAACCCTTGTCAAGAGATTCACTAATCCTATAAGATATAACCGTTAGCACATCTGCTATATATTTAGCAGAACGGAAACCGTATTGCATGTCACCAAGAAAGTTATTTCTGCTGAGGTGGCTGACTACTTCTCTATTTAATATGGATTCCAGCAGCTTACCCATGACACACAGGAGACTTATTGGTCTGTATTGAGAAGGTGATGACTTATCACCTGAATTCTTAAATACATGGGCGTACTGATGAGTTTTTTCAGGGTGTTGGGAAGCACTTCTCTTTAAGGCAACACTTAAACAGTTTTGTAAGTATGCGGGCAAGTTCTGGTTGAAGCTTTTTCAACACTATAATTGGAATTCTGTCTGGGTCAGTTGCTGTACTGGAATCAAGGTTCTTGATTAGCTTGGCGAGCTTACGCACAGATATTTGTATGTTGCATAGTGTGTTGTCTGTTATAAGTGGAAATACGGGGAGGTGATGGCATTCGTCGCATAGGGTAGAATTAGCTGCAAAGTTAGTGGCAAATAGTTTGGCCTTGTCTGATGCTGACGAGATAAGCTCAGGTCCATTGATAATGGTTGGGAAAGAACGCACGCTTCTGTTCAAGATTCTGTTTGCTATTTGCCAAAACTGGTGGGAACCAAGCCGCTGCTCAGCTACTTTGGACATGACGGACTGAGCATACATCTCTCTTGCGTTCTTTATTACTTTTTTACAGTTGTTGCTGGCAGTCCTGAAAGCAGCTTTAGTCTCAGTACATCTATTACGTTCGAAGCAATGGAAAAAGTGATTTCTCTGCGCGATGGCAGCAGCACATTATGGAGAGACCCACGGCTGGCTGTTAGGATTTTGCTGGAATTTATTTTAGGGGATGAAATGGTCTATACCTACAATTAACCATTCTGTCAGGTCTGATACTATAGAGGACACATCCTTTTTAGACATGGAATGCAGAAGTAGATCAGATATGAATGTATGGAAGCTATGCCAGTCAGCCATAGAGTACTGATATACAGTACGATGGAGAGGTACGTCTGAAGACTTATTACATTTCATTTTTATCTTAACTGATATACCGGAGTGGTCGGAGGATCCCAGAGGAGATAGAACGGAACATGAACATTGCCCAGGGGGAGTTAAAAGAAAAAGGTCTAGAAGGCTTGCATACTGACCTGTAGTATCGGGCACACGGGTGGGCTCGCGGACAATCTGAGTGAGGTCATAAGCAATGGCAAAATCATGATAGAACCTCCCCTCATCATCTGTCTTATTTGAGTGGGTCAGCCATTCCACGTTATGGGCATTGAAGTCACCGCAAATGTGAATGTTAGCGGAAGGATGAACAGGCAGGATGTGGTCAATTTTCTCATATATGCTTTTAAAGATAGTAACCCCGCTGTTGTGGGGGCGATAGAGGGCAAATATAAATGCGGTGGCGTAAGCAAGTTCAACATGCAAATATAAGGTAAATTAGGGTCTTCTCTGGAGATATCCCTACCACATGGAAAGCCATGTTTAATGTAGGCGCATATTTAATGCCCATGGCGATCTTGGGGGTTAGTTTTAGATGTTAAGTTAGAGTATCGTTTAATTATGAACTCATCTAGGGAAGTTGTCGGCCCTATGCCAGTTTCACTTTGAAAGAATATGTCCGGTTTCATCTTCTGTAATTAGGTTTCAACCTCTGGAAGGTTGGAAAGTAGACACCTGATGTTGGAGAAGGAGACATGATAGTAGGGGTCTACGTTGGAGGATAGGGTTTTAGGTTTATTCGTATTTTTTTTTAGATATTTAATGTTGAGGCTTTAGGATTTGTGGAACAGGTAAACAGACTTGGTTAGAGCAGGATAGAGAGGGAAAGAGAGAAAAGGACAGGACTTTTTATGTAGCTCATGATAAGGTAAAGCCGTAGCAATTACCGACTAGTATGGCATCGAGAGGTCCCACCAGAAACTACTGCATGGTCCAGAATCCATTCGCCAAATGGCAATACAGCAGCTCCCGTACTTTGCACCTGCTGATAGGAACGCCTCCTTAGTGGTTAATCCAAGGTTCGGGTCCCTGACTATTATGCGGATTACGTCATCCCAGATGAAACGTTTACCTCCAGCACCCTTACTAATGACATGGTCCCAAGTATAGACATAAAACAAAAAATTTCCGACATCTCATGCTACTGTTCACGAAGTACTACCGACCTGAAAAGCAGCTTTTTCTTCACCCTTTGTCAGAAAAATCACTTGTTGAAAATGAGGACTGAGGGACAAAAAAGGAGAAGTGAGAGTTCCTGGAGTTGCCGATAACACATCCCCAATGCATAAGAGGAACATTAATATCTACATATAAGTCCGTTGCTCCATTCCCAGTTTAGGACGATTTTTGAAAATAGTCTTCCTTCCCATATTAATGCGTGGATATTTTTGGCTTTATCTACCTCGATAGAGAATATTCGAGCATTATAGCTTTACCTTATGAGTGAAATACTATAATGGAGCTTTTATCAATTTGTGAAGTTATTTTGTATTAATTTAGATTTGAAGAACTCATTTCAGAACTGGTTAAGAGTAATACCGCTTGGGTTACGTATTAAGTTTTGACTAGTTAAAAATAATGCATACTGCAGACCAAAAATGCGTTTTCTGAGTTTTGTAAAATTCTTTCTTTTTTATTTAAAATGTAAGAGAACCGTATTGGTTAATAATAGTATATACGACAAAAAAGATTTTAAAAAAAGCTACAAGATACGAACAGTTAAAATGTTCAGAGTTTAAGTCAGAGCTGAAAAAAGGTTTGGATTTCTAGGTTAAGACGCTGCTGCGAAGTGCACAGACAACATTTTGAATATCTATGAGTATCGTATAACATTTGTCTTTGGATATATATATATATATATATATATATATATATATATATATATATATATATATATATATATATGAGCAAATAGTTAATAAAACATGTTAAAAAACTTTGAAAAAGAGTTAAAAACATATTAAATCTGAAAAGGAAACACTTGATTAGTGGATACTCCTTAATCCGCGGAGTTTCGAAGAACAACTGTCATTCTCATCAGAGGGTAGCAATTAGCAAAATGCGGGATCGGATTTTGCATACAAAAATATTTGATGAAACAACAAGAAAGTCAAAGATCTTACTTGATAACAATATATATATATATATATATATATATATATATATATATATATATATATATATATATAGGGAAGGTTCTTTAGGCTGGCTAAACGCTTGACCAATAATGCTTTTACGAAAAAGAGTGGTCTCAGCAATGTCAGCGAGTAGAGGTTCTACAACACAGAATAGATAATGTGAGTTACCTGACATCCAACTGTAAAGTTTTGTTAGAGGAGGATTGCTACTATACAATCCGGCATAATAGAGTATGTAAATATCTTAATTGGGTGATCTGTAGAAAGTTGAATGTCGAATACAGCAGCAAGTCATAGGAATATATACCGTTTAAAATAAATCATACATTTTAACTCTGACTATGCGACCACTATAGTTACGTACCTAGCAATGATAGCCATCATGTTGTCAGTTAAGTATAATAGCAAACTATATAGGAGTCTATTCTTGTACAGATAAACATACAGAAATTAAGGTTTATTATATAAATATATGTGTATCCGGGAACATATGCCTCAAGGTACATGTTTGATATCACTTTTGCAAAAAGTAAACGCATTTATATTTGTATATTCTATTAAAATAGATGATGGTTTTTATTTGGACGAGTGAATTATTTTACACTGAAAATATCAGGATATCCTGTGGTATCTACATTAAATACTTGGAAATAAATAAACATTGATATTATACACTAGAAG
The DNA here is from genome assembly GCF_053919585.1 of Euprymna scolopes. Classification (NCBI taxonomy): domain Eukaryota; kingdom Metazoa; phylum Mollusca; class Cephalopoda; order Sepiida; family Sepiolidae; genus Euprymna; species Euprymna scolopes. Next base: position 167,346,410 of record NC_136490.1, read on the forward strand.
TGTACGGATTAAATGAGCTCTGGTTGTACCATACACAGTATCATAAGTATAATAAGTTTGGTTTGAATTAATTGGCTTTGCATAGACAAAATATCCTATAAACCATAAGTTGTAAAACGCGGTCTTAATAAATTTGAGGACAATCTTTTATTTATGTTTTATATAAAGAGTAACATGATAATTTATACTGCGTTATTTTCCTCAAATCCATTATTATAAAATATACAATAAAGAAGTCTTCTATCACATCTCATATAGATAGTAAACGAAGTTGATTTAAATTTTGTAAAGGTTTCAATAAGGAGATGATATTGTAACATGCTATTGTTTTCTGCTTGAAAAAAATCTTTTTTCTTTTTTTTTACACAGTGATCACCACTTATCAAGGCCCGGAAGTCACTCAGGGATAAGGGTTATTGCAAGTACAGCACGTTAGTGTGGAGATTTGATGAAGTGTTTACTTAAGGGGGCGGTTCATTAGGAATTTGTTAACGTTAGACTTGAAGACATCCAAGTTGTTGTCCGGTGGGAAGCAGGCAGACGAAACAGAGTTCCACAGGCATGAAGTTCTAAGAAAGAAGCTTTGTTCATGGAATCCACGTTTTGATTTAGGCACAGATATAGAGTGGGGAAATTTTTCACAGTGGATTCAGCTAGACGGGTGTTTTTCGTGAAAGATTGGCGAGGAGGGGCCAGAGATTGGTGTTCAGACGAGCACCTGCCATGGAAATAACGATAAAATAAGGATAGGCTCGCAATGTCTCTTCTGTGGGAGAGAGGTTGCAGGGTAGAGAAAAGGGCATCCCCCACTAAGCCACGAAGTCTATTTTGTACTCTGTCAAGGCAGGATAGGCTGTTTTTATCAGCTACTGCCCAGATGTGGCAACAGTATTCCATCTATATAAGCTTAATAAGAGTTATTTTTACTCATTTTTTAGAATTTGGTTTGTAAGTAATTGAAATTAGTAAGTAGTTGAATAATTATATATATATATATATATATATATATATATAAAACATTATTATATAGAACGGGTTATTTTTATGGGAGTAGACTTTTTATCTTTTCGATTTGTTAGATATACCATTACGTGCTTCTGTCAAATCATCTTTATTTATGGTAAGTTCTACTATCAATGCTTAGTAATTAAGTGCATACACATGGCCAGCAATTTTTTGGAAATCCTCGTAGGAATTTGAATTCTCTTACAATATAAACTGACGCATTATTTTTGTAATTTCTGCAACCATACATAATTTAATCTTCGTATAGACACATAAAATTGGTTCAAAACTGTGATTGGAATTTATATGACCTCTCATATAATTCGATCTGAATCGTATTTCAGTTATTCGTCTTTGCAGTAGAGCCATTTAGTGCAAGATATGATTTTAAAACGAATGCTATTCATGTATGGAAAGCCTTTAGTGCATCACCTCATTGATAACACATCTCTGTTCGAATATTGCTTGGACATAATGAATAAATTCCATTCTTAATGTAATCTTGCAATCAATGTTCGTTGTATAAACATGAAAGCAATGCTCATGAATACTTTCAATTAACGAAACTTATTAAAGTTGAGATAAAAAAAAACAAACTTCTTTACAATTCCAAATTCAAATTCTTAGAAATTAGACATTTTTAGAAATGCTGAAAATTAATTTATTAAGTGAAAACGCAACTTATAATTTTTATTATTTAGATTATTTGGAACAATATCTATTCTTAACCGTTATATTCACAACGCCTCGGCTGATGTAATCTCCGGCCATGTCTAACTGTATATTACTTAACCTGGAAAAGCTACCAGATAGCTTGTGCTGCTTTAGTCATTTGTAGATCATTTAGAATATTTAATATAACACGCCATTTTATCCATTGATTTCATTCCGTTGTCATAATTTTGTATTGCTTATTGTTATTATCGCATGTGGTGAGGATTGGAAATTATAAATCCAGAAATTTTCTAGGTTCGACATAAAAACTCCAAACCCCAAGTAGAATGGTTCTTTTTTCAAATGTGACATTTGAAAAAAGTTGAAGAATATTCATCGGCCGAAACGTTGTGCTACAATTGAGAATAGTATTTGCAACAATAAAAAAGTTGAACAATATACATCAGCCGAAACGTTGTGCTACAACTGAGAATAGTATTTGCAACAATACAAAAAAGTTTAAGAATATACATCGGTCGAAACGTTGTGCTACAACTGAGAATAGTATTTGCAACAATACAAAAAAGTTTAAGAATATACATCGGTGGACACGTTGTGCTACAATTGAGAATAGTATTTGCAACAATACAAAAAAGTTCCTTATCAATACCCGGTTGGCGATCCATCAGGCGAATATGCCAAGTATAAAAGATGTTACTTTTGACGAATCTGATCGATTTAATGACATCACTCTCTTTATAAATATGGAATGAATTTCCCGGGATTTTTTTAAAATCTGCAAAGCTATTTTTATTGGAGGGGGGCGATGAGTGGCGCCTTACATTTGAACGAGTTATCCTCGAAAACATGCGATGGCTCTTCATGAATTAAGCACGCGAAGTCTTTTTGTCAACAAGAGAAAGAAACGCTCTGTATTTATTAATTTTTTAAGTTTCCATCATGATTACAAATATTTTGAAACAGACGTTGCATTGTACACTTATTGATTGAAGACACTGTTTATATTAAGAAATGGCTGCTTTAATTAATGACCAAGTTTCAATTCAAACAAAACTATTTCTGTTTACTTAATCCCGATCACAATTTATTTATTTACTTCAATTCTCAATATACGCATTAAAGAGATATTTCTAACTTTTACATGATAAGCCTGAATTTGTTTTTAAAATAATTACGAATGTTAAAAAATACATTTACTTCTTAAGTTTATGCGTAACTTATTGAGTCTTTCCAGTTTACCAATATCTTTTAGCTTTTTGGCAAGCATCACTGTGCTTCTACATGAATCGTGTTCACATTTTTGTATTTTGTTTCCTTTATTTAGAATTGATACGCGTCAAAATGTTGTTGGGTTCGATTCGACGGAGATGTTCGGGATCCTGTCGCGTCAAATCGTAGGAGGTGTTAGGATACTAATTGAAGGAGTTGTTCGGGATCGTGTCATATTGAATCGCTGGAAGTACTCGGGGTCGAATCGACGAATTTATCGGGATCGTGTCGTGTCAAAGCGACAGAGGTGGTCAAGTTAAGGATTGTTTCGGATCATGTGGATGAAATTGGTTTGGACTGTGATTTCTTATTCTCTTTTTCTATGCAAAGTAACACATGTTATGCTAAATTAAATTATTGGAAATGTATTTAATCTGAAAAAAAAGAACGTATAAGATTTTTTTGTGTGTCAGTTATCCACCAATATACACATTAAGGTCTTGGTTAATTTACCATTACCGATAATCACAGTGTTATCTCATATGATAGGTATTTAGACTTATCCTTGAGATGTTTCCGAGTCTTGATAAGAGATGACTACAATAAAAAACAAAAAAAATCCTATCTTGTTAGAAATATACATAAAATGTCTATTTGTGTTTTCCATTTTTCCGAGCATAAGAGAATACATATATGCTCTTAATCAGTATGTCATGCCAGTAGTAACATAATCTTTACCATCATTGCGTGGCCACAAAAGGGCATTAATAGGTACGGCACTAAAACAAGACACTGTAAAGAGTAATGTACAGAAACGAGTCAACCAAGTTTTTATTTGCTCAGTGAAGAAGATGGTCTGTGTCTCTCAGAGATTGATCACCAGCACCAAGCCACTATTGTTAACACCATGCAATACCTGATAGACTCCCAAAATCAAAACCTTAAAATGGTCTATGAACACCAAAACACAAGAAGCAGAAACTGGCCAGGTATTTTGGACAAGACAGTCTTACAAATTAAACGGAACAGAAAACGGACATGCAACAGAAATAGCAATTGAGAGCATTGGCAAAAATACCGATGGAACTTCCCTTACAGAAAACTAGAGGAATCGGTCAACCAACAGCGTGTCATATTTTTCCTGTATTAACTATCACAGAAATATATTAATAAAGAAGGTTTTACAGACTTTCTGAAAAGAGGATCGCTTCACTATCATCATCAGATAATAATAATAGTTAGCCTTAATGAAGTATTGATGATTAATGATTTAAAAAAGTGAGTAGTATCAGTAATAATATAACTGCAGGTTATTCAACACAAAAAGAATGTGTGAGCCATCTGACATCTAGCTATAATATTCTACATGCGTTTGTGGCTATTAGACTATGCGACAAAATATGTTATGTAGTTGGGGAACACAATAAATTATCTGTTATTTATTTGTCGATATGTCTATATATCTATGTAATCAATCGATTTAGCTATCTAGCGATCAATCGATCTAGCTATCTATCTATCTAGATCTAACTATCTCTCTAACTGGCGAGGTTTACAAAAGATGAGATATGAAGCTATGCTTTGATAAACTTGTCAAAACAATAAAATAGGCAAGTAGCACGGGGAGTTCTAAAAATTGTGGGCCCGTTGTTACCACATGTTCAGGTTGGCTGGACATATTGAGAGAGTTGGGATTTAGACGTAAAAAAGAGTGGAAGAGTTAACGCCCCCCACCTGGGTGAGAGATAACGTGTCTCCGAAAAAGACACTCACTTCCCATTCTTCTGCGCTCGAAACCTGGAAAATGAATAAAAAACTGTATATAAAATAAACCATTGTATTGGAGTGAAATGCATTCGTTCAAACGTTCAAAAGTTTCCACCTCTCCTCCAAGAACAGATGAAATTCCAGGTGGACAACAAGACCAATGACGCAGTTGATAAGGCATGTCGAATACATATATGACACACACACACCTGCATAAGAACAATTAGATGATCACGAAACGAACTGAAATAGGTCATAAATATAACTTTTCTCTCGGAGACACAAATATAAATATAACTTGGATTCAGATAGTGAAGAGCCACTATATGGAGAATAGTGACACGTATCTACAATCTAACCCGACATTAGAACAAATAGAGCAAATATCTCAACTGAGAAATCTGTAAAATACTGAATATCTGCATATACAGCAGTAAGGTCTGGAATCACACACCAGAAAGAACAACATCTACCATCCATTATGCCTATGAAATTCCTACAAGTATATGTCTAGAATACGAAGTTGTTAAGTCTGATACAATGATATACGGCAAGGGAAAAAAGTAGAAACCCTAGTTGATGTAAGTGTCTCTAAATACGCTTGCTTTAACAAAGCTGAGAGGGAGGGGATAATGAAATACTATGTGTTATATAGTAGATTGCTGTAGATAGTATTCATGTATTAAGAGTCTTTAGCGTTTATGATCGTCTAGTTTCTTTATTGTTTGTAATCATCTTGTGTTAAAAATGTTCCTCGAGTTGATACGTGTACGACATATGTATAACATGTGTCACCGTATGTTGCATGCGGCGACCAAAATACTCACATCCTATTAACTACCACAACCATGTGTAATAGAACGAGAGAGCTCCACACCTTTCTTAGGTTTTCTTCATTTAAAGTTGCTTCACATTAAGATACGGGCATAAAGTATTTTGTTTATAATATTTTGTCTGACTAAGCCTAGGATCAAACTTCGGTCTCCCAGAACGTTAAGGATCACTCTATCTACCAGGTTAAATGAATTGGTTGATTTTAGATGAGTCGTAATCGGTATTTCCAATGACCAGCAGAAATTGTATGCAGCAAGAAAATGCATATAGGAATTGAGGTGATGCGTAGAAAGTTCGAACTAAAACGTGGTGAAGAGCATAGCAAAGTTTTCTCCCTTCTTTTTACAGAACTGACAAAAATTTACTCATCAATTGCATGAGCTTTTATTTTGTTCTTCATCCGAGAAAATGGAATATGAACATTTACAGTATTTTGAAAAAAATATCCAGGTACATATTCGATTTTATCAAGAATATTTCAACATTTTGCAGAAAAATTACATTTTTTCATTGATAATCAATATTACATTATATTATAGAACAATTGCAATGAAAACATTGCCAAGGTTGCTGAAAATAAATTGACTCCCTCTAACATGTAAAATAATTACTCACACTAGATGTCAATTTATATTTTTGCATATTTTTAGAGATCAATTTCTACTTATAAAGACATAATTCGGTCATGAGTGTTTTTGTCAAACCTGTGTTGATGCATCTACCATGAGTTACTCTCTCTTTCTCCTTCTCTTAGACAGAGTTTAATAAGGAGTTTTAAATCTAATATTGACTAAAAGCAACTCACCGTTATAGACGTTAGTAAATAAAATCGAGCGGATAAAATCAAAATTAATAGCCAGAGATCAGCTTATATTCGAAAGGAAGTGAGAAACTGGATTTTATTTGTCTCTTGTCGAAAGATGATTACATATCACATAATTACTTTAATCTTTCACCACAAATAATAAATCAATAATAAAATATTACCTTCCTTATGAATCTGTTGTACCAATTGTACACTTAGCCATAGATATTGGCAAAAAGGTGTTAAACGCAGATGTAGATTTACACGCATATTGACACTTATTAATTAGAACGGTCGTAACGTTGCCAACACGCATGCGTTAAATCAAACGTTATGAAACTTTATCTAAATGTCGTATTAATACAACGCTCTTTTTCATGTATGAACAAAAAGCAGATGACTAGTTTTCAAGCTTATATATTACAAAACACGTAGCTTATATAGCAATTAACCAATATAATAGAAATAGAAAAAAATAAATAAAAATAACGACATATTCTTTTTCAATGATTAAACAGATTTTAGTTTTATTAAATGGATTATTTTTTATTTAACAATAGAACTGCATAAATGTTTGTAATGATAAGCATAATCGTAGTACACACTTCTAAAACTACTGAAAAAAAAAACTGAAATAAATTTGGATTAAATGCTGAAAATAGCAATATTACGTTTGTAATTCTAATAATATTATTAATAAGAGTTAATCTTATAAACGATCTTGACATCACGAGTGTGTCTATATGAAAACATGTTTTGCAATTAAACTTCACCTTTTTACATTTTGTATTATTTAAATTTATTAAAATAATTTTAATGCAGTTGTCGAATTTGCAAGGATTTTCCTCATCCATGATCATTTCCAAAAAAACTTTTTTGATCAAAAAGTTATCGAAACATAAGTAATAAATTGACAATTAAAATGTTAAAGTCAAAATGTTATACAAATGTCCCTTATCTTTGAAAAGTAGATAACTAGAAATAATTTGTTAAAAATGATACAAATAAAATAAAGATGAAAACTAATTCATTTGGAATGTAGATTGATTTGTAGGAGGAAATGAATTTGTTTCAGGATAAGAGGCAACTTTTTTTGCGGTTCCAAATACAAATACACGTCTTTTTCTGTGATACTATTTTGCTTTGTTTCACAGAACGTTAGTATCAAACTTGAAGTCTAACTAAACTTCACATGCAAAGAATCGATAAAAATCATTCTTCTTCATCCACTGAAGTGTATTATCGTCTCTTCACATCTGTGCAATTCCAAATTAGAGTAGCGTCTTGATGGCAGATACAAGATATGTTTGTCTGATTGAAGGTTATTTTGTTCTGTTTTAACAGAAATACGCTGTAAGTTAGAAGGAGTGGATAATGATTATCACTCTTTATTCACAGTTCATTACGAATAGAAATTCGCCAAAAAAGTTTGTATTATTTAAATAATTCGGACTACTATCCTCATGATTTTAATAATCACTTTGTTCTGACTGATATTATTTTTGAACGTCTTAGGAAATTCCTTTTCTCTTCATCCCAGCCAAAGCATATTTCCATGCAAAGTGTTTCTATTTGGAATCGTGTTTAACACACAACTATGGGAAGTTGAGCAGTCAGATGTTCACAAATACTGCCGAAATTAAAATGTCTAGCAGTTGGAAGAAATAAATGTTGGCTGTGATCTTTAACCGAAATGTTTGAAGGATGGAAAAACGTAAACCAAATAGTCAAAATAATACACATAATACAAATTATCAATTCTAATCTAAAACAAAATACGGAATTGTTTTACCAGTTTTATGTTTTTTGTATTTAATTGATGCATACTTTAGGTCATATATGATTATTTTTACTTTCATTTTACTTTCGTTTAATAAGACTCTACACTTTTTACCAAAGACAATTTTTAATCCAGATTTGAAATGAAATTTCATCATTTAACATTATTTTATCAATTACGTCGTAGTTTTATATAAAATTAAAGCTAACATTCAAATATACTGTTTGGAAAGCACTTCTAAAATGTTTCGTTTTAATAATCGAATGCCATAAAAGATCGTATTTTCTGGAGTTTACGTTAAGATTAAATAAAGTCACACAGTAAATCATTCTTTTTTTAAAACTGTCCACAATTTTTTTTTTATAATGAACACGTCTTAAATTGTTCTCACTTTTATGCATTACAAACAAGGCATATTACCATTTGGAGGTAAGGGACTATTACTTTTAATTTAGAGGCACTTTGAAGGGCATATATATATATATATATATATATATATATATATATATATATATATAATTTTTTTTATTCAATTTTCACCCCAAACAAGGCACAGTGCCACTTTGAAGCAGGGGGCTACTATTAGGGACTGAATTAGCGGGGTATTATGAAGGGAGATGAGTAGAAAGATGTTTGTTAACATTACACTTGAACTTCTGCATATCATTGCAGTTGGGAAAGCAGACTCTTGGAAGGGAGTTCCAAAGACCCGCAGTTCTGGGGAAGAAACTATTGGAGTAAAAGGCTTTCTTGCACCTAGGGATCTCTACTGTAAAGGGATGAAACTTAGTAGCCTGTCGGGTTTGTCGGGGATAGTTACGTCGGGGAGGTACAAGTGTTTGCAGTTCGTCAGAGCATTCACCATTAAAGTATTTGTAGAACAGGCAGAGGGATGCAACATCTCGTCGATGGGACAGAGGCTGAAGCCTAGATGACAGTTCAGGACCTATCAGGTTGGCGACTCTTTTTTGAACCCTGTCCAGGAGCGAGAGACAAGCAGCAGATGCACCAGCCCAGATGTGACAACAGTACTCCATACATGGGCGAATGGTTGCCTTATAGAAGTATAGGATACTGTCAGGCGTAAGTAGTTTTCTAGCACGGTAGAGGGAGCCAACCTTCCTTGCAGCAGCCTTGGCAATGCTCTCAATGTATCTATATTCAGTTCATATTCCCTGTAAACGTTAGGCCGAGGTGTTTAAAAGAAGTACTTTCAGGCAATGTGTTCTTGGCCATTGCTATTGGTGGTAGAGAAGGTTTCTTGTAGTTATTGAAGGAAACAAGCTTAGTCTTAGCAGCATTGAATGTGACCATCCATTTTTGTCCCCATTCCACTACGGATTGGAGGTCATCCTCTAGAATTTCTGCCATTTCCTTGGATATGTTTTCATTTGTTTTCTCCTCATATCTGTTATAGAGAGTAGTGTCCCCTCATATCTGTTATAGAGAGTGGTGTAATCGGCAAATATACCCATCTCCGAAACAATTTTATCAGGGAGGTCATTTATGAATATCAGGAATAATAGAGGTCCAAGGATAGACCCCTGAGGTACTCCCGTAGTTATGTCATATTGTTTGGATGTACGACCATCGAGGACAACTTTGATTTTTCTATTACTTAAGAAGGATTTAATTACATTATGAATTCTTCCAGTGATTCCATATGATCTAATTTTCCTTAGAAGACCATCGTGCCATACCCTATCAAAAGCCTTAGATATATCAAGGGCAACCGCTCTACCCTCCCCTGTTTTATCCAATGAACGGTATATACGTTCAGAAACTACAGTTAAGATATCTACTGTTGAACGGGCTTGCCTGAATCCATATTGTTTGTCAGTCAGGAGTTTAGCATCTGTTAGGTGCTGGACTAGGACTTGATTAACTAAGGACTCAAATATTTTGGCGAAAAGCTGGAAGAGGCTAATGGGGCGATAATTTAGTGGGTCAGTTCTTTCACCAGAATTCTTGAAGACTGGTACCACAGAGGCGGTTTTCAAGATGTTAGCACAGTCAGGAAAGCATGGAGGGAATTCCAAAGTCTAGCCGTTCGAGGGAAGAAACTATTTGATGAGAAGTCTTTTATGACATTTAAACACCCTTAGATTGAACGGATGGATTTTACTATGGAACGAATTATTCGTTTTCGGAACTTTTTAAAATAAAGATTACTTATTTACATGTTTATGACTTTTTTTATATCCTCACAACGTTTCGGCCGATGACGTTTCGATTATTTTCATTTTGATCTTATCGAACTCGGGATTCGTTTCATCTCAAACATGGGAATTTAAACTCGAAAAGCAATAGATAAAATCTTAAGTAATATTCAGTTTTAAGTGAACATTTCTGGAAACTTAAGATTAAATTTTCAGTAAATTCGATACTAATATTGAGAATGATTTGATTTCAAATGTTGTCTTTTCAAATTAGTTTTCGTTATAATAGCTTTACTTTATATATCATTTAAAGAGTGTTTTTCGCTCTTTCTAATCGTATAGATTACACTCATTAAACAATTGTTTTTTCAGAACGTTGCTTACAAGATGAAAAAGCAAATTCGCACAATTTTTTTTATTTAAATTGAAGTTAGGCATAAAAGCTGCTAAAACAGCTCGTGGCATCTAGGAAACACTACTGAACGCACGGCACAATGGTTGTTTAAGAATTTTTTTGGCGGCAAAGAGAGTTTTAAAGATGATAAGCGCAGTGGTCGGCTATCAGATGTTAATAATCATTAATTAACAGTCTTAGTCGAAGTCAATCAACGCACAATGAATTAGACGTAACGTATACGACGATTTTCAACTACTTGATAGAGATTGGAAATACATAAAAACTTAATAAATGAGTACCTCACGAATTGAACGACAACAACAACAAAAAAAGAGCCATCTTCCCTTCTTTACGCAACGAAAACAACCTGTTTCTCGATCAGGTTGGGTTCTTTACGACAACCGGCGAACCTCACATTAGACGCCGACGAAGCTCCACGACACTTCCCGAATCCAGAGTGGCACCAAGAGGTCATGCTGACTGTTTGGTGGTCTGCAACTGGTCTCTTCCATTACAGTTTTTTGAATGCAGGCAAAACCATTACTGTGGAAAGTTACTGCTAACAAATGAATGTAATGCATCAGAAACTTCGACAACACTCAACATTAGTCAACAGAAAAGGTCCAATTCTCCTCAATCGTACGTTGCTAAACCTACCCTGCAGAATTTGAATGAATTAGGCTATACAACTCTGCATCATTCGCCATACTCTTTAGACTTTTGACCTGTCGACTATCACTATTTCAAGTATCTCGACAACCTTTCGTGTGAAAAATGATTAAAAAAGATAAGCGATATCAAAAACGTGTTCATCGACTTTATCGCCACCAGATCGCAAGATTTTTAAGTTACTTACATAAATACTCTTGTTTTACGTTGGCAAAATGTGTTGATTCTGATGGTGCATATGTGGATCAATAAATCATTCTTGGACCTGAGATATGTTCATCTGAATTTAAAAATTAGAAACCGCAAGAACTTTATTGTCAACCTGATAATTCTGAATTATTAAAGACTCAGTCATGTCTGACGCAACACACGAGAATTAAAGAAATTGACATAATATGACGTTTTCTTTGTATTAAATTTTAGATTTCGATATTGCATAATTTCAAAAGCCGTAATATATAACAGAGCAAACTATGGAAACCATTAAAAAAGATTAAGTAGAAAGTTATCCTCGTTACTCACACTTTCCTTATTTTGTTTTGTAGTGCTCACATTTCTGTAAAAAAGTGAAGAATTGATATTTCCTGGATCGAAATCGATCTAACATTTATGGTTTGATATTATTTTTTTATCTTGACGTATGTTTCAGTTTCTCATAATAAATTGCTTCATGCCTTGACACTATTTCCATAAAATACAGATAATAACAAATGCAATAACAAACTGAACCAGATCAAACAAAACTAAAAATAACAAAACGAAGCCAAGCGTTAAAACTTCTAAAACAAAATCCTTTCTCACATTCACAAAAATTTAAAAGAAATATACAACGCATAAGAAACTACTTTTCAAAAAAGCATTTTCCCAAGTGTGTCATAATGAGATGAGATTAAACAGCAATAAATGTTTCGGTCTTGCTACAGAAATTGAAGGAAACTTAAACCTGATCCTCAAGTAACCCGAACATTAACTAAACTTAATCCTTAAAATAGACCTTACTTAAGGTGTACGTTTAGCTCAACAAAGGTCAGTTTGGTTCAGTCTAAGTTATGTAGAAGCACCAACGATTATTATATTAAACTACAAATCGTATCTGAGATACCATTATTGAGATGTATTTTCCACATTTTTGACTTTTTACTAATTTTATCGTTCTTGAGGATGTTAGAATTAATACAACATAATGTATTTTTAATCTCTCACATTCTTGTATGATAAATAATAATAATAATAAATTATAATAAATTATATAGTCTCTCACATTCTGAAATATATATACACTGCGTATCGAATTATTAACGATTTTAATTTTTAAAAAATATTTATGGAACATGTGAATGAAAATCAATGAAACTTTAAGAAAGTGCTTACAATATTATTTAGCTACCCCAATCAGAAAACAGAAGTATTTAAAGCAGTATAAGCTAGAATATGACAGAGGCAGGAATACCTGTTGATTTCAGTGTGTCAAGTAATTAACGAGGTGAAGAAAAAAACGCAATATATCCATAACTTGTTTATTGAAATAATTTTCAAAAAATGAACTAGTCAAAATCCTTGGAGTACAATAATTACATTGCAATGCCTACGTCGACATAATTAGTTGGGCATATGCGATCCTTTTTATGAATGACATATAAAAGACGCTGGTCTACAGAATTAGTGTAATTTGTGATTTCATCAACATTTATTCCTCGCGATACCTCTTGGAGAGCATCACACAACTACTCTTTTCTCTTAAATTGGAGTCCATTTGCATAGGGGCGTCGCTGCAAAGGTTCTCAGTTGGGTTTAAATCTGGTGAATTATCAGGTCACTCCACCTCCCGTAGCCCAGAGAACTCCAGTTGTTGAAAATACTCTTAGCTTTTGTTTGCTGCATACGAGGAAGCATTATCATGCATAAAAATAATGGTTCTTCTGAACGTCAACCTTTGCTTCTTCAGCCATAGTTCAAAGTGCTCCTTCAGAAAAGCTATGTAAACATTTAACGTCATTTTAACGCCTTCTGGGACTCTCCATGGGCCAACTAAAGTACCTCCGATAATCCCAGACCAAATCATTATCCCACGACCACCTTGTCGGCGCCTTAAACGCTGATGACGATGTCGTCCATCTAGGACCCATCCCTTGCTCTAGCGATCTGGGCTATCAAGAGTGACACGCACTTCATCCGTGAACAAAACTTTGAAAAAATCCGTTTTCATGTTGTCCTGTGCACATTTCAATCGGTTATACATGTGATGTTGCTTTAATGTAGGCTTTGTCACAGGCCTTGCCACTTCTTTCAGAAGGCGACATCGAGTACTTTTTGAGACATTCTTCAATCTGGCTTCGTCAATGACATCTCGACTTGTCTGCCCAGGGTTATTAACAACTTCACGTTTGATTTGGAATAGAGAACGGCGTGAAATTACTCTAGATTTACCTTTATAAGCTCTCTTACGTACCTTTGAAAAGTCCTTGACAAAGTTCTTCACAGTTTGATAGTATCTTCCTATCATTTTCGATGTTTCGAGGGTAGTTTTACCTTTTGCTGGTTGTTCTGTAATAGGACTATTTTCAGAACTATTCAAACCACCTGTACGACCCATTTTATTGAAAAAAAAAACAAACTGCCTTGTTAATAATTTGACACCGCAAATACCGTGGATTCAGCAATTACGATGGAAAGTTGTTTACATTGCGCGGAACAGAATGAAAGTTTCACATTACGCGCAGCTCAGCATTGCCAAAGTTTCAGAAGCTTTTAATACAAAACTACCGGTAAGTTTCTGAAACTGGTAAAAAATGTTATCTCGTTAATAATTTGAGACGGAATATATACCGCTCTCCCTCGACCCACGACTGCACCATAATATAGTATAGATACAACACTCTCCCTCGACACTAACGCACAAGTACATGTATTTAGTTATTTAGTGTCCACCACAAAAACTGACTTTGATTCTCTACTCACACAGATGCAGCGGGAAGCAAAACATATAGCTTCTCTATATCTCACTCGCTATCACAAATGGTTACGTTTCCAACCCGTTTCCCTGACCAGCAAGAATAACACGCATCACTTCTAGATCTGTTTCTGACACCAGTTCCCGAGGATTGTATAACAGATGCTGACAGCCCACTCGGGAAGTCTGATCATGCAGTGATATAGGTTGAAATCGCCCTAAATTCTAGACCCAAAACTGAAGCCAGTGCTCAAAACAACGAGATATTATAAAAAGGCTGACTGGAAAGCCATCAGAGATCTTATCAGAGATGCTCCGCGGGGAAATATTTTTTCTCTTCCTGATGAACAGTGCGCAAATGAGACCGCTGAATGGTTCAACACGACAATTGAAGCACATTTGTCCATGCGGAAATTTTATAGCAAGCCCCACTCTCCCCAATGGTTTACTTCTACTTGCGCAACTGCCATTGCTCAAAGGCAGCATGCATATCGCAGATTTAACCGACATAAGTCCAGATCAAACAGACAGAAGTATATAGAAGCTAGAAGTAACGTTAAGAAAGAAATAGCGACACATTCCCACATGAATATGGGAGTAGAGATTATCTTCAAACAGCGTCCAGAAGCATTAAGAATTAAGCACCGAACTTACACTAAGTAGATATTAATCACTCCCTTGTACCTATTCCTTTTTTTAAAAGAGAGAGTAGATAATAGATAGTAGATAGCTGATAGTCAGGAACCTGAATCTTAAATTAACATCTAAAGAAGTGTCCTATCAGCAGGTGCAGAGTACTGGAGCTGCTGTATTGCCATTTGGTGAGTGGATTCTGGACCATGTAGTAGTCTCTGGTGGGACCTCTTGATGCCATACTAGTGGGTAATTGTTACGGATTTACCTTATCATGTACTACATTAAAAAAATTCCTATTCTTTTCTCTCTTACTTTCCCTCTCTATCCTGCTCTAACCAAGTATGCCGACCTGTTTCACAAATCACAAAACCTCAACATGAAATATCTCAAGAAAAAAAAAACTCGAATAAACCTAGGACCCCATCTTCCAACGTAGACCCCTACTATCATGTCTCCTTCTCCCACATAAAGGGTCTACGTTCAAACCTTCCAGAGGTTGCAACCCAATTACAGGAGACGAAACCGGACATATTCTTTCTACGCGAAACTGGAATAGGGCCGACCACTTCCCTAATTGAGTTCATAATTTACGGATACTCTTACTTAACATCTAAATCTGACCCTCAAGATCGCCATGGGCATGAAATATGCGCTTACATTAAAGATGGCTTCCAATGTGACAGAGATATCTCTAGAGAAGATCCTAATTTACCTTATATGTGCTTCCGGGTTGCACTTGCTTAAACAACTGCATTTATACTTGCCCTCTATTGACCCCATAACAGCGGAGTTACTATCTTTAAGAGTATGTATGAGAAAATAGACCACATCCTGTCTGCACATCCCTCGGCTAACATCCACATCTGTGGTGACTTCAACGTCCATAACGTGGAATGGCTGATCCACTCAAATAAGAAAGACAATGAGGGGAGGTTCTTTCATAATTTTGCCATTGCTTATGACCTCACTCATATTCTTCGCGAGCCCACCCGTGTGCCTGATACTACAGGTCAGTATGCAAGCCTTCTAGACCTTTTTCTCTCTACTTCCCCGGAGCTATGTTCATGTTCCGTTCTTTCTCCTCTAGGATCTTCCGACCACTCCATCGTATCAGTTAAGATAAAAATGAAATGTAATAAGTCTCCAGACGTACCTCTCCACCGTGCTGTATACCGATACTCCATGTCTTACTGGGATAGCTTCCGTACATTCATATTTGATCTACCTCTGCATTTCATGTTTAAAAAGGATGTGTCCTCTATAGTATCAGATCTGACCGAATGACTGATTATAGGCATAGACCTATTCATACGATTCTAAAAATTCCAAAAAAAAAACCCAAATGCCATCCATGGTTCTCCCCAGAATGTGCTGCTGCCATCGCGCACAGAAATCACTTTTTCCATAGCTATCAACGTAATATATGCACTTAGACTAAAGCTGCTTTCAAGAACGCCAGCAACCACTGTAAAAGAGTAATAAAAATGCTAGAGAGCTATATGCTCAGTTCATTGAATCCAAAGTAGCTGACCAGCGGCTTGGTTCCCACCAGTTTTGGCAAATAACAAATAGGATCCTGAACAGAAGTGTGCGTTTTATCCCAACCATTATCAATGGACCTGAGGTCATCTCGTCAGAATCAGCCAAGGACAAACTATTTGCCAAGAACTATGCAGCTAATTCTACCCTATGCGACAAAGGCCATCAACTCTCAATTCTCTATCTATATAAAAGCCAAGTACGCCCAAGGATGGAATACTGCTGCCATATATGGCAGCAGTATCATATCCTGCCTTGACAGAGTACAAAATAGACTTCGTGGCTTAGTGGGGGATGCCCTTTTCTCTTCCCTGCAACGTCTCTCCCATAGAAGAGACGTTGCAGTCCTATCTTTGTTGTATCGTTATTTACATGGCAGGTGCTCGTCTGAGCTCCAATTTCTAGTCTTCCCTTGCAAATCTTGTACGAAAAACACCCGTCAAGCTGAAACCACTGTCAAAAATGTTCCCCACTCTTTATCTGTGCCTAAATCAAAACGTAGATTCCATGAACAAAGCTTCTTTCTCAGAAGTGAACGCCTGTGGAACTCTGTTCTGTCTGCCTGCTTCCCACCTGACTACAATCTGGATGTCTTCAAGTCCAACATAAACACATTCCTGATAAACCGCCCCCTTAAGTAGACATTTTTATTAAATTCCCACACTAACGTACTGTATATGCAATAACCCTTATCCCTAAGTGGCTTCCGGGCTTTGATAAGTGGTGATCACCTTGTAAAAAAAGGGCGAATTTACTGAAACCACTAAAAAACGCATCAAAGCACAAAAAGTAGGAACTCGTGACTTCTGGAAAATCTACAACCGTGTAGTCAATAATAGGCAATCAACAATTCCCCCACTAACCAACAATCACGAGGATTTTTGCTCAGCAACCATGAAGGCTTATATGCTTGCCAGTCGGGTTGCCTCAAACTACACACTAGTGCCCCCAACCACCCCCTTCCTGACTCATCATCCCCTCCAAAACAGTCCTCATACAATCATTGTCCCACCCTTTGTTAAACACAATGAACGAAATTCAAACTATTTCCCTAATACAAATCAGCAAATTAATAATAATTTCAGACCTCGAGTTTTAATAAAGTACATACATATATCGGCGCTACTTCAATCTTAATTAAGAAAAGAATATCAAACCTCATTTCTTCTTTTAACAACTATACTTCTAATAATAATCAAGGAACTTCTCTAACCACTTTAATTAAAAAAAAACATAATTAATACTAATAATACCCCCTTCTCAATCAAATAGATTATCACAAAAAAGTTAAGTCTTATACTCCAAGCTCTGCACAACCGAAGCTATAACTATAATTAGTTCCACTCAAAGTAACAATATAATAAATTTTAAAAACGAACTGATCTATTTCTGTAAACATGTCCAACTTTAATCATGGTAATTTTGAAATTACATAGCTATTATAGTAATTGTCTGTATTTTTAAGATGAGGTGTTTTCATTTATTGAGATTGTCGAACTGACTTCCTCATCTTGGTTGGTATAGTCAAAACGTTTCGGCCGTTTTGCCCTCCAGCCTTCATCAGATGTTTTGTATCGCACTGGGGAATCGTTTGTTTGAAGTCTCGAACCCAAACCTTTATTATTATTACGGGGGTACGGTGTTCGGACTCCAGTTAGGCTCTGGGGCATAGTTGCTGATTCTCTGTTTTGAATGTTACTTTTTCACTGCCTTCGTTCAGAAACTTTAGTACAACGTCTAGGACCACTCGGCCATATGTCACTAGGACAATTCTTAGTTGGTTTTTGTTAAAGTTAAAATATGTTGTTATTCAAGGTTTTCTCTCTCTATTAGAGGTGTCCAAATTGCATTCAGCCCTACACTTTGTTTGCTTAGTAGTTTTTTTTTTACACAGTGATCACCACTTATCAAGGCCCGGAAGCCACTCAGGGATAAGGGTTATTGTAAGTACATCACGTTAGTGAGGAGATTTTATGAAGTGTTTTGTTTTGTTTTGATTTTATGAAGTGTTTTGTTTTGTTTTGTTGTTAAGTCCGAGCATGTGAGCTGTTTCTTTAAGTTGTCTCACTTTCCAGTGTTTCTCTCTGTTTATTATTTTTACTTCATCCCATAGGAGGCGATGGTCCTCCTCTCCATCCAGACATGGTTGGCTATACCCGATTTTTCCGTCTCCCCTTTAGTTACCGCTTTTCGGTGTTCTTCCACCCTTACGTTGAGGGGGGCGGCAGGTTTCACCCTTGTAAACCTTTCTGCAACTGCATGGGATGGAGTATATGCAGTTCTTGGTCATGTTCTCCTCCATGCGAGGCTTCACTCGTACCAGGTGTCGTCTGAGTGTTGACTCGCTCTTGAATACCGTCCTGGTGTTGTAGGGGACACATATTCTCTGAATCTTTTCGAAGATGCCTCGTATGTATGGTAGGCAGAGAGTTGGAGTTTTTTTGGGTGAACAGAAAGTCCTTGGACCATTTTTAGTTTTAAAAGTTAAATATTGTTAAAATCACTTTTTCTCTTTTCGAATAAAGTAAGTATTTAATCTAACTATTGATCTAATTATTTTCAACAAAAATATTGAAATAATTTTGTTTAAACTTTCAGAAAAATGAGCAAACGAGAGGCCATAATTCAGCTTCATTGCGCGAGAAGACAAACTCAGAGATTATTAAGCCCTTGAAAGTGGCTAAATCCACCGTGTACCATGTTGTGAACAGATTTAAGGAACTTGGTACATCTGAAGACCGTCCTAGGAGTGGAAGACCTCGCACTGCTCGAACAAAGAAGGTGATTAAAGCTGTCCGTGAAAGGGTAAGGAGGAACCCGAAGAGATCTGCAAGACAAATGGCTAAAGACATGAATATGAGCGTGACCTCGATGAGAATCATCGTAAAAATCGATCTCCAGTTGTCCCCCTACAAGATGAGAAAGAGACAGTACCTCACACCTGCCCAAAAGCACAAGAGACTTGAAAGAGCAAAGCTTCTTCTTGGAGAACTGAAGGCTGGCACGGCAGAGCGAGGGATCGTTTTTTCTGATGAAAAACTCTTCACAATTGAAGCGACTGTTAACAATCAGAACGACAGAGTTTATGCAAAATCTTCAGCAGACATTGATGACTCCGTGAGAATAGTTTTCCGACGACAAAAGCCGTCTTCCCTCATGGTGTGGGCTGCAGTCTCCAAATCTTGGAAGTCGCCTCTGATTTTCGTGGAGCAGGGGGTTAAGATCAACACAGATCGCTACATAAACGATATTTTGGTTCCAGCATTTGAAGAGATGAAGAAACACTTCAAAGATAAGCCTTTCACCTTCCAAGAAGATGGCGCACCATCCCACACCTCCAGAAAAACTCAGGACTGGTGCCAACGTCATTTTCCAAGATTCTGGAGTAAGGAGATGTGGCCTCCTGCATCGCCTGATTTGAATCCCATGGATTTTTCGGTGTAGTCTTTGTTGGAGGCAAAGGTCTGTTCTGTTGCTCATCCAAGTGTTGATGCTTTGAAGACATCTCTTCTGAGTGAATGGGCTAAAATACCCCAGGAAACGCTGCGTGCCTCGGTTGGTAACTTCAGACAGAGAATCGAACGTCTAATCGAAAGGAAGGGACATCACATTGAAAATAAATAATTTGAATTTATTCTTGGTTTCCTAACTTATAATTTTCATTCATGTTTAATTTATATTTTTGTAATTTTCTATTAATAAACCACTGTTTAATTGGTTCAAGGACTTTCTGTTCACCCTGTATACTATTAACACGTCTGGTGGATAGTATGCTATCGGGGTAGTTGTCACGACGGAGGGTATTCTTCAACCTGACCATTTCTTGCTGGTATGTAATGGTGTCGCTATTTATTGCCTCTGCTCGATGTTGAAGGCAGCGTGCGATTCCATGTTTGATACTGTATGAGTGATGGGAGCTGAAGTTAAAGCATTGTCCGGTGAACGTAGGCTTGCGATATACGGATGTCTTAAACGCATGCTCTGTGCGTGATATGAGTATATAAAGGAAGCCCAGTTGGTTATCTTTTTCTTTATCGTTTTATCCCCGTTCATTCCACCATTTATTATTTCTAATTCACAGTACCGTTGGATGAAAAACACACCAATACCATAATTAAACCACGTCCAAACTTCACTATAAAAATGGTATTCTTTTTGTTATAGGCGTTTTTCCGCCATACCTGTGTTGCTCTGTTTCTTCCAAAGATTTCGATTTTCGTTTCGTCTGACCAGATTACCATATTCAAAACTCCTTGTGGATTCTCCCCATAATGTTTTAACATAATTCAAACGTGATCTGACATGTTAACACTTCAACAAGGAACTGTTCTTAGAGAAACATTTTTTTTACGATTTTGAGGTTTACTGATTGTATTCTGACATCAATCTAAGCTTGTTTGAGTTCGGTTTGAATTTCACCATGAGTAACAAAAGGGTTTCTTCGTACCTTTCTTCTTACCTACCTTGTGTTTTTTTTCGTTTAATTTCCTTGGTCGACCACATCTGGAAAGATTTGCAACAGTTTCACCAGCGTTTTTAAACTTTCTAATAACGTTTTCAACTGTACTAAGTGGTAGATTAAGTGGTTGATATAGGTCCTTAAGTGGTAGACTAAGTGGTAGATTAAGGTCCTTAAACTGAAGAGTTGCCAATAGAAATTTTGACCCCGTAGCATTTATTTTTGAGCTCAAATCAAATTACAAAGTGTGATCCATGTCCAAGAAATCTACAGCATAAATTTCAAGTGTTTAAACCCCAAATTGGCGAACTTGCCCACCTGACAGGCAAATTTTGGCCAAAACCGATTAAAAAGATTTTCCCAAATCTCATTACCCTTTATGTTAAATATCGAGCCTTTAGACCGAAAATTGACGGAGTTATTTCGTAGAGAAATGTGCACAGGCACACACAGAGACAGACTTTTTCATATATATATATATATATATATATATATATATATATATATATATATATATGAAGTGAAAATTACAATTGAATTTACCAAAATGATCCAAGATGGTAAAATTAAAGTAAATTATAAATATTAAAGAATTAATATTTATAAAATTATCTCAGCCAGATATAAAAGCTCGATCAAACCAAATTGGAAATAGAGCTTATAATTATTATTTTGTTTTCAAGTAAGATTTTTGACTTATTTGTTGTTTCATCAAATACTTCTGCATGAAAAATCCGATCCCGAATTTTGCTAATTCCTACCCTCTGATGAGAAGGAGAGTATTTCTTCGAAACTCCGCGGATTAAGGACTATTCATTTATCTAGTGTTTCCTTTTCAGATTAAATATGTTTTTAACTCATTTCAAAGTGTTTTTTAACATATTTTATTAACTGTTTGCTCATATATATATATATATATATATATATATATATATATATATATATATATATATATATATATATATTCCGCGTTTAATCGACTCTAGGACGCTTCAGGCTTATGCGCGAATTTTGTGGTTGTCTGTCGTTTTTATATACGCACCTTCTATTGAGATTTTAGTAAGCCAATCAGCTTTCTAGTATCCACCGCGCCCTTCCTATCTGCCAATTAACATGCACTTATCGGACAAAGGCCTATTTGACCTATGGTTGACCTGTTCCTTTGTGTGTGCTTTATTTAGCCTGGTTTCTTGACCTGTTTTAAATCTAGGTTATGTTTTTTATGTTAGTTCATATATAAATATATATATATGTACATACATATATGCACATATATATACATATATATGCATATATGTACATACATATATGTGTAATCGTTTATGCATATTCATATTTATTTAATTTATTTATTTTCTATTGTTTTTTTAGTTTTAAAACTAAAATAAATCTAACACTAGCAGAAATAATAATAATAATTATAATAATAATAATAATAATAATAATAATAATAATAATAATAGTAATGAACCAACCCCGAACAAGAACAGCCATACTAGTAAAAAAATACTAATAACGAACAAGATAAATTCAACTGTAGACACCGCACACTTTGCCCACTTCAAAATAAATGTCTAACAAAAAGCGTAGTTTACCAGACCACAATATTTACGAATGAAAACCTGAATAACAAGAAATATTACGTAGGTATGACATCCTTAGATTGCAAAACTTGCTATTATGATCGTAAAAGTACATTCAAATAAAAAAAAACACCGTATGAAAACAACACTAGCAAATAAATACTGGGAACTCCAGGAAAGTGGACATTCGCCGGTAGTCGAATGGAAAATAATAAGACCAGCTACCACGTGTAGGGACATAGACGACCCATGTAGATTATGCCTTCATGAAAAATTTGCTACCATGTACTTTAAAGAATCCCAACATCTATTAAATTGTAGAAGAAAAATAGCGAACAACTCTAGGATAGCGATACAAAAGTTTTAAAGCAAAAAAACAAAAAAAAAAACAATAGAAAATAAACAAATAAATAAATTAAATAAACATGAATATACATAAACGATCACACCCACACACACACACACACACACACACACACACATATATATATATATATATATATATATATATATATATATATATATATATATATATATATATATATAACTATGAAATGCCCTAATGTAGGAACATTCTCTGGATCTCCATTATATTAAAGTATTAGACAATTTAGATGATAACTTTCAGCAATTCTATTATTCTTTCCATCGACGAGATTATGTTCGCTCCGGCATGAACCGTCTTTTCTCCTACTTAATAACGTTTTTTTTTTTTAATTTCCGTTAACAATTGTATTGTTTCCAGCTTGTTAAGATATGTTTTTTTCTATTTCGCTGAACACTTAACTGTTTGTTTTCTGCTATGCGCCTGTCTCTTCGATATTTTCTTGTTTCCTATTAGAACCACATGTACATGTCAACACGTATCTTTATCATCATTTTGTTTGTCTTTTAAACTGTTTTCGTTTGCTTATGAAATGTCTAAAATGTATATATATATATATATATATATATATATATATATATATATAAAGTTTTGTGGGTTTACAAAATGGTATTAATATCTTAAGAAAATAAATAGACGCATGTCGAGTCGGGGGCTATTAATACATGAAGGTGGAAAAATAAAAGGGGAATGAATAAAAATCTGTCATAATATTTAATAGTAAAAATATTCAGATACAACGATGATAGTTGAAGTACATTTCAACCGACTCTTTTTCAAGATGGAAATCGCTGGTGAATAGCGTTTAAAGTAATACATTGGTAAATAACAGATATAAATAATCGACTGGGAGAAAAAAAACACTTCTCATAGACACGCACACACGCACACCTACACACACACACACACACACACACACACACACACACACACACACACACACACACACACACACACACACACACACACCTACACCTACACACACACAAACACACACACACACACACACACACACACACACACACACACACACACACACACACACACACACACACACACATATATATATATATTATTGACAAAACTAAGATTAGTGAAATTTTTACTGAAAGACATTTAAAACCGCCAAAAGTTTCTGCAGAAACGACTAACTCAATCCATCAAATATTAAAAAGAACCAATGATATATTTGAGTTTAATGTTCTTTTAGTAGAATGTACCAGCATCAAAGAAAACATAACAGTTCTGTCAGATTTAGTTAACCACTGATATATGTTTTATTTTTAAATTAATTGAAATAAATTCAGGCTATCTTTATTAAAAAACTATCAACCTTACGTATTCAAAATGTTCAACATACAATGCTAATTCTCTCGAACGGGAATTTTAATTGTAAACGTACTTCGTAAACTATATCATGTTATAACATCTTACGATTTCCGGTTGATGAAATTTTTTTCCTGCAGGTTTTCCTAACGGAATGCGGACGCTCGTATAACAGATGTCTGAAAATGGCCTAGCCGTATGCAAAGGGACGTCCCAGCAAGGAAAAAAACGTTATAAAATGAAGAGCGTGTGCACAGACCGAGATCACAAACACGTTAGAGATACGTAGGTTAAGTCACAGCAAAGACGAGAAGTAACACGTGGCGGAAGAAGGAGGAATAAAGGTATTTTGTAAAAATTTGAAACAGCGAGTTGAATGACTTTCCTATTCCTTATCATTGTCCGCTTTGCCTCAGTCTGAACATGTTAACGTAGCTTGTCATATTATTTTCCATTCGACTACCGGCGAATGTCCGCTTTCTTTGAGTTCCCAGTATTTATTCGCTAGTGTTGTTTTTATACGGTGTTTTTTATTGTTGAATGTATTTTTGTGGTCATAGTATCGGGTTTTGAAATCTAAGGAAGTCCTGCCTACGTAATATTTCTTGTTATTGGGGGTTTCTTTCGCAAATATTGTTGCTTGATAAACTACGCTTTTTGTTAGACATTTAATTTTAAGTGGGCAAAGTGTGCGGTGTCTACAGTTGCATTTATCTTATTCGTTATTAGTATTTTATTTATGGTATGGTTGTTCTTGTTCGGGGTTGGTTTGTTATTATTATTATTATTTTTGTTGTTATTATTATTATTTTATTATTATTATTATTATTATTATTATTATTATTATTATTATTATTATTATTATTATTACTAGCCGTACCCTGCCACGCGTTGCAGTGGCTCAATTTCGTGTAATGGAAAAATTTAATAAAAAGAGAAAATGCATGTTTCTTATATTAGTACAGCAATCCACTGCAAAAAGTGAAAAAGAAGGCGAAAATGAAAAAAAAACATGGTACTCTTGCAGAATTTGATCTGGATCCTCGGGAGTTTCTGTCAATCATTCATGGTTTGGACTTTACCAACAATCAGTGGATGAAGCCGAACGTAGCAAAAATGTTGAAACGCTAAATGTTTTTTTTGTTGTTGTTTTACAAAAATGTGAGTTAGTAATTAATATTTGGTTGATGGTGGGGGGAGGGGGGTTACTATACACAGATTCGAAAAAGTTGTCCAAAAACAAATAAATGAAAGCAAAGTTAAGGTAAGTTACATTTCTACCTAATTGGATAATTGTTCAGTGTTTTTATGTTATGTAAAATGTTTAATCGGCTCAAAAAACAGAAATTGTCGCGGACTCTGTTGAATACGTAAAGTTTGGGAAAGTAAGTTGAAAACTAAAAACTATACAAAACAGTGTCTGAAACTCACCGATTATATGTAACCATGACATAGGCTGACATAATCGGTGGGTTTCTGATAGTATTTTGTATAGTTTTTTTTAGTTTTAACTCACTTTCTCTAACTTAAAGTAATCAACAGTGTCCACCACCATTTGTAGCTTTCAAATACCCCGATAAACACTGTTTTTTCGAGCCGACTAAACGTTACATTAAATGAAAAGTGTTTGTATTACTAAACACAGATACAAAGACGTCGTCAAAAAATAAATATATAACAAATAAATCAATTGAAATACATGGCTCTTGTCTTCAGGAGGCCTCAAGTTTTGACAAGCTTCTGGGCTTGACCATTACTCCTGATCTTAAATGGAACACGTACATCAAATCTGTTGCCAAGGCCGCTGGAAAAATGTGGGATCTTTCTATCGATCCGGTAGATATCTCACTGCTGATGCTATTCTCTATCTATATAAGAGCCAGGTACGTCCACAATACTGTGCCACATCTTGGCAGGAGCTGCTAGAAATGACTTGTCCTGCCTTGATAGAGTTCAAAATAGACTTCGTAGCCTCGTAGGAGATGTCCTTTTCTCCTCCTTGCAACCTCTATCTCACAGAAGAGATGTTGCGAGTTTGTCTCTGATGTATCGTTATTTTCATGGAAAGTGTTCAACTGAGCTTCAATCTATGGTCCCCTCTCGCCAAAGTCTCACAAGAAACACTCGTCTAGCTGTAAACACTATCAATAATTCCCCCCACTCTTTATCTGTGCCTAAACCTAAACGTAGATACCATGAACAAAGCTTATTTCTTAGAACTGCACGCCTGTGGAATTGTCTTCCGTTTTCCTGCTTTCCGGCTGACTACAATATGGTTGTGTTCAAGTCTAAAGTAAATAAGTTCTTGATGATCCGTTCCATATAAGTTATCAAATTTACCAAATTTTCATTACTAATGATTACTATACTGTCCAATTTCTACTGTACACTCTTTAACCCTTATCCTTGAGTGGCCTCTGGGCCTTGATAATGTGGTGATGCCTATGTAAAAAAAAAATGTTATCAAAGGCAAGAAAAGTAAATGTTCTACCTAACTGGATAAGATTTTAGTGTTTTTATGTAATGTATAATCGGTTCAAAAACATTCAATTTTTATCGGTATATTTGAAAAATACAAATGGCGGCAGACTGTATCGAACACGTTAAGTTTGGGGAAATTTTGGGAAAATGAGTTTAAACTAAAAAACTATACAAAATACTGTCAGGAACTCACTCAATATATGTTACCATGACGTAGGCTGGCATATAATCGATGGTTTTAAACTTTTGCTCGATACAGGTGACGACTTTTAAAAGTCCCTTTTAGTGATTACCTGGTTTGAGGATATGTGTACAACTAAACGGCAAATATGCTCCAAAAAATCCGGTATTATTTTATTTTAAGGCCCGTTTCACGTTCATATATAACGAAATATTTTATTGTAGATTTCGGCGTGCTAAAAACGAATCTGCAAACCGTTTCCGTAGCAAAAAGAAAGTTTTCATGATATTCATGAAATTACTTTTTCGAAAAGTGGGTGATCACTTTTCAATGTAAATTTAACTTAGAATGAGCACCCACTTTTGGGCCACCTGAGAGAGGGGCATTTTTCTGTGTTTCTTGGCTAAAAAGTTTTTTGTTTGATTTCTTTTGCATGGTAATAACCCCTGAACTCTGGGACTATTTTCAATTTCACAGCCGTAGCCTTCGTTTACGCTATGCGTGAGCATAAACGAAAGCTGTTTAGCCAATAAACATGGGAGAAAATCCCCCCTCTCTCAGGTGGCTAGAAAGTGGGTGCTCATTTTAAGTTAAATTTACATGGAAAAGTGATCGCCGCTTTTTCGAAAAAGTAATTTCTTCATATGATAAAAACTATTTTTTTTCGACGGAAACGGTTTGCAGATTCGTTTTTAGCACACCGAAATCTACAAAAAAAAAATGTTATTTACGAACGTGAGACGCACGGCCCTTAATGGAAAATTATATCAAAAATACGGGGGAAAATAGTTTTCAATAAAAACAGCAAATGAATTCGATAGAAAAAAAATGGATGCTATTTTTTTTTTCTTTTTTCTGTGTGTTTCTTGGCTAAAAAGTTTTTTGTTTGATTTCTTTTGCATGGTATTAACCCCTGAACTCTGGGACTATTTTCCATTTCACAGACGTAGCCTTTGTTTATGCTATGCGTGAGCATAAACGAAAACTGTTAAATATGCATTCGCGTACCAAACTGCCTTGTCAAAATCCTTTAAGCCAATAAACACGAAAATAAATGCCCCTTCCTCAGATGGCCAGAAAGTGGGTGCTCATTTTAAGTTAAATTTACATGGAAAAGTGATCACCCACTTTTCGAAAAAAAATTTCTTCAGATCATGAAAACTATTTTGGTACTCCTTGGGCGTTGAGTTCCATGGCGACCCGCAGAATTATTTAATGGTCCTTCCCTTAGTACCCCCTAGTCAAGGCTAATGCATTCGCACGTAACATTTTTTTTATTTATTTACTTACATGGTGGAGTTTCTGTACTGATAGGTTTTTTGAAATTTTTTCTCTGGATTATTATTGATTGAACACTAACCAGATTATGAAAAAAAATTGAAAAAAAAATAATTTCAACATTTGAAAGGGGTACTCACATTTTAGTTACCACGTTCTGGTAAATCGGTCACTCATTTTTTTTTTCTAAATACGGAAGTGTCTTCGGGAGATATAAAATGGTCGCATGTTGACGAAGCAATGCATCGGGAGGCGTACGGGATGAAAAATTATTGGTAAATTTTTAGATTAGGTCCACCTCCTCAATTTTCTTTTAAATGACGACTTGAAATTGTTTTCGACTATGCTGAATACGAAAATCGCATTGAAATTTTGCAGAAATAAGTAGTTATCAAGATATAAAAAGCTGTATTCTGCATTGCAATCTTTGGCGGACATCTTTTTTACGTGCGTGTATTTGTTTATAGCGCGTTTGCACGTAAAAAGATGGCCACCGAAGAATTCAATGCATAATACAACTATTTATTTCCGCAAAATTTCAATGCGATTTGCGTGTTCAGCATACTCTGAAAGCTATAAATATCGTAATTGAAAGGAAAATTGCGTAGGTGGACCTAATCTTAAAAAATACCAAATTATTAAACATTTCTCCAGCATGTTAGTGAAATTTATAATACTTTAAAAAAAAAATTTAAAAAAACTCACCTTTCATAAAAACAATTAAAAAAAAAACACCCACAAACTGACTTTTAACTGAATAAGTAAACAAAAAAAATGTTTAAACTCGAAACTTTATTTTCATAAAAACAATTAAAAAAAGTCAGGTTCAATCTATTTTTTTTTCTTTGAGAAACAAATATATTTCTGACTTACAAATGCGGTAGAGGCTCATATTATTTTGACTTTCTATGGTTTTGATATACCGCGATTTTATTGGTTACAAAATGGGTGACTGATTTATTAGAACGTTGTAACTAAAAAGTGAGCATCACTTTCAAATGTCGAAATAATGATTTCGTTTTAATTTATTTTTGAATAATCTGTTTAATTAGTGTCCAATCAATAATACTCCAGTGAAAAAAATTCCAAAACCTTATAAGTATAGAAATCAAGCATGGGAGTGATTGTTGTACAACGTCGCCTTTCGCACTTTTACAAACATTATTTACGTTAACTCTTTTCATAAATAATTAAAAAAAAGTAACTAAACCATTTATTGATAATTTGTCACGTGTACAAACATTTATTTATTTACGTAGGCTTAACTCTTTTCATGAATAAGAAAAGTTTTACTCTTTAAGAATAATAAAAGGAAAATGTTACTGAACATTTATAAAAGGACTTACTTCTTTTCATGTACGCCAGAGGAATAGTTGGCCGAAAAGTCGTGAAACAACAACTAATAAAGATGAGAATAATAGTCCGCAATAAATAAAAATGATGCTAATGCAGAGAGCGATCCGCGCTATTTTTTAAATCATATTTCCACGTTTAATTAAAGTTTTACGATATGCTTTTTTTATTCAATTACAATTGACAGAATAGGTACAAAACATCCTCCCCTCCCCGTTAAGAATGACTTTTTAAATACAAACATTTTTTCAGCACGGATCACTCTTTGCATGAGTATCATAAAAATTAATACAAATAATACTTATCTCAATAAGTGAAAGGCTAATTTCTACCGGAAATAAAATGTCGATTATCTCGCAGTTACGAAAAATATTTTTTTTTTAATTTCATATTTTTATAAGTCGCAATGTACAATTATTTTAATAACATGCAAACATTCCTTGACTAAATTAGTAACGCAGAAATATGGTTTTATTCGCTTTTACCGAACCAAACATTACATTCTTATTTTGGATAAACAAATGAAATAAAAAATGTAAAATGCATATTATACTTAGCTATGTAACACGGAAAATGTTGTCATGCCAAATCATCAAATCGTAGTGAAATCATTCCCACGTGCATTCTACCGGAAATAAAATTTGACCACAGGTTCGCATTTAAGAAAAATATTTTTATTTTATTTTAAATATTTTTATAATTTGGGATGTTAATTTATAGACTGTCTGAAGCTTTCAAATAAATTGGTAATGTGCAAATATGGCTTTATTGATAACGAACGAACACTGAATTACATTTCTAATTCGAAATTCGAAATCGTCAAATCGTCGTGAATTGCCTGCAAACCGGAAATAAAATGGAACATAGTTCTGCATTTATGAAAAATATTTTTATTTTATTTAATATATTTTTATAATTCGCGAGGTAAATTTATTTTAATAACATAAACACATCCCTCGACTCTAAAGATGGGTTGTCTGAAAATTTCAAATAAATTGGTAACGTAAAAATATGGTTTTATTCACTTTTAACGAACCAAATTTACATTTTAATATATATATACTAGCTGTACCCGGCAAAGCGTTGCTGTGGCTCAGTTTGTTAAAATGGAACACATGTGAAAGTAGAGAAAAGTTTGATTCTTTTTTTCAAGAGAATGTACAAATTATTTTTTTTAACAGATGTTAAGAAAATAAACAGAAAAATACTTCCATCATTAATTATGTAAAAAAATAAATAAAATGTTGATTTAGTGTTTCAATATGCTTATAAATTACGATAAAACTTGCTGAGTATGCACTGTTTTAAGGTTGTTATAAAAATGGAACGGAAACTTTAATTTCGCTTCATTTTAATCTTTCTTAATTTTTTAATTGTGCCCCCCCAAACGAATATAATCAAAACAGTAACATTCAACAATTGTACTTAATGTATATAAAACACAAAATATTTATTAAAAAAAAGTAAAAAAAAAATAGTTAATAACGAAAGGGAAATAATTCCATTTTTAAACGAAAAAGTTAGTTTACCTAACTTACTGTATTAATGCTATCTTTTTAAGCAAGAAAAAAAGGTATATATCCAGATACGCTACTACAGAACACGGACCACTCTAATTTGTTTTTGTATAGGTAATTGAGGTCGCTGACAACGAATCTGATAGTTAAACTTGGGGCAAATTTACCGTTTGCATGGTATTTACCCCTGAACCGACGAACTTCTTTCCACCATTTTGCAGCTCCCGTTTATGCTACGCGCATGCACGCTGTAGCATAAACGACGGCTTCACCAAGCAAACTACGTTGGGGGGAGGGGATTTTTTTTCAGGACATAGAAATTTCTAATTTTCAAAAATACATTATAGCGCTTTTTGGGTGGAAAATTTAAAATTAGCTGAAAAAGAAATAAAATAAGAAAAGGAAAGCACACCAAGTTGGAGTAGGGGGTGTAATTTATCTGTTTTTTTTTATTTACCTGGAACATCGAATTTTCAAATTTTCTGTAAGTAACGCACTGACATTTACCAATTAGAACACCATTTAACATTTTCCGAAGATTTTACTTTGTACATTGGGGGGGGGGCGGATGTGATGTTGGGGCGCACGCGCGCCCCAACATCCCCCCCAAACAAATTAGAGTGGTCGGTGGGGTTTGTATTACTGTACACATAGATTCGAAAACGTTGTCAAAAAACAAATATATAACAAATAAATGTTATCAAAGGAAAGATAAGTTACTTTTCAACAAAACTTGATATATTTTTCGTGTTTTTAATCAATGTAACATATTGGGTTTGTATTACTGTACACATAGATTCGAAAACGTTGTCAAAAAACAAATATATAACAAATAAATGTCATCAAAAGCAAGATAAGTTACTTTTCTACCAAACTGGATATATTTTTCGTGTTTTTATTCAATGTAACATGTTTATTAAGCTCGAAAAACATACATTGTTAACCGATGTATTGGAAAATTCAAGATGGCGTCTGATTCTCTCTTTAACACGGTAAGTTTGGGAAAAGGCTTTATAAATAAAAACCCAGATAAAATACTGTTAAAAACTCACTCAATATATGTTACCGTGACATAGGTTGACATATATTCGGCGGGTTTTTAATAGTATTTTGTATAGTTTTTTATTTATAACACCTTTTCCCAAACTTACCGTGTACAAGACAGAATAAACGCCATCTTGAATTTTCCAATACATCGGTAAACACTGTATGTTTTTCGAGCTGAATAAATATGTTGGGTTTGTATTAATGTACACATAGATTCGAAAAAGTTGTCAAAAAACAAATATATAACAAATAAATTTTATCAAAGGCAAGATAAGTTACTTTTCCACCTAACTGGATATATTTGTCGTGTTTTTATTCAATGTAACATGTTTATTCAGCTCGAAAACCATACAGTGTTTACCGATGTATTGGAACATTCAAGATGGAGACTGATTCTCTCTTTAACACGGTAAGTTTGGGAAAAGATGATATAAATAAAAACCGGATAAAATACTGTTAAAAACTCGCTCAATACATGTTACTGTGACATAGGTTGACATATATTCGGCGGGTTTTTAATAGTATTTTGTATAGTTTTCTATTTATAACACCTTTTTCCAAACTTACGTTTTTAAAGAGGGTGTGAGACGTCATCTTGAATTTACGAATACATCAGTAAACACTGTATGTTTTTCGAGCTGAATAAATATGTTACATTGAATAAAAACACGAAAAATATATCCAGTTTGGCAAAAAAGTAACTTATCTTGCCTTTGATAACATTTATTTGCTTTTTGACAACTTTGATAACATTTATTTGTTTTTTGACAACTTTTTCGAATCTATGTGTACAGTAATACAAACCCAAACTTCGGAGGTTGGAATCTCCCCCCACCTAAAATATACTTGGAAAAATCGATTTTATAGTGAGATTTAAGAATGAGTAGTCGAAAAAAAGGTGAAAAACAAAACAAATAATCAATAAATAATTGTTACCAAAGGCAATAAATGCTACTTTTTTTTTACTTACATTGAATATTTTCAAGCGCTTTTCTTTATTTTTTAATAATCTAATGAGGGTGTGTGGGTGCCAAATACCTCCAGATTTTCCAGAATTTCCCGCTAGATTGTAAACGAAATCTCCAGATATAGCAGGAAAACCGCTAAATTGTAACACTGGTCACGTGACAGGAAGCGGTAATAAATAATTGTCCCTAAAAAAAAAAAATGGTCTCTCGGTACAAAGAAATCCACCTATTTATCATAGAAAAATTAAGTATAATGTTATAATTAAAAAGAAATATATAAAAACACACATGGATATAGTAAACATATTGTACCAAAACGTGGAAGCCATCCGTCCAGTGGTTTTTTAGACAATTAATTCCGAACGAACCAACATTTACATTTATGTATATATAGATAGATTATTATTATTATTATTATTATTATTATTATTATTATTATTATTATTATTATTTCTGCTAGTGTTGGTTTTATTTTTGTCATGGTGTCTACTTTTTTATTGTTGATTTTGTTGTTGTTTACATTGTTTTTATTTAGTATTTTGCTATTATGTGCTTTAATTATCATCTCTAAATTTTAGCAACAACTGTAGGATAACTAAGGTATTTTTATTGAAGATTTTGTGTAAGGGGTTGGTTGGGGGAAAGTGTTTTTCAATAAGATCTAGAAATTTCTTGCCAAGTTTTGTTTTTAACATTTGATTGTATGGGGCCGTATACCAAATTATAGTTCTTTTTCTTCTATTTTTAATTTTATTATAGTTATTGGTGTTTTGTTGCTGATATTTGATATCGATATTTTTGTATCCACTATTTTTTAGGGCTGTTTCGTAGATATTGGTTGACCTGTTAAATGCATTTTCATCGCTTGAGTTATTACTGAGTCTACTTACGATCGAGTTAGGAATGTGTTTTATAATTGATGGTGGGTGATTGGACTTAGGGTTTACGTAAATTGGAGTAGCGTTATCTTTTAAGTATGGTTCATATGTGTTTTTATCTAAGTTTAACGTGACGTCCAGGAAGTTTGTTATTTTTCTGTTAGCTGATACGTCTGCTTTTAGGCCTAATTTTTTCATTTCCTTGTGTATGATTTTCTTAAAGTTATCTCCCTTGACTTTGTTGGAGTTTTTATAGCTAGTCCGTCATCTCTATATGGGCCGATATCCGTAGTATCGAATATGCTTGTGAGGGTATATAGAATGAATAATCCCACAAGATCTGATGCCTCTGCAGAGTCGCTGGCACCCATCGCCAAATCAAACGAATTTTTCATTTTAGTTTTTATCCATTGGTTATTGTTATTTATTAGAACTGATTTTCTACATTTTTTAATGATGTTGATTTCTTCCGATGATAAATAAGTTTATGCCTCGGCAAATTCTAGGGTAATGTTAAAAAGTTCTTCGGATATCGAGGGATAAAAGTCTATGATGTCAAACTGTATGAACGTACATTTATCTTTGTTTTCTATATTTTTAAATCAGGTGATTGCTTCGGTAGTATTTGCCCACTGGTTTAGTTCTAGGTCCTGTGTGATTTGTTTGTTTACTCTAGAAAGTATAGTTTTGCTAATTCTACCTATTTCTGGTTTAGTTGGGTTTATCAGGCGGGTGCTGGGATTATTATTAAAGTCCCATTTGTGGTCTTTAAGCAGAATGTATGTCTCTCATGGTTTTAATTTGCCAACTTTATCGCTGATTTTAAGTTTATCGGTAATTTGTTTACTTTCAGTATTTATTATATCTATGTAGTCGCATTCGTTTGGGCCTAGTTTTTTGTAGTTTTTTGTAATGTTTTCTGTGATTAGTTTTTTATATTCTTGCTTATCTATTTTATAAAAGTTTCTGGTTTTATCTGCTTTTACAAAGATTTTATTAGAGTTGTTTATGTTTCTAACAGTTTTGTGTAGTTTCCGTTTGAAATTGTAAGATTGTTCGTGGAATTCTAAGTTTTTAATTACGTTTAAAAGGTCATTTTCAAAGTTTATCAAAAGGTCTACTGTTTTCGCATTTTTAAGGGTTTTCAAACCATGGGATTCTTTTTTGTTTACGTTTTCATTTTTAAGGAAGAAATTTGCTCGCCATCGCATTCGGCGTATTAGTTCATCTGTTTTTTGGATTAATTTAATAATATAGCTATGCTTGCTGGGTGTGGGGATGTTTTCTTAGCGATGTTTCGAAATTAACTCCATGACAAAAATAAAACCAACACTAGCAGAAATAATAATAATAATAATAATAATAATAATAATAATAATAATAATAATAATAATAATAATACAAACCAACCCCGGACAAGAGCAACCATACTATAAATAAAAATACTAATAACGAACAAGATAAATGCAATTGTAGACACCGCACACTTTGCCTACTTCAAAACAAATGTCTAACAAAAATTGTAGTTCATCAGGCAACAATATTTGCAAAAGAAAACCCGAATAACAAGAAATATTACGTAGGCATGACTTCCTTAGATTTCAAAACCCGATACTATTACCACAAAAGTACATTCAACAATAAAAAACACCGTATAAAAACAACACTAGCGAATAAATACTGGGAACTCAAAGAAAGCGGGTATTCGTAGGTAGTCGAATGGAAAATAATAAGACAAGCTACCACGTGTAGGCATTTAGACTACCCATGTAAATTATGCCTTCATGAAAAATTTGCTATTCTGTACTTTAAAGAACCCCAAAATCTATTAAACTGTAGAAGAGAAATAGCAAATAAATGTGTTCACAAAATACAACTTACTCTAGGATAGCGATACAAAATAGCTTTAAAACTAACAAAAACAATAGAAAATAAACAAATAAATAAATTAAATAAACATGAATATGCATAAACGATCACACACACACACATATATATATATATGTATATATATGTATATATATGTATATATATGTATGTACACATATGTATATTTATATATAAAAAATAAAAAAGGAGGTAAAGGTCTGCCTTAAACCACTAACCTAGTTCTAAAACAGATCCTTTGTTCGATAAAATGCATGCCCAATGGCTGATAGGAGGAGGCTCGGTGGATACTAGAAAGCTGATTGGCTAACTAAAATCCTCAACAGAAGAGAACGATATAAAAACGAGAAACAACCACAGAATTCGCGCATAAGCCTGACGAATTCTAGAATGGATGAAACGCCGAATATTCAGTGTAGCTTAATTGCCATATATATTTTATAAATTACTAACTAGCTCTACCTACGTATTGAGCACTTTTGAAGTAAATACTTAAAGTTTACGCATAAATCTATACTGTCGTATATTAATTTTACGTGAGTAAATGAAGTAGTTATATATATATATATATATATATATATATATATATATATATATATATATTACTAGCATAGGTATTTCGCGTTAACTGGGTCGACATAAAGTTCCGTTTCGAACATACCTGCTATACTAATCATTTTCATCATGGGCAACGTGGATACCCCCACAATTCCAAATATAAAATCATTGATTAAAATATGTTAAATGTGATCACCCCACAAAAAGAAGTACGTGATATCCTCTGCAGCAAACATTTCGGCAGAAGGGATGCAAAGAAAAGAAACTATTGTCCAGCATTGGAAAGAACCCCCCGCCCCGAAAAAATTAAAAATAAATCATTATAACTTTTATTTCAATAAAAAAAAGTCGAGTGTCCGTTCAATCGCAAAAAAAAAAAAAAAAAAAATAGCCAAGTAGACAGAAACCTAAAAAAATTAACATCTACCAAAAATTAATTCCAAAAAAATTAAATTAAATTTTTCGTCATTTTATGTTTCTAATGTAATCATCTCTCCTCCAAAAACATTGAATTTGTCATATTTTCGGGTTAGTTTTGTTTATTTTAAATGTTATCTTTTTCATTGTAATTGAACTCATTAATAAAAAAAAACGTAAAATAAACTGATGTACACCAATAATTGAACAGTGGAACATACGATATGTAGCCGAGTGCTCTACTACTAAGCTTTATCTCCAGATTATAATAATTTTTTTTTGAAGAAATGATTTGCTGAAATTTTATTATATCACTTGACTGGTGTCTCGTTAAAATGTCTCCCAGTGAAAGTTATTGTTTTTTTTTTTTCTATAAGAGAGAAAAGTTATTTTTAAGATCTGAGTTTTTGATTTTCGATAATTATCGGATGAATTTCTCGACAAAGCATGTCTAGAAACACTTCCAGACATATAAATTCGTTTTGTAGACCTATAAGAAAGAAATTCACACACACAAATGACTTTTATATAGTGGGGAGATAAATACATAGACAGGTAGATAAATAGATAGACAAAGATAAAGATCACATATATCCTTTATATGATTATTTTGCTGCAAAATAGTTGGATCGTTCTAATAGAAACTACTTGACTTCTGGTGCAATTATGTAAATGTCAACTATATTCTAAAATAGATTACTGCTGCGACAAATGGCGCGGTATCACTTAGAGATCTTTTCATGAATTCGACGAAGCAGACAT
Source organism: Euprymna scolopes (assembly GCF_053919585.1). Taxonomy (NCBI): domain Eukaryota; kingdom Metazoa; phylum Mollusca; class Cephalopoda; order Sepiida; family Sepiolidae; genus Euprymna; species Euprymna scolopes. The sequence continues at coordinate 167,383,915 of NC_136490.1, forward strand.
GATGAACTTTACAATTTTTCATGGATGACCATTGTTGCTCGTTAGAGTTTATTTTCTCACAGAAGTGACGTTGCTAATCTTTCTTTACGATATCGATAATTCGATGGAAGATGCTAGACTGATTTCAAATTTCTAATTCTCTCTAACAACTTTATAGCAAAAGCATGGCCTTCCCCTACAAGTCAAAATAATGATTCCTTTTTTCTGCCCATCCTCAGTTAAAATTTCCATTCATCATTTTCAATCCTTTTATGTTATTCTTCATTATTACATCGACACTATCTGATATAAACTTATCTCCCAGTAGATATAGTCTTTGATGAGATTCCACTCATTAGAAAAATGGAGAATAGTGATCACATTATCGTCGGCATATTCTGATATGTAAACCGCCAAAATATGGCGAACCGCTAATAAATGAAAGACGCAGCAGTTAACAGTAGGAAAATGCGGTAAAAATACAATAGAACCCCGGGATGAAGCATTAAAATATAGTAACAAAATACAGTATAGTATATAATACAGATGTATATAATCAAATAACATTCTTAAAAACATCGTAAGGCGGGGCAACCAGGGACTGGAAAACATCATATTCCACATCATACTCTAAAAGCCGTGCCCTAGGGCCACCGTATCCCGCGGTTTTACTATATTACAGAAAAATCAATAAAATTTTGAAAACTGACAAAAGTCGTCACTCTAAATCTAGTAGAGTAGGGACAGGCGCTGCAAACTCCGGAAGCAAATATTAAATTTTCTCCTAAATCTTATCTGCAAACAAAACAGTCTAACCATAACCGAAGCACAACATAACCATGATTTATATAAGGTATGGTTGAAATAAATAGGGAAAACATTAAAAAATACTTTAAAAAATACTTTAAAAAACATCAAACGCATTTTATTATTATTTTGATTAAATTAGTATTTATTCATGAAACTTATTGTTGTGAATATGTATTATCTCCTCTTTGATAATCCAAGCTATAAAAACTGTACATTTCCGCGTGGCAAGTAGACGAGTAGTAAGATTCTTCATTGAATAAAAGATTACTAGACGGAATATATTGTCCTGTTTTCATTACAGAATGCACCTTTACAAAATACAGGAAACCTTCCGCCACATCACTATTTTTATTTTTTTACATAGGCATCACCACTTATCAAGGCCATGAGGCCACTCAAGGATAAGGGATAAAGAGTGTACAGTAGACATTGGACAATATAGTAATCGTTAGTAATGAAAATTTGGTAAATTTGATAACTTATATAGAACGGCTTATCAAGAACTTATTTACGTTAGACGTGAACACAACCATATTGTAGTCAGCCGGAAAGCAGGAAAACGGAAGACAATTCCACAGGCGTGCAGTTCTAAGAAAGAAGCTTTGTTCATGGAATCTACGTTTAGGTTTAGGCACAGATAAAGAGTGGGGGATTATTGATAGTGTGTACAACTAGACGAGTGTTTCTTGTGAATGTTTGGCGAGGGGGGACCATAGACTGAAGCCCAGTTGAACACCTTCCATGAAAATAACGATACATCAGAGACACACTCGTCACATCTCTTCTGTGAGATAGAGGTTGCAAGCAAGAGAAAAGGACATCTCCTACGAGGCTACGAAGTCTATTTTGAACTCTATCAAGGCAGGACAAGTCCTTTCTAGCAGCTCCTGCCCAGATGTGGCAACAATATTCCATCCTTGGACGTACCTGGCTCTTATATAGATAGAGAATAGCATCAGCAGTGAGATATCTACCGGATCGATAGAAAGATCCCACATTTTTCCAGCGGCCTTGGCAACAGATTTGATGTACGTGTTCCATTTAAGATCAGGAGTAATGGTCAAGCCCAGAAGCTTATAAAAACTTGAGGCCCCCTGAAGACGAGAGCCATTCATTTCAATTGATGCCAGATGGGGATCAGAATGTTGATGATGTAAAGAGAGAAGCTTGGTTTTAGATGCATTAAAAGTAACCAGCCACTCCTTTCCCCATTGTGCTACGTGCTCAAGATCAGAGGAGAGAGAATCGGAGAGAACTTGGTCGTTTACTGTCTTAGATGTGCTACCATAAATGGTAGTGTCGGCAGCATGAATGTCTACAAATGATGTAAGGATGTGATTTGGAAGATCATTAATGTAGATCAGGAAAAGAGTTGGGCCCAGGATGGACCCCTGAGGGACACCGGCATTAATACTGTGAGCTTCTGATTTTTGCCCCTCAACTACTACTCTTATGAACCTATCAGAGAGAAATGATTTAATAATTGAGAAGACTTTTCCAGCTATACCATAGCTAGAGATCTTATGAAGTAAACCTTTATGCCATACCCTATCAAAGGCCTTAGATATGTCAAGAGCAATTGCCCTAGAAAGGTGGCCTCCGCCGAGAGATTTGCTAATCCCATGAGATATAACTGTAAGCACATCTACTGTAGATCTAGCAGAACGGAAACCATATTGAGTGTCACTAAGAAGGTTATTTTTGTTGAGATGGTTGATTACTTCTGTATTTAACACAGATTCCAGCAACTTACTCATGACGCACAGGAGACTTATTGGCCTGTACTGAGAGGGGGATGAGCGATCACCTGAATTCTTAAATACAGGGCATACTGATGAGATTTTCCAGGGAGATGGGAAACTATTCTCCTTAAAACAACGTTTAAACAGTTTTGTAAGTATGGGCGCTAGTTCAGGTTGAAGTTTTTTGAGTACTATAATTGGAATACCGTCAGGGTCAGTTGCTTTACTGGAATCAAGGTTTTTGATTAGTTTGGCAACATCACGTACAGATATACGTATATCACACAGCGTGTTTTCTGATGCAGGAGGAAATATTGGGGGTTGGCGGCCTTGGTCGCAAAGGGTAGAATTAGCTGCAAAGTTCTTGACAAAGAGTTTGGCTTTGTCTGATGCTGACGAGATTACCTCAGGTCCATTGATAATATTTGGGATGGAGCACACGCTTCTGTTCAGGATTCTGTTTGCTATTTGCCAAAACTGGTGGGAACCAAGCCGCTGCTCAGCTACTTTGGACTTAACAGATTGAGCATACAACCCTCTTGCGTTCTTTATTACTTTCTTACAATGGTTGCTGGCAGTCCTGAAAGCGGCTTTAGTTTCCATACATCTATTACGTTCAAAGCAGTGGAAAAAAGTCATTTCTGTGCGCAATGGCAGCAGCACATTCTGGAGAGAACAATGGCTGGCTGTTATGGAGTTGATGTTTGAGAAAAATCTCAAAAATGAGTTACCTCACTACTGCGCTAATTTGTTTTTGTAGAAATCCATTTCAAAGGAGATTAGATAAAATGTTTGAAGTGGACTCTCTAGACATATTCTCGAAAGACGAAATCGGTCAGACTATAATAAAACATATGGTATCTGAAAACTCCATACTATTCAAAGATAGCACGGATCACACTAAACTCCATAGCTTTAGGACAAAATAAAATATGTGTCATAATATAATTATAATACTATAGAAGTGTAAGCCATGTTTAGTTTCAGAACCGTTTTCGATGGATAGTTGTTCTACACACGCCCTGGAGGTGACTCGTTCTCAGTAGACAGTTCTCAGGTTAGAATCCACAGAGCAAAAGATTCTTCCCGTGTTGACACAAAGAGAACATATGCAAAGTTTCTACAGAAAGGTTTGATATTTTTATGAAATAATTCTGGTTTCTGATTGGTTGGTAGCAGAACGTGAATAATTTCGATTCGTTAGTTCCTAGCAGTATCGTTTATAAATAGAATCTCCCGACTGTGCGGGATCACACCCCATTATACTTCCAGTGTGATTGAATGTAACCTAGCGGCTTCGGCTGCAGGGAGACAAGGTAGTACACGTCAAGGATTCGTCACTTGACACTCAGCCCAACAGGTGAGGGGCCGGGAACCGGCCCAGCACCTGTTGGACTGAGGTACACCGCCTGGGTAATTCCTAGGAGGTCCACCCTCCCAGGCCTTGCCACCAAGCTTTGCGATGGGGCAAGTTTATTGCTTGCTGCCTGAGGCGCCCCGACCGGGGAATGCCGACGGGATTACTCAGGCAATTTTTAAGATTGCAGGAGTTCCCCTCCTTTAGGGGAGCCTGCGGGGTTCCCACTTTCCAGGCCTTTTGCCAAATATTGCCGATGTGGGCGGCAATTAAATAACTACCCCATTATACTCTCCTATGATGGGATGTGTCTCCTAGCGGCTTCGGCTGCAGGGAGACAGAGTAGTAGTACAAGTCAAGGATCCGTTCTTGACACTCAGCCCGACAGGTGAAGGTCCGGTAACCGGCCCAGCACCTGTCGGACTGAGTGACACCGCCTGGGTAATTCCCAGAAGGTCCACCCTCCCAGGCCTTGCCACCGGGCTTTCCGGTGGAACAAGTTTATTGCTTGTCGCCTGGGGCGCGGTGACAGGGGAATGCCGACGGGGTTATTAAGGCAATTTTTGCAATTGCAGGAGTGCCCCTCCTTTCGTGGGGGTCTGCTTAGATCCCCACTTTCCGGCCTTGTGCCAAATATTGCTGTGTTGAGCACCAATTTAATATCTACCCCATTATACTCGGCCTTTTGGCGGAGATCAAAGTGTAGTATATGTTCCCAGGTACAATACCTGGGTATCACCCAGGAGGTCCACCCTCCCAGGCCTTGCCACTCCGCTTTCGGGTGAGGCAAGTTATTGCTTGTCGTTCGATCGGACAATGCCGACTGGGTTACTCAGGCAATTTTTGCAATTGCAGGAGTACCCCTCCTTCAGGGGAGCTTGCTTAGATCCCCGCTTTCCCGGCCTTTTGCCGAATATTGCTGTGGTGGACAGCAATTTAAATAACTACCCCATTATAAGCATCTTATGATGGGATGTGTCTCCTAGCGGCTTCAGCTGCTGGGAGACAGGGTAGAGTAAAGCCGGCTTTCGGGTAGGGCAAGTTTATTGCTTGTCGCCTGAGGCACCCCTGCCGGGGGATGCCGACGGGTGTGCCCAGCCAATTTTTGTTTAGTTGCTAGCAGGGTATCATATTTGTTCTTTAAAAAGTAAACCAAGCTCCGCGGTCCCAAAAGCTAAGAAACTTTTCTGTTCGTAACATTTGAAGTCTACTAATCTAAAAACACTTTTTTACTTTTTCTTTCTTTTTCCTTGTTCCAGGTTTGTCTTTAATCCTGAATATTTGTCTTGTTTTCTTTTAATCTGTTTTCTAAATCTTTTTTGTCAAATATATTATTATTAACCAATACTTTTTCTTATATTTAAGACGAGAGAAAAAAGTCTCCCATGAAATTGAACATTTCCCAAATTATATTTGCATATTATCTGATCTCAAACTATTTTTTTCTTCTAAAGTATGCATTACTTCTAGCTAGTCTAAAGTTAATACGTAACCCAAATTATATTTGCATATTATCTGAACTCAAAAACACGCGGATTTTTTTTTCTTCTCCGAAAGTATGCATTACTTCTAGCTAAAGTTAATACAAAACTCTAAAGGTATCACTTCTTAACCAGATTTTTAAACGAGTGAAAAATAACCAGACTTTCCAATTTGATAAACGTTCCATTATAGCATATTTATTATGGGGTGGAGCTGGAATTTCTGTTTCTATGTCTATCCTTGTGGTCATGTCACTAGTAAGGGTGCTGGAGGTAAACGTTTCATCTGGACTGATGTTACCTGATAGTCAGGGACCCGAACTTTGGATTAACTACTAAGGAGGCTGTCCTAGCAGCAGGAGCAAAGTACCTGGGCTGCTGTATTGCCATTTGGTGAATGGATTCTGGATTATACAGTAGTTTCTGGTAGGCCCTATCGATGCCATACTAGTGTGTAATTGTTACGGCTTTACCTTATCAAGTGCTACAAAAAATTTCTTGTCTTTTTTTCTCTCTGACTTTCCCTCTATGTCCTGATCCAACCAAGTCTACCGACCAGCTCCACAAATCCCAAAACCTCATCATGACAAATCTAGGAAAAAAAAACACGAATAAACCTAGAATCCCATCCTCCATCGTAGACCCCTACTACCAGGTATCCTTCTCCAACATCAGGGGTCTATGTTCCAACCTTCCAGAGGTTGAAACACAATTACAGTAGACGAAACCGGACATATTCTTTCTAAGTGAAACTGGCATAGGACCAGCCACTTCCTTAGACGAATTCATAATTAAAGGATACTCTAACTTAACATCTAAATCTGACCCCCAAGATCGCCATGGGCATGGAATATGTGCCTACATCAAAGATGGTTTTCCCTGTGGTAGGGATATCTCCAGAGAAGAACGTAATTTACCTTATATGTGCTTCCGGGTTGCACTAGCTTACACCACTGCATTTATATTTGCCCTCTATCGCCCACACAACAGTGGGGTTACTATCTTTAAAAGCATATCTGAGAAAAATGGCATCTTTGACTTCATAAGGTGTGGTCTCGTGGAATCGCACCGCCCAACTCACACATATGCAAATGAAATGCAGTCAGTTTTTTTTTTTAAATAAAACGATTGGTCGAAGAGGTGAGGACACATACATGAGAGAGAAGATTGTGAGGAATAGAAGGAGAAGGGGGATGAGGAAGTACAGTGACGCATTCTATATGTGAACTTTTGTTTTTTTTGCCCCCAAAATACCAGCCCATTTAACTGCAATAATTTTGTTTTCATTCAGCGTTTTCGCAAAAAAGCAAACAAACAATAACAGAAAACATTCACAACTTTCATTCGGCATTTTGTAGCAGTTTATATAACCTGATTGTAATATGCCGACAATTACACAGTTACTTTTTTGCATAAGTGCCGTAACATTTGACCTTTATGAGCCGTCACTCATTAGTAAATAAATGTGGGATGTAAAAAGTGTGTGGAGGAATAGAAACATCCAGACGTCGATTAGAAGGGCGTAAGTAGTACTTCGCTACTTAGAAGCTTTACTGCTATCCACAGTTAAATTGAAGCCACCGAAAACAAGAACGATAATAAACGACTTGTACGTTAAGGCCAAATGAATTTAATTAATTTCAATTTAAATGATGATGCTAAGAAGTGGGCAGTAACGGATATCTGGTAAAACTTGTTTCCGTGAAATATTCCATGTTTTTAGCAGTATGATCTCATTAGAAATTGCTTTGAAGTATTCCAAGCAGAGTCGCTTTTACATTCTGGGATATGACGTTATTTAATGGAGTGTGTTTTGGCCATTAATAGCGTGGCTGCACTTTCCACCTCTCAAGACTCATCAAGTACGTACTGACATTAAAAACACGAACACTAAATGAGACATTTTTAGCGATCATGACAAAACCATATTGTTTAAGAAACAAACACGTAATCGATGATATATTTATTGATATGCCCTAATTCATAGATTCCATCATGAAGCATTCAAAAATTGATTCATAATTAATGCGTTTCTCAATCACTTGATAAAACGGAAACATTCTTCCAGCAGTTTCTTAGTTTGCTGCTTGGTGATCTTTCGTTGCCATGAACACCGATTCTTGAAATGTTGCTGAGTTACACCGAATCCGATTCCCAGCTGTCGACATCGCTTTTTAACAAAATACACATTTTTGTTTGGTTTCGCCTAAAAAAATCATCGTGTTGTCTTCCCCTAAAAATCGTTTTATTCCAATAAATGAAATCATTATCAATTCCATCAAACACGCAAGACTATCATATCATACTGTGTAAATATTAGTAAAGTCCATGTGATTTTTTTCTGGCTCAAGTTTCTATCGAAATGACTTGTTAAAAATATGTACAAAAACGGACCGTTTATTATTTTCACCAAGTAAATTATTATTTAAGTCGAGTTTTCGCTATGTTTTTTGACAGCCTAGAGTTCGCATCGTTTAAAACTCGTTACAAAACTTGGTGAATATATCAGTAAGTGCCTAATTTAAAACTGATTTTATTTTCAGATGCATATGTCACATACTATGGTCAAGGTAAAGGAAAAGGTTTAAGTAACGTAAATGATGATATTTACGGATTTCCTCATCGTGAATAGCCCACATTATAATTAATAACATTCCATAATGCAGAATTTACTAAATACACAATCTAACTGACATTAATAATAGGCAATACTAAATATTTACAATATGATTGTTTTAAATTCTAAATGTGTTGCAAATGAAACTAGGGTTTTGCATCTTGTCCGCGCACATTGTCTTTTAAGATTGAACGGAGGCATCATAATGCAAATATATTGCATTTTATTCAGATAAGCAGTGGCCACTGTTTTATTCAGATTAGCAGTGGCCACTATTTAAAATGATCCGTAATGAAAAAACATTGGTTTCGAAATAATACTGGGATATGATTTTTTTGTCAGCAACACTCCGAGATTGAAATTTCATTTGGCGGTTCAATGCCCGCATTGAAAATTTGTGGATTGACGACAGCAAACATCCAGTACCAGCCACTTTTCGAAAACCTAACTGAAAACTGCAAACCCATAGCAGTGAGAAGCAGATATTTTCTTATAATAATAAAAAACTCGATGACTGTGAAAGAAAAAGACCACTTGACGAGAGTAACTAAGCTTAGCAAATCACCCTGGAGGGTTGAGGTAGTCATAATTAGGACTATGACAAGAGAATATGCTTTTCATTATTTTGACTCTCGAGTATATATCAATTAATATCTTATATGTTTCTATCTAGAATGATATTGTTTTCGATTGATTATCTCTGTCTTACTGTGTCGGATATATACTCGAGAATCAAAACAATGATGAGAATACTCTCTTGTAATAGCCCTAGTAATAACCACTTCTGAAAACCATAAAAAGAGAATGGTTATAGATTACTCCCAAACCTTACGCTCTTGGACGCATTTACGCTACCCAGGAGGGATGGAAAAATAAGCGAAATAGCCAAATATCGTATGTTTACCACTCTCTACTTGAAAAGCGCGTACCATTATATCACCATTAGACCTAGAGACACGCTATACAGAGCTTTCGAGGCGAACGGTCGACTATATCAATTTCGCAGGATTCCTTTTGGCGTGACAAATCGTATAGCGATCTTCCAAAGGGTAGTCGACCAAATTATAACATATGGGATATTGGAAGGCACATTTGCGTACATTAACAACGTCACAGTATGTGACCATAATAAAAAGTAACACGACGAACATCTTAGACTGTTCATGTCCGCGTCGACAAATACAACATTCGCCTAAACAACGACAAATGCTCGTTTGGACTGGACAAAATAAACCTACTGGGGTATACCATAAGCAAAAGTTTTATAGCACCGGACGCAGATCGATTGAAACCTTTACTCCAGATGCCTGTACCTCACAATCGACCTTCCCTTTGACGTGCTATAGGCATGTTTGTGCACTACTCCCAATGGATTGCATCGTTACAAGATACATCCGTTAATACAAGTAGAGACGTGTTCTTTATCCCGTTAAGCCATTAAAGCTTTTGAGAGACTGAAAAAGGATACTGCGAAATCAGCAATTACAACAATAAACCAGAATATTTCTTTATTTGTGGAAACGGATGCGCCAGACTGTGCTATTCCTGCGTCTCTGAGACAAACCGACCGTCCCGTAGCCTTTTTCTTTCAAGGACCCGCTCACTGGCTGAACGAGGACACCCCGGAATTGAAAAGAAAGCATACGCCATAGTCGAGGCATTGAGAAAATGGCGGCCCTACCTAATCTCACACGTACTTTAAACTTATTACTGACTCAAAATCAATTGCTTTTATTTTCAACGCTAAGACTATAAGACAATTTGAAATAAGAAAATAGCCAGGTGGAGAATTGAAGTATCTTGTACCTCCTTTAGCGTCACCTACCGACCCGGTAAGGAAAACTAAACAGCTGATACACTGTCAAAAGTATGTTGTACGGCATCAAGCGGGGACAAACGAACGCGACATAATCTTTCATCCGGGCATTACTTGAATGGTTCATGCTGTGTGGTGTAGAAACTTGCTTTCTCGGTCGAGGAAGTTAAAAAAAATTACAAATTATTGTCGAACGTCTGCTGAAAAGCAACCTCAGTTTTAAAAACCCAAAACTGGCGTTTTAATAAAAAGCAACACAACCATTTGAACGACTCAATCTTGATTTTAAAGAACCGCTACCAAGCAAAACAAGGAACCGATATATATTAACTGTTGTCGACGAATATGCATGGTTTCATTTTGCGTTACCTTGCTCAGACATATCGGACACTGCAATTATACAATGCCTCTATTCACTATTCGCTGTCTTTGGAGTTCTTGCCTATATACATTCGGACCCAGGGGCTTTATTCATGTCAGAGCAGTTTCGACAATTTTTACAGGAACAATGAGTAGCTATAAGCCGGACAACTCCCTATACACCTAAGGCTAACGGCCAATTCGAAAGATATCACCGCATTATTTGGAAGACCGTTCAATTTTCTGCATCAAATAATGGATGTTTGATTGATAATTAGGAAACTCTCCTTTTCGTCGCATTATACGTCATTTGATCCTAAGTGTGTACCGCTATGAATGCCACTCCACATGAAAGGCGTTTATCTTTTCAGCGACGGAGTTCGGCAGGATCTTTGTTTCCATCTTGACTCTCTCGATCCAGTACTGTTTCTTAGACTGTAATGTTATGACCCTTTAGGCTGTGATCATAGCGTAGTATCTGTTAACTGTGGCAAGCGGGGTCAATGGTCAAAACATTGTTATTATTGTTATTGTATTCTTATTAATTAGTTTGAACGATGGATGGTCGCTGGATCAGTTATTATGATTAGAAGAATAAACAATTAAATTGAGGAAGAAATGATTGACGTGTGAATCGCAAAAGGAACGCGAAAATAGAAAATAGATGTAAACATAATTTTGGGGTTTTGAATAAACAAATAACTAGTTGTGGATTAGGTTGGTCTAAGACACGTAAGAGAACACGTTATGTAGTAAGTTTTGGAGAGATTCAGAGAGTTGAGGATTGACCACCAGAGCAGACAGACGTCTAGACAGGGGTGAACAGACAGCTAGGAGCGGGCTGTAAGAATGGAAAATGTAGACTAACTGCAGATCCTGTGAAAACCATTTGAGACAACTGTAATAAATTTATATTATAAAAATATAAAGAGTTGTATTATTTTTTTCATAAATAAGAACAGATGTCTCAATTGGATGGTGCTGATCGCTTCATGGTTCGTCACGGAGCAGCGGGAAGATACAGAAGAACTCTTCAAGAAAAAAGGTATGAAGCATATATTATTCTTCTTACATATGCACTGTAAAAATATCCGGTGTGATAAGTCTGATACAACATGACTCAGTTTACACATCAATATCATGTCCTCCTGGCTAAACAACATACATACGATTCATACGTTTATTATCTGTCTGTTAAAAGAACAATATCTTGCATCCACTAGATAACACATGGCACGTTTTAAGATATCATCTCCTCCAACATAAACCAATATACAACAAGACGACATGCACGGCACATCAAGAATGATCCCTTGATGGACGAGGTAGAGCTCATAGAGGTCAACATCCAGTACGCTCTAGTACGACATCCAGATGGTAGGGAGTCTTATGTGCCTCCCAGAGACAGAGCACCTACCGGAGACGTACCAGGAGCGTAGACAACCCCTGAGGACAAACCAACTCACCCCGGAACTGAAGCCTCTCCGGAATATCATGGCACGTCGTTAATGATAATAATAAAAGACTAATAGACGGAATCTCTTGTATTGTTTTCATTGCATTTCATACCATTTTGACTCATTTTTTAACTTCTTATCTCTTTATTTATTTCCCTCGTTCTTTTCCAATATATTGCAACTGTGATTGTTTTGCATTTATTATAATTTGATATAAAGTACGTATAAAAATAATGAATGATTTTTAAGTTGGTCTTAGGGAAGAGATGCGCTGATGACGCTGTTTCTCTTTAAAGAGTTATGGATAAAACGGGTATGAATTTCTGTAGTCCAAATATTTATATTTATTACTATGATTACGCTCTGTTTGTTCACCGAACGCTTTTTAAAAAACACAGAGGTTTAAATGGATTTACATCTAGGAAACTAAAACTATACATCCGTCATATATATATATATATATATATATATATATATATATATATATATATATATATATATATATCTTCCCCACACTAGGAACCGATCATGGGGAAACAAATAGAAACATTAAAAATCCCCTATACATATTTTTAAATACACCCCTCTCTCTAAACAAATATAATATAAAGAATACCCGAGTATGTGACATAATAATAGAAGGAAACACATACACATTCAAAAACACAACACAAACATTCAAAATAAAGAATGATCTAAATTGCACCCCCCAGAAATGTAGTATATGCACTAAGATGCACAGCATGCAACAAATCCTAGATAGGCGCCACCAAAAATTTCAGCAATAGAGTGGCCTTACATAAGAGCAACATTCAAATTGCAGATAACAAACACATCTATGTTTCAAAAAACGTACACACATACAGTGGAAACAGCTTCAAAATAATTCCAATCTTCAAAACAGACAATTATTTTATTTACTTACACAGGAAAAAAACTTCATCACAAGATTCACTCCTGAACTAAACAGAGCTTAATATCAACACACAAAAACATGAAATGCAAGGCGCATAAATCAGAACCGACACAACTAAACACACACACGTGCGCGCGCATACAACCACACACAGACATAACACATCTATCTCTAATACAACACATTGAACAATACCAACGCTACTTAACCTCGAAACCAACAACACTAGGAAACACATAGAACCATAATATAATATCTGTTCCAACACTCCGCTCCCCCCTCAGTCAGTTGAGAAATCTCTCATGACTGAGACAACTATCATCCTTTCTATCATTCCCCTCCCATACCTATACCCTTCCAATTCGCCCCTACCCTCTAGAGAACGAGATCTTCCCCACACTAGGAACCGATCCTGGGTCTGGCCATACCCACATGGGAAGAGAAATAAATAGAAACATTAAAAAATCCCCTATACATATTTTACATATTTTTAAATACACCCCTCTATCTTAGCCAACATAATATAAAGAATACCCTAACCGTCACGAAACGAAAAATCACAATACTAAAATCTAAGAATCCAAAAAATAAATATCAAAATAGAATGAAAGCACCCCTACCCTTATTTCAGAAGAGCTGGTTCTCCCCCCGTCTCACACATACACCTTAGTAATGACCTCGGATCACAGTTATCTTCCTAGGGAAGCAAATAACTTCATAATACTATAAAACAGTGCACACATTGTTCAAACCAATAAAAGAAAACACACACACATCCTACCCGAAAGGAAAAGAAAAAAAAAACACAAGCAGAAAAAGATAGTGAGAGAGGGAAACACAACGCAGGAGTGATCACAGCCCAATAAAGGAGTAATAAAAATCGAACATTCCAATGAATAGTAGACACTTACACGTTTCCACATCTTGGAAACACTTGAAATGAACTACGAAAATGCTATTTTTACATCTCCAACACATTTTGAAAATAATTTCTGAAGAGGACGCTTCACAGAACGTCTGAAACGCGTTATAAACGATTTTAATGATTTAAAAACATTATTAAAATGATCTAAACATAATTATCAATGAAAAACCAAGACACGGAATAATAAAATAATGTTAAAAAATACACATTGTTGGTGACTACCCCCTTATTTAAATATACATCTTTCTTTTGTTGGATTTTCTTGACCCATTATATATATATATGTATATATATATATATATATATATATATATATATATATATATATATATATTGTGTACAGAAAGTTGTTAGTTGAGACAGATCATTGGTACCGTCGGTTTCAAGCCCGATAATAAGGCCCGTTTAAGGTATCCTTATCAAGCTCTCTTCAGCAAAATACGCTCTTAAAATTTGGATTTTCCTTTTAATTGAGCACTCTGCTGGAATTCTTTTTCAAAAAAAAAACTAATCATAATTATATATATATATAGATAGATAGATAGATAGATATGTATACTTACATATGCACACACAGACGCACACACATATACATATATATGTATATACAGATACATATACACAGACACAAGCAGGCAGAGACACACAAGCACATAAATTTTACTCGCATATGTATTTACTTTGCAATGATTTTTCTTATTAGAAATATCATTTTCATAATGCATAAAAGAAACCAGGTTGTTTAGGCGTGTTTTCGCATTGGCAAAAACCGATGATTCCTCACAAAGATACTGCATTCTTACGGCTTCTAAAAATAAATGCATCATTTTTTAGATGTCGTTTTAAATGCATGTCTATCCGCCATTATTTTAAAAAATCAAAAAGTTTCGAAAAGAAAAAAATGACAACTATGCATATCTTTTTATAAGGTTTCAATAGAATTATTTTCTGAGATACAACTTTTGATAAGAAGGCCTCTCACTTTTATGCCGGCAAATATATCTGATTTTAATCTCATAGATCTTTTTTATAGTCACTTTGCTATAGATTTTGTGATTGGTATTTTGTTTGAAATATTTCTGCGCGAGTACCTTGTTGAAAAGCCGACTTCATATTAACGAAACTATAGCCTACCGAAGAAAATAGCCAATTATATCACCACACAGAAAATAATAATTTACTTTTGGACGCGTGTGTTTGGCGATGAATAAATGTTGTAATTCCGTAATGGCACAGAAATAAAATACAGCTTTGTAAATCTGTGGTGATATTATTGATCTCGGGTGAAGTCGACCTACTATGCTGGTACGTTTTTACAAATTTACCCAATACTAACTTAAACAGACTAGCTAGAAAAAACATCTGGAGATGCCAAAAAATAAATTAAAAGAGTCTATGACATGTTATCAACAGAATACATTCTCGCAGTTAATTATCAATTTTGTGAAGAAAGGTAATTAATTAAAGAGAAGACAAAAGGAAACGAGATAGAGATAGCGCATGATTAATGAGAGACAGGAAATTGATATACCACTGTGTTTCGAAAAGGAGACAAAGAGAGAAAATATTAAGAGATATTGGATATTCTTTTTTATTATATGTCACACAAAATAAGGCACAGTGCCACTTACATGTACGAGGCTACTATTCATGACTTAATTTGCAGGGGTATTATATAGTCCTGCAGCAAGATGTTGGTTCACATTGCACTTGACAATCTGCAATCAGTACAGACAGTGACGTAGGAACCTGGGATGGAATTCCAAAGTCTAGCAGTTCCAGGGAAGAAACTGTTAGAGTAAAACACTCTCCAGCATTTAAGTATCTGTACTGTGTAGGGGTAGGGTTTTGCTGCTTTTCAGGTTTGTCGGGTGTATATATATATATATATATATATATATATATACACATCTATCTCTCTATCTTTCTCTTTCTCTTTCTCCCTCTCAATATATATATATATATATATATATATATATGAAGTAATCGCAAACTATCAGAAATATAATTTACTTAAAATAATGGATAGCATGCAAGTTATATAATACGTTTCTGCAAGAGTCTATACTTTCTTCTACCGTTACTCACAGAAAATATGTGTAAACACATACGTAAACACATATAAAAGATAATAATTAATAAGTGTAAATGTTAATTTACAAGAATGTATTGTTCTACAGAAGATTACCTACCAGGATACTCAAAAAAATATTAAGATTTTCTTTAATCTGCTCAATTTCAAAGAATGCGTTCTTTTTATCAGAGAAAAGATATTAGCGAAAAAATATTATAGCGAAGCTATGAATTTTCTTGTGCAGGTATAAATTGAAACTGGGTTATATAAAAAAAACTAGTCATATATGCACTGTAAATTATGTTGTGAGTGAATATTTTGTTTCGGGTTACGTGTTTGATAGCGATCTGTGTTTTATAAGAGGATTAAGAAATGTACGAATTCTTCTATGAAAACAAGCTTTAGTATGAGTTTTGGAATGGTGAGTGCGGAAGTTCTTCATAGGAATTGCCTCCTTTGTGTTGAAAGTGTAAAGGAAACCCCCTTATTATATTATTATATTAAAGAAATTAATATAATTGTACATGTTATAGAAATAAACATGGAAACGATTAAAATGTTCTCATAAATTTTTAACAAGGATTACATTTTTTAAGAATCTAATGGCACTATTAAAATTCTCCTTTAATTATATCTAATATATACGGAAAATTATCGGCTAGTTCCATAAAACAAGTAAAATATAAAAAAATGTTATTTTTGCTTCATAAAACAAAAAATATAAAGTACACAAATAAATGCATTAATTAGAAAAGGTTTAATCATTTAAATAATTTGCTTGTATTTTATGATCGATAATAATTAAAATCGTTTGGATTCCTAAAATCGAGTTTCTGTTTTATAGCTGCGTCAATAGGTAATTTTTATTTCATAAAACAGCACAGCTCTAAAAGGAGTTTTACTTACCTTTTTTTTCTATTTTGCAAATCTTATTAAAGTTTTTTTTTTCTTTTCAGACTTATATTTCAGAATGGCGCAATAAAAACATATTATAAGGTATTATAACTTCTTTTCCAATTTTCTAAATTTTAATCAAGTCACAACTCACTTTATTTCCTTTGGAGGGATTCATTGATATTTCCTGTGGTGAGTTAAGGGCATAATAGATTTACTGATGGATATAATGATTAATGGATGGATTTTGTGATACGAAACAGATACTCTCAAGAATTGTAAGTTTCAACTGAATTAAAGAAAAAAATTATAAGATGGTCAACATCATGAATCTTGGAACATAGTTTTTGTCATTTATTCATTATATTGCTTTGTAATTATATTGAGCTTCTTAAATAAGAATTGGCATATATTATAAGAAAATATATTTTCACACACACACACACACACATATATATATATATATATATATATATATATTGAGATAGTTGCTTGTCTAGCCGCACTGATGAGCTGTGAAGCAGCGAAACAGTACTCTACGCGGATGACTATATATATATATATATACATACATATATATAATTACTTTTTAATTTTATAAAATTTCGAAACTATATATTGTCGTTTCTGTTGAAATAACAAAATCCATTCCGATCACAAAGTTAGGCTAGATATATAACATTTCTTCTCTTCTAATATATTGCGCTCCCTTGGAAGACTTACAAACGGACACATATAAAATGTTTACTTTTTAAAATGTCAGGCTTATTATATACTATTATCAGATACAAACTGTCAGGGGTCAAGGGAGCAATAGGAAGAACTAATTTCAGTTTTAAAAAAATAACGCTGGATTTTAGAAATCAGTTTTGGTTACAAAACCAGTATCCAAGAAGGAATAAACATAATATTTCCAACAAAACATTCTATAGAAGCGTGGCTTATATCCAGATTCCTTGCTTCTTTTCAAGCAAATGATCAAACTTAAAATTAGAGAATGTGAGAATCGTTGATTTCTTCTTAATGAATTCCAGTCTGGTTTGGAGACAATGATATCTGAATACTAAGTAGCCTCATTATGTATAACGTAATTGTAAAAAATATATTATTTTGTTAAGTTATAATGTTTCGATATTTTGCGTTTCAATTTTCGTTTTAAAAATTTCGCATGTGTTTTTTATTAGTAATTGAGAAGATTAATGAAACTTATTCAATCGATTATTATTTTAAAAACATTTTTAGTGTTTTATATTGTTATTTTTATTAAATAATTGTAACCAGTCTTTTTATTTTGGATATTATTCTTTCAAGCTATCTACGATATATACTTTACCTTGTATGGCTGAGTCTTATTTAACGGTGAAATGTGTAAATTGGAAATCTACATAGAACTTCTAACGAAATAAATCCTAAACGAGGACACGAGTTCGAATGATCAAAATTAGCACTACTAATCTATTCGCATCGGAAACTTACCATTGTTGTTTGCATTTTGTATCGAACGCATTCGTATAAGAGCATAAAGAGAAACCAGATTGAATGAAGTTTCAATAGCGTTTATAATCGAGATTTATTTTCATCAGAGGATAAACGTAGCGAAAATCAATGTTGACGCTAAAAAGAAAACTCGTGATTAATTGATAGATAATTATGTCAACTTGACTGCATATGTTTTGCCACTGTGCTGTACGGAATATCATTTGTGAGAAATATCGCAAAGGGAAAATAGGTCGAGATGTTATATAGCCAGGAGAGTATGATATCGACGTATAAACTGCGTCATTTTGTATAGTATAGCCATGGGGGTATGCTGCAGTTCGTATTTGCATCAATGTATAATATTTTATAAGAGGAAGAATACATATGCTTCATACCTTTTCTTTATCCGGGAGTTCTTTTGTATTCACTGTTTGGCTATGTGATGAAACATTCAATGACCAACACCATAAGCGATTAAGACACCTGCTTTTGTGAAACGACAGAACAACACTTTATATTTTAAAAATATCAATTTATTTCAGCTGTCTTAGCGGTCTTCACAAGGAGTCTGCATTACGTGTCTACATTGCTTGTTCTTTCTATCCCCGCGTCCTGGCTTTGAAGCACGCCTGCTCACTTTTGTGACCAAAGTCAAACTCTCCAATCTTCTGACCTTTTGACCTAACAGTTCCGTTACGTCATCATCAAATGTCTGAATAACGTCATCTAACGTGTGCCCTCTGCCACGTCCACAACTGTTAATGGCCATTTTATTTAGCTTAGCTAATTTATGTAAACATCTTCAGCTAAACAATAAATAACTCTCAACCTAAACTATTTCAAGAATATCATTGAATAGATCGAAAAAGAGATATATAGACAGATAGACCAATAATAAGTAATTTAACTATTAATCATGTTATTATCTTACAGATAGAGGGAGAGAGAGAGATAGAGATAATGAGAAAGAGAAAAAGATAAAGCGAGCTAGAAAGAGGCACTAGTTTATTAAGTCTACTTAATTTCAGAACACACTCACTACACATGTGCAACTTACTCACAAATCGACGAATCACCATTAATCTTAATTGCGTTAATGACGTCACTAATCACCATCATTCTTAATTTCGTTAATGACGTCACTAATCACCTTCATTCTTCTGCTTTTTTCCGATTATATGGTGCGATAGCCAGAATAACCTCACACACACACACATACATATATATATATTCGTCTGCTTGCTTTTTTGTGGACGCCCTGTATTAAGTCGAATATTGAAGGTCACTGCTGCTATTCAAAGTACACACAAAGTCAACAATACTAATAAGTTATCGTTAGTCATTGTTTAATCGATGCAGTTAATAACTATCACAATAATAATGCTAATAAGTTTGTTATCGCCAGACAGTATTTGGTCTGTGCAGAATACTAATAAGATAATTATTGGCAACCAGCCAGCCAGCCAGTTTTTAATCAGTGTCTAAACTAATTAACCGATCATTATAATTTTTTTGTACGTGCTTATGCTTATATATTTCTATGGATCGCATTGGCGCTTAAACTAACTCACCATTCATTATAAATTGCACGGTTGTGTATATGGTTATATATTTGTACGTATATGATCGCGCCTTAACAAATTTACCGATCATTATTAAATTTTTGTTTGAATATATGTTTATATTTGTATGGATATGACCGCACCTAAACCAATAACGCAAGGATTATGAACTTTATGCATGTGTATATGCCATATATTTATATTAAAAGGATTAACGCAGAAAACAATTAACTGACCATTTTGAATTTTATGTATAGTTATAACTTTATACATTTGTATGTGTAGGATTTCTGCTAAAAACAATCGTGAAACTTTTGTATGAATATATGTTTGTATTGGTAGAATATATATTTGTATTGGTAGAATATATATTTGTATTGGTAGAATATATGTTTGTATTGATAGAATACATATTTATATTGGTAGAATACATGTTTGTATTATTAGAATATATGTTTGTATGGGAAGAATATATGTTTGTATTGGTAGAATACATGTTTGTATTGGTAGAATATATGTTTGCATTGGTAGAATATATGTTTCTATTGGTAGAATATATGTTTGCATTGGTAGAATATATGTTTGTATTGGTAGAATACATATTTGTATTGGTAGAATATATGTTTGTATTGGTAGACTGAGCGTTTTAACTAAATAAACGATCATTATTAATGTATATCTACATGTTGCTATATTTGTATAGAAACGATTGTGTCTGAAATAACTTACCGATAATTGTTACTTTTTTTAATGTGTTAACTTTATATATTTGTACGCGCCGAAACTAATTAACCTATCATTGCTAATTTTATGTATGTCTATATGTTTATATATTTGTAAGACTTGAAGAAGAAAAATTCAAAATTGCACATATAATAATGTAAATAAAAGAAGAGGAAATAAAAATATAAAAAAATAGAATAGCGAAGAAAAGTGAAATAAAAGAGAACCACATTTTTTGGTATGTTTGCAAGTAAGTATATTAGTAGGGGAAGGATTTACGCCTATATTTATTTACCGATTACTAGGAAATTTTTATTAATTTGTATGAATATGCCTAAACTATGACTTTTTACGTCATACCATGCTAGTGGGGGCGTGTGCTCGGTTGTGCCCGGTCGTAAAATACGCTTAAGTATGATTTTTTTTATCTGTCCAGATTTCGTATATATTATTATAGAGACGTTATTTCAAAAATAAAAATGTGTATTTGGGTGTCATAAGCTAGAATAGAAACTGATAGCAAAACTATAGCATTCAAAGCTGGTGATGTTACCACTATACAAATGTGACACTCATATGAACTGATTAAAATAAGCTAAAATGAATGTACAAAATGTACAACAGTTTTGACCCTTTTTGATCCCCTGAAAACTATGTTAACCGGTTAAAGACTCATAAAAAACGGTCTATAAATAATCCAACCATTAAAGACCCCTGACACTGCTCTGCGACTTTTAGTTAGATAAAGTTTGAAAATATGCAAAGAGACAGACAAACTGAATTTTATAAATTAGATTATGCTATTCCTTCGTTCTCATTTCATTTCTAAATGTCATTAGGCCATTTTAAAAAAATATATTTGCATTCCGCATATTTATGACCTTTCTTCTATTCTAATGAGAAGCATTTAGCTTCGAAATGCTATGGCCTAAAGAAGTTTTTCTTAAATGTTCCCTAATCTTTCGCTTATGTTTTGATAATATAATAAAGTTATATATAACTTTAATTCCCCATTTTCCATTTAATATTATTGTTTTTGCTCCCCTTGATAGTATTGAGTGTTATCGTGATAAGTTTTGCTTTGTTAAAGATTTACTCTGTGATAACACAATTATTTTAGGTTAGTTGGTTGGTTGTTTTTGTTTTACGACATATCATCCCTTTTCATGTTATTTAATACTGAATCCAAAGATTTTGAAGAAATTTTTTTTAATAGAATATATTTGTTGTTTTCAAGTCGGTTTCTATTTGACCCATGGTTGGGATCCTAACAGGTACTACCATTCATATATATATATGCATTTTATACTAGACATCAACAGGATACACATTTTCCATACTAAATGAATTTGAATGAACTTAGGGGGACAATCTTGATAATTCTACGAATCTCTATATTTAATAAAATGAAGTCAATTCCCCCGTCTTCACTTTCGACACTTTAGGAAAACAACAAAACAATTTTTATGCAAATAATTCACATTCACTGTTTCCATCTAATCGTGAATCATATTTTCACGCAAGAATACACATATTTCGGTATCATTTAATAAATATTATAATTTATCCTTTTTAAGTCAACCTTTAAATACGTAATTCTACATAAGTAGTAGCAAATATTTACCCTCATTATATTTATTCCTCTTATAGAACCTAAATCGTTGGGACTTTTTTTCAGTCATGCATTGTCACATGCAACCGAAAAGTTATTCACAGTCTTTTTATGCCTACTGCGTTTTTCATAACTTGAATAACCAAACGCTCCTCTTTAATTCTTAGATTAATAGAATGACGGAGCAATAGTTCACAATCCGCACGTGTATTATTATATCCAATGTGTTGAGAATTAGAATACATTAACCACTATCCCGGTGCGTCGTAAAAGCCGACTAAAAGGGAGTTCAAGATGTTTTTTTTAAACCTTGATTAGTAACCCTCTTATAGATGATGTCTCGATTAAACTATCATTGGTGTTTTTTTTACATGGTAGTCACCACTTATCAAGGCCCGGAAGCCCTCGGGGATAATGGTTATTGCGTGTACAGTAATCAATGGGATAATTTCGTAGTAATCGTTAGTAATGGAGATTTGATAAAGTGTCTTACTTAAGGGGACGGTTTATCAGGAATTTGTTTATGCTGGAATTGAATACATCCAATTGTAGTCAGGTTGGAAACAGGCAAACGTAAGAGAGTTCCACAGTCGTGCACTTCTAAGAAAGAAGCTTTGTTCATGGAATCTTTTATTTAGGCACAGATAAAGAATGGGGAAAATTGTTGATAGTGGTTTCAGCTTGACGGGTGTTTTTCGTGAAACATTGGTGAGAGGGGACCAGAGATTGGAGCTCAGATGAGCACTTGCTATGGAAATAACGCGAAAACAAAGACTGGCTCGCAATGTATCTTCTGTCGGAGAGAGGTTGCAGGGAAGAGGAAATAGAATTCCCCAATAAACCACGAAGACTATTAGTTACTCTCTCTCAAGGCAGGATAGGCTGTTTCTACCAGGTCCTGCCCAGATGTGGCAGCAGTACTCCATCCTTGGACGTACTTAGCTTTTATATAGATAGAGAATTGCATCAGCAGTGACATATCTTCTGGAGCGGTAGAAGGATATTACCATTTTTCCAGCGACCTATACAACAGACTTGATGTACGTGTTCCATTTCAGATCAAGAGTAAAGGTCAAGCCCAGAAGCTTATCAAAACATGGAGCCTCCCCAAGACGATAACCATCTATTTCAATTGATGGCACATGGGAATCAGAACGTTAATTATGTAAAGATAGGAGCTTTGTTTTAGATGCATTAAAAGTAACCAGCCAACTCTTCCCTCACTGTACCACGTGCTCAAGATCAGAGGAGAGAGAATCAGAGAGAACTTTGTCATTTACCGCCTTAATGTCCAATAAAAATATTGAAGATAACGACGTGAATGGGGTTGGAACATCTTGTGAAGGTCTCACGTCCGGAAGGTGTCACACTGTTCAGTAAGGTGAGTCCAATTGTCATCATGCAACTGTTCGAAATTCTGATGATGTTGGTGGTTGTAGAGGTAGTAACTATCGGCAAGGAGCTTTCCAAGACATGAGGGAGGTTGCAACAGAGAAATTGAAAAAAAAATAAACATGGACAGATAGGGAAAGAAAAGTACTGTGAGAATGCTGTGTGAGAAGTGGAAGTACCAAATCTGGTGGATATATCCAAAAAGTGAAAGAAGAGTGGGAATCTAGAGAAGGAAGAGGAGCTAGGAGTTTCTTAACGCAGTTAAAAAAAATGAAAATACCAATTTTAGGGCAAGGGATAAGATCACAAGGATGGTTTGGGATGAAATGAAGAGGGAAAGTAGAATTGACGAAATTAGCTCTGATGAGAACATTGAAGCTGTGGAAGTGTAGAAGGAAAATGTAGATAATGATGTGAGGCGGGCGACTGAGGAGGAATAGAATGCTATGGTTAAGTTACAATGAGACGTTTGAAGGATTTGAGGCAGACGAGATCCATGACTCTTAGACAACAGAGCAAGTAGAAGGAGAATATGTATTGAGAAGTAGTGATGAAGTTCGAGCTTTGACTTTAGAAGTAAAGAAAGAAGGCGGGATCATATATATCGCAAACATAAATAGGATTGATAAGCGGAAAGTGAAAGACAAGATGAAAATAGTTCAAGGATATATATATATATATTAGGTACTTAACAGGTTCTGTACGCGGTGTCATACGTTGTTGCTTATCGTCTTAGCATGATACAGGAGAAAAAAGAGGGAAATAAATGATAGAATGCCATACTGGCAGAGGCGACTGAAGGAAAATATTAAATGGTGACGAAAAGACATTGTAGAAATGAAGAGATAAGAAAATGAGTTAAAATAGGACAAAAGGCCAAGGACGAGATTGAAAAAGGTATAGTTTGCTGGAAAAGGGGATGATGACAGTTCTAGCAACGTTGAAAGAGAAGCTCTGCGATGGTGGTGTGAAAAGTAGGAACTTTGTTGGGAAAAGTGTTGCTTTTCGGCAGAACAACCTTTCCGGAACAATCAGTCTCAACTGTATAAAGAATGAAGTAGTAACAAGCTGGCGGAAAGTAACATCACTCAAAACGATGCTAGGAAGTTCTGGAGTGGGATTTGGTTTGACGAAGGGCGACCCAATGAGAAGGCTAATTGGCTGGGAGCGGTCAGAGCAAGGTCTCAGGGTTTAATAGATAAAGAACGTTGTGATAACCTTTGAGGACCTAAAGGCTGGCATTCGAAGTATGACGAACTGGAAGGCACCTTGTCCAGATGGGGTGAGAGGCTTCTGGTTCAAGCAGTTTTAATGCCTTTATTCACCTATAGCTTCTGCCTTGCAAAGGGTCGTTTAGTCGGAGGATGTCCCTGATTGGCTTATTATGGGAAGGAAGACATTTTATTTGGAAGGAGCCTGCAAAACAGACAACTGCCAGCAATTACAGACCGATTGCATGTCTATCACTAACGTGGAAGCTGTTAACCAGAATCTTCACAGACAAAGTTTATGGACAGCTTTTGAGTAATTGTGATTTCACTGATGAACAGAGAGGGTACCGACGCGGCTTGAAGTGTACCAAGGATCAACTAATAATTGGTAAGGCAGTAATGCCGGATGCAAAAGAAAGAAGAGGAATTTGAGTGTAGCATGTGTCGATTGCAGGAAAGTTTACGACACGGTTTCTCATTCATGAATCTGTGAAAAACTATCGATGATGAAGGTTGCTAGAAATGTTATAGGGCTTTTGGAGAAAAGTATGGCTCAATAGAAAAAGGTTCGAACAGAGAGTTGCTTCGTGAAGTTTACATTAGACGCGAAATATTTCAAGGAGATCCGTTATCTCTGCCTGTTTTTTGTAACAATGATGATGCTACTGAGCATACTCCTGAGGAGAGACATGATTGGATACAGCGTTGAGTCTGGTGACAGACATCTCGACGATCTACTATTCATGGATATTTTGAATATATTTGGTAAAAATAAGAAGGAAATTGAGAAACTGGTAAGGCTCGTCGAGACATACTTGGAAGATATCAAGATGGACAATTAGCAATTGTGTTGGTTAGAAAAGGGGGAGTAAAAGTTTATTCGAATAGAATAGTGTTGGCGAATGGAGAATTTATGAAAGAAATATAAGTATTTAGGAGTGCTGGGGGTGCAGGCATCATGAACAGAGAGATGAAAGAGAAAGTCAGGAAGGAATATCTTAGAAGAGTGAAGCTAATTGCAAAGTCGGAGGAAATCTGATGATAGCGTTGAATACATGGGCAGTCAGTGTTTCGAGATACAGTGCCGGAATTTTAGAATGGTCTGACAAGGAGTTGCATACCATGGATATCAAAACAAGAAAAGTTTTAGCAATGTTTGGTATATTCCATATTAGAAGTAGCGTAGCTAGATTGTATCAGAAGAGGAAAGACAGGATTGATAAGTCTTAAAGATTGAGGTAGAGCTGAAGAGACGTCGTTGAAGAAGTATGTTGTTGGAAGTGAGGAGCGGATGCTCAATGTTGTGCCCAACGAACTGGACGTATGTGAGACCAAGGCTGAGTATGTAAAACGCATGGACAGGGAAGGGTAGAGAAATTAGTTGGGAAGAAAATGCATGGAAAGTTCTTCCAGGATGAAGCAGATGTGACTGATGAAAGATTATGGCAATGGCTTAAAGTTGGGTATCTGGCTAAGATTATTGAAGCCTGTGTTTGTACAGCACAAGAGCAGACATTAGAAACGCGACTGTTCAAAAAAGTGGTTCTCGGAAAGAATGTTGCTGCAGAATGTTGGAATTGTGGAATGTTTTCAGAGCCAATTGCGCACCTTGCAGCAGACTATAGCGGATGGGCTCAGAGAGAGAGAGAAAGAGAGGGAGAGAGAGACAGAGAGAGAGACAGAGAGAGAGAGTACCGCAAAAAACACGATCGTATGGCCTTCGAATATGTTGGGAGAAAAAAGTTTGGAGTGAAGTGTGCTGGAAAGTAGTTCGAGGAGGTGCCTGATGAGATGAGAATAAGTAAGGATCACAATGTAAAGATATGGTTGGACAAAAGTGTCATGATGACCAAGCAATTGGAACGTCCGGATTTGGTCGTCAAAGTTTCAACAAAGTGACAAATTGCAGACTTCTCAGTACCATGGCCAAGGAATGTGAGAGAAAAAGAGACCGAGAAGTGGAGCAATTGTGTTCCGTTTGGCCTTGGAGATTAGGCGTATACATGAAGTTAAAACACAAATAATCCCGTCGTAGTTGGTACGCAAAATGTAGTATCAAGTCGTCTGGAAGGACATTTGAAAAGGAAACTACGGATCCACGATGTTTTGGTTGGCCTTCAGACCTCTGCTAATGTAGATACCAGCAATATCCCTAGAAAAACCCTTGATCTTTGAAGCTCCTTGTTTTGAGCCGGGGTTGAGGGAAATTCTCTTAGAATCAATCCAATCTCTTTTCAGGGAACCGTTGCTAAACGAAATCAGAATTATTGTTGTTTTACTTTTGCTGATGATGTAGTATTCTTATTTTTAATCTTAGTACTATTTTGGTTTGTACATTCCATCTATTTTTTTTGTTTTCACCAGCAGTTGGTAGCAGTATGTCTCCACATGATCCCATTAAAATTCGCACTCATCACTTGGATGTCTGGTTAGTGCTTTCTATCTTCGGTCTGTACATCATTTTGTGTATTTCCTGACTATTGCTAAAATTTTTCTAAGATTATAATTCTTCTTTTATACACTCTTCATATTTTGATTTATTATTTTGATTCATTATATTCATTTATTATTATTAGCAGTAGTAGCAGAAATGGTAATATTAGTATGTATCTTGTTATTAGTATTATTTTCGCTTTGTTATTACTATTCCGATTTTTTCTACCATTAGCTGCATTACTATTGCAATTACTGTTACACTCATTATTCGTCTTACTGTTATTAATATTAATATTATTGTTTTATATTTGACAATATCTTTAGTATTTTTTATATAATAGAATTAAAATTACACGATCGATGTAATTCTATTTGTATTATTATTAGTTTTTCTATCATTATTGTTATTATCGTTAATTCTAAACACATGTATCTCAAGGTTAAAAATAATTGTTTATGTTTATTTTAAAAATATACGAAGTGTTTACTATTTTTGTCCACTAATTCCTGATGTATAGATACTTTACTTCCTTCACTTCTTGTGTTAATTGATGATCGCCTGGAGATAAAATACCAGCATACAGCGTCCAAGATTATTTTGTGCTACGGTTCGAATCTCCCGACTAATGTTTATTATAATCTTCTACACAGAACGAAACGTAAGTTAGAAGCACATATATCACTAAGTTTTTAAATAATTGTAAATTTTTATAAAATCTATTACCGGTATATATATATATATATATATATATATATATATATATATATATATATATATATAAATATATATATGTGTGTGTGTGTGTGTGTGTGTGTGTGTTACAATTGCTTCATAACCATTTGGACAAATTTAAACATTATATTGTTAAAAATATTCCATAAATACCTACTCTTCAGACACAAAACACACACACACACACACACACACACACACACACACATATATATATATATATATTCATTATCTCTATTTTTAAGGAACAAGCATTGCATTTATTTATTTAACATTTAAATTAATTACATAACCAGTTTGAGTTGACGATAAATTATTAAAAGTATTGCATTAAAACTTTTAATTTATTTTTTTTAAGAAAGCAGGTAAAAGAGAAAAGAAAAAACAAATAAAGTACTACATACATGAAGCAAGCTTTTAAATCAGTTTTTGGGCGAAAATTCTCGTCAAAGTTAAAAGAGTTGACATTTGCAGACGCTACCAAACTCCACCGCAAACCTAGGGTATAAATATTTGAAATTTTAGATGTAGGTTACCTGAACATAAGCCAAATTTATATATATATATATTTATATATATATATATATATATATATATATAGGCACATAAAGTTATGAACAGTACGTAAGGCTTTACCAAACTACTCCGTCAATTTTCAGTCTACAGATTCGAGATTTGACATAAGGAATATTCAGATTTGTAAAAATCTTATTAATTGGGGTTGTTGCCAAAAATTTGGCTGTCAAGGGGCTAAAGTTCAACGATGTGACTTTCGAAAACTCTACCAAACTCCTTCGCTAATTTTTGGTCTAAATACTTGAAATTTTAAATATAGGTTACTTAGACGTGGATCAAACTTTAACATTTGGGTTAAGAGAAAAACAATGCATGTTTAATGATAAAAATTTGGGTTGAAGTAAAAAAAAAAGAATTTATCTCTTTGCGGTCTATACTAAATTATTCATCAAATTTCTGGTCTAAACATTTGTAATTTTACATGAAGGGTATACAAAGATAGGGCAATCTTTTTAATCGGGTTAGGTGGGGAATTTGAGCTGTCAAGGGGTCAAAGTTCAACTACTCAGCCAATTTTTGGTCTAAACATTTAAAACTTTACATAATGAGCATATGCAGATATGCATTTTAATCTGATTTTGAGCGAACATAAGGTGTTCCATTCATTGAAAATCCATGGATTAACAAAACAAAAAAGAAAAGAAAAAACATTAATTTGTTGTATTTCTTTCCAAACAACAAACAACAAACCTTCATGTAAATGTGCATAATTTAATTCAAGATTTTTGTTTATGTAGGCGCATTGGCTGATGCCAATTGTCGTGCTAAGCAAAAAAGGCCAAATATTGCAATGTCAGCTTAGGAAACTGATAGTTAAAAAAAAAACATCTGGCGCGTTCAGAATGAGCTCGCGGTTGCTGTCGGCGCTCATATGATGCGAAATCCGAAATCAGTAATGAAGTCCATACATCAGGGAATATATATAACATGGTGAAATACATTATATATATATATATATATATATATATATATATATATATATATATATATGTGTGTGTGTGTGTGTGTGTGTGTGTGTGTATTCTTTTCATAAAATTTAAACCAACAAAAGGCATTTTCCCACAGGGCACAGGCCAGAGTGAGTATGCATGGATGAAGAACGGCTTAACATTCGCCACTAGGAGTTAGTTTTTTGTTTCCGCAATGCCCTTTTTTTAGCTTCCACATATTTTAATTTTCGACATATATTTAATTCCATTTTCCCAGTACGTATGTGCGTGCACACAAATTCACAGGTGTAAACATAAGTGCGTTACTCATTCTCCCTCACAAACCTTATATAGTATAGTACCCCTCTCTTCAGATATACGGGATTATAGTATAGTACCTTTTACTATTACTACCATCATCATCATCATCATCATCATCATCATCATCATCATCATCATTATTGGTGTTATTTTTACTATTATTTAACTCCTAGTTTAAGCATTGCAATACATCTGACTTTCAGTTTTATTTGCAACATTAAATGTTATTAACCTCTGATTTCTCTAACCGGCATATCGAGCTTCCAACTTTTGTGATAAGTTCTAATTTAAAAACAACGCTTTCCCCCTATATTTGCCATTTTATGTGTATGTATGTATGTACGTATATATGTATGTATGAATATGTGTATGTATGTACGTATGTATGTATGTATGTATGTGTATGAAGTGTGCATGTGTGTGGGAAAATAAAGAAAAAGAACAGTCCGAATATTTTAGTATGTTTGAAAAAATAGGAAGAAATTAAGTAAATGAAAATAAACATAAAAAGAATATTCTTCGTTTATTTATTTAGTTAGTTTTTAACATTATTTTATTTATTTTAACATTATATGTGTGCATATATCAATTAACGAAAGACACTAGAATCAACAGTAAGCGGTTAAAAAATAAACGTGTGTGTGTATGTGTGTGTATGTATGTGTGTGTGTGCGCGCGTGCATGTAGACAATCCAGACAATGATCCTGTCTCGCACCTAGAACCATAATAAATCTATAAGTCAAAGCTTTTGGTGAGAAGATTCCACTTAGCTAATTGTGACGGGACACCGGACGATGCCGGGTGTCCCGTTCAGCTAGGTGAAGATAAGAATGCTTATGGCCGGGGGGGGGGGCGTGCTGATATTGTGTCAAAGATTAAGACAGGCGTTTATGAGATCTTTGGGAGACAGGATATCTGTTTTAATGGCGAAAAAAAAAGAGATTATTTTTCTAGTTGGATCTGGTGAGAATGAGTTTTAACTAACGTAATTGATTCGGACAGTCTCGAGAGTTGGGTTTCAAAATGTCTGCTCGGAGTCGGGGACCCGTGGTGCTTTAACTCAGATACCACCAAGCTAGTTTGACAGATATGTTCACAAAACAATAGAGAAAGGGAAAAGTATAAGAAAATAGAGGGATAGAAAAAGAAATTCACAAGAGAAGAAAGAGGCGGGAATAGAAGATAATGGAGAAAAGGAAGGAAGATGCTTTTGATATAAACAACGATCGCCTACTCGAAAAGGGAGTTAGAAGGGTTTTGGCAGTCTTTGGTCAGCGAGCGAAGTGTACACATCGGCTCTCGCCCCGCCTGGGGTGGAGAGGCAGGGGCAGAAATCTCAGTAAGGACTAACTTAAAACGTTCTTGTTCTTAGCTAGAGAATTAACCTGAAATCTCACGTATACAACCTGCATCACGAAGCGCGGATAACGAAAACATGACTTTAAACAAATGTAGAATGATTGCAAATAATTATTTTATTTGGTTTAAACGAAAATGACCTCAGAGTTTTTTCTTTGTTTTTCGCTTGCCGGCATAAGTGAAGATGCAGTTTATTTCAGGTATGCCCTGACGCCAGACGACGAAGACACAGACACGAAACCAGAGTGACGGCCGAAGAGGACAATGTCGCCATACGGACTTGGGGTCATGCACGTTTAACGTGCCTTGAGCAGCGGAGGTATGTTTTCCAGGGACCAGTACGAGTCTGGTCACGTTGGAGGGGTCCACCACTAGACGACGCAGGCCCGGGACATCCGTCCCGTTACAACGTGATGCGCGTGACGCGTCCGTTACAACGTGGTGCCGATGACTTAGGACGATCACATCTGGGATGTGCACCGACGAGTTACCACGAAAACAGTTTGATGCGTTTGGAACTCAGTTCTCTTGAAAAAAATATATATAAAGGAAATGGAAAATAGCACAGAAAAATGTTTAGAAAAAAAAAAAAGAAAAAAATAGGAGAAAAAGAACGATTGAAAAGAAAACTTATCGAAGAGAAAAGAAAGACTGACATGGAACGTACCGAAGGGAAAAGAAAGAGTGAAATTGAACTTTGAGGGTATAAATAGCCGTCAGAATGCAGAAAAAAATGTGCAGCGAGACAGGGAAGTGGAGATATGGAAAGAAAGGAAGCAGACGAGAAAGGTAGGGGCAGATTTTTATTGGTTCCTATTGGCTTCGCTCAGATTTTTTTTTAGGCGCTGTTGTCAGGGTGCTTTTCGTTGGTTACGTATTCTGTAAAGATTTTATTTTCTTAATATTGCAAAGAATTGTTGATTTTTTTTTGTCACCCCCTAAAGAAAAAAGTGAAAATGAAATATGTATTTGTTTAAACGGGTTGATACGTTGTTGTATTGGGGCATTAAGAACAGTCGCGCATATGTTGTCACTGATATAAGAGAGAGAGAGAGAGAGAGAGAGAGAGAGAGAGAGAGAGAGAGAGAGAGACACCGGCAGTACACCGATGCCATTCTAATTTTGTAACGAATAGACTAGTAGCTATCGTAAGAAATTTAAAGAAGAAGTAATGATTTACCGATTAGTTGTGAGACATTTACACCGTTAAATAGACGGTGGGTGGGAGAATTTTATTAAAACTAAAGAAAAGAAAGAGAAAGAAAAAAAATTATTAAAAAAAAAACGAAACTTGTCTTTCTTGACAATTAATTCCATTATTGAAATTTAGTTTTAAGTGTTTAAACTGCCGAATAGGAGTAGATGATCCAAGTATGTAGGTATGTGCAGGCGTGTGCGTGTGTATACGCGTGTACGAGTGTATATGTCTGGTTACCTAGATAGATAAATAAATAAAGAAATAAAAGGGAGGAAGGAAGAAAAAAATAATAATTATTGTAGTTAAGAAGAAAAAACCCCAACTTAATGATTGAGGGATGTCCTGTGTTTAAGGGTTTCTATTGGTCGCTCGGCGGCGAACTCCATTGCTCCTACGAAATAAAAAATGGGCTTTAAGACATCTTAGTACCGAAGGGAACGGGTGGTTGGAAGACGTAAACCCAGTGCACGGTTTGCAAAATTATCAAAGGATGTGGCACGAGAAAACATATTGTGAGGTTGTTGGAAAGTGTGCTGGTCGCGTGGGACGGCGTAAGTCCAGTGATGAAAAAAAAGGGAACCTGTGATTGTCAGATATGGTAAAACGAGAAAACATATTGTGAGATTATTGGAAAATATACTGGTCGCATAAGACGGCGTAAGTCCAGTGATGGGACACGAAAAAGGACCTGTGATTGTCAGGTGTGTTATACTAGGAGAAGGTAATTACTCCGTCAATTTTATTTTTTTTCTGCCTCGTTGGAGGGCGAGGCTGAGTACCCTCCCTGGTATTCGAAGCAGTATACCAGCCGACCAGGAGCCTGGCGGAAAAGAAAATGCTTCACAAGGGGGCATGGCATGGAGTTATTGTTCGCTGACGGCTGGGTGAGTACAGGATGCCTAGAAACGTTTGTTGTTACCAGTGAGAGTGAGAGAAGTAATAATCTAATTGATGGTAGTGTTAAATCATTTAAACTGTCGAGTAGAATATCTTAAAGAAACTAACGGTGCTGATATTGTTCTGTTTTGGAAAAGAGAAATTTAGAAATGCTCAGTCGAGAAGGATCTCTCCTTCACGGGACGGGGATTGAATATTGTTAGTGTAGCGTTGAAACAGTTGTTGCACTTGGTCTCTGACCAAAATGGCGCTGCTGGGACAAATTATGGGACTGAAGGGCAGGATTGCCTCGGTCGGGGAGGATCTCTCCTTCACTGGATGAGAATAGTGCATGTTGGGTGTGGCGTTAGGGCAGATGCTGTACCTTGTTCCGAGTGAGAGAATGCCTATGGGACAAGTGAAGGTAATAAAAAAAAAGTTTGGGTATCGTAGAGCTTAATGAAAGCTGTACAGGAAAGTGCAACGTTGTGTAAGTATGGTTTGGAAAACGTATTAGCTGTGGAGGAAACTTAGTCTCCTTGCACCGGGGTACTTAGGAGAAACGATATGCACCCTCCCCAGCTGGCACGCCTATGTTGTTTTATATTTGGGACCATGGGGAAGAAATTGAGATGAAAGATTTTGTTGCCGTCGGTTGGATCGATGCACTAGAAATGTACATGTGTGTGTGTGTATCTGGGTGGTGTGCCTGGAAACTTTTGTTGATCTCGTAGGAGAAAGAATTAATTGTATTGGGAATTCTGTATTGTATTGTATTTGGGAAATTCTGGAAAAAAAGAGAAAAAAGAAACAGTTTAGTTGAGGACGGACTAGATTGGGAAAGGAAGGGGAGTGTCAGAAGAAGAGAAAAAAAAGAAGACGAAAAAAGAAAAAATGGATATGTGGATAGGATTTGTTCAATGAGGTGTGAGAAAAAAAAATCTGGAGAGTGTTTTTTAATTTGCAGATAGCTGGATAAGGATGTGAGTGGGGGTCAATAATGAAGAGACCTCCCCAATGTTTAGTGTAGGGAGAAATCAGGTGACCGTAAACCACTGACGGCAGCGCGCCTGGGCGGGGCAGGGATACCAATGAGTGCCCTCCACCAAAACCTGGATAGGGTGCATGGTCTGCAACTATCGACAAAACCCAAGGTTGCAGCACAGTCAATCCCTAAGCCATTATTAACAAAAAAAAGAAAAAAAAAGAATGGGGAAAAAAAACGAATATAAAAAGTGCAAATATTTTTCTGATTGTTTTATGAATTATGAGAAAGAGAAAATGAACAAGTAGTTAAAGGGTGTATGAGCCCTCCTTTGATAGTGAACTGAGCATGGTTATCTTTCCTCAGTTGCATGCACATAGATTAAGGCATAGAGAAGGACCGAATATTGAAAAAAAAATGAAAAGAAAAGAGAAACTGTTTTGCATGTACATGGGTTAGTCACCTTAAAAGGACTAGTAGAGAAAAAAAAATGAGAGTTTAACAATCGAAAAAAAAATATATATATGCATGTATACAATCTCATACACAGGGATAAGCAGAACCATTAGAGCGGAACATTTTTGCATACCAACCGGACCATTGATACAGGAACATTTTTGCATGCCGAATGGACAATTTTTGTTAGTTGCTGTTAATTGACCTAGACTGTAGAATTACTAGTTTCGGATCCGGCTTCTGATGCAGGTCGCGTGTATGCCAATTATGGCTAATTGACAGGTGTAAGGGGAGGGCGGATGTGACGGGACACCGGACGATGCCGGGTGTCCCGTTCAGCTAGGTGAAGATAAGAATGCTTATGGCCGGGGGGGGCGTGCTGATACTGTGTCAAAGATTAAGACAGGCGTTTATGAGATCTTTGGGAGAGATCTGTTTTAATGGCGAAAAAAAAAAGAGATTATTTTTCTAGTTGGATCTGGTGAGAATGAGTTTTAATTAACGTAATTGATTCGGACAGTCTCGAGAGTTGGGTTCCAAAATGTCTGCTCTGAGTCGGGGACCCGTGGTGCTTTAACTCAGATACCACCAAGCTAGTTTGACAGATATGTTCACAAAACAATAGAGAAAGGGAAAAGTATAAGAAAATAGAGGGATAGAAAAAGAAATTCACAAGAGAAGAAAGAGGCGGGAATAGAAGATAATGGAGAAAAGGAAGGAAGATGCTTTTGATATAAACAACGATCGCCTACTCGAAAAGGGAGTTAGAAGGGTTTTGGCAGTCTTTGGTCAGCGAGCGAAGCGTACACATCGGCTCTCGCCCCGCCTGGGGTGGAGAGGCAGGAGCAGAAATCTCAGTAAGGACTAACTTAAAACGTTCTTGTTCTTAGCTAGAGAATTAACCTGAAATCTCACGTATACAACCTGCATCACGAAGCGCGGATAACGAAAACATGACTTTAAACAAATGTAGAATGATTGCAAATAATTATTTTATTTGGTTTAAACGAAAATGACCTCAGAGTTTTTTCTTTGTTTTTCGCTTGCCGGCATAAGTGAAGATGCAGTTTATTTCAGGTATGCCCTGACGCCAGACGACGAAGATACAGACACGAAACCAGAGTGACGGCCGAAGAGGACAATGTCGCCATACGGACTTGGGGTCATGCACGTTTAACGTGCCTTGAGCAGCGGAGGTATGTTTTCCAGGGACCAGTACGAGTCTGGTCACGTTGGAGGGGTCCACCACTAGACGACGCAGGCCCGGGACATCCGTCCCGTTACAACGTGATGCGCGTGACGCGTCCGTTACAAATCACCTACATCTGCTTCTCGATCTCCAGGTGTATATGCACGTACGCCTATAAACGTGTGTTCGTATCCTGTGTATGTATTGTTACGTGAAGAAGTATATGGGATAGTGTGCGGGTGTACATACATATATGTTCACATATACGAGGGTGTTCGTGGGATGTGCGGATGTCCAATTTTAAGTTTTATGAAAGACTTGGTTTTGAATAGAGGCCACACAAGTTGCTGACCATGCAAAGTTTAGCATGTTGGAAGGGTCATATTCAAATAGATCTTAACCTTATTAGCGATACCCGTGCACCTCCTGCTGGTAACCCTGCCCGCCCTACACCCAGGTTTCAATCATTCACATCGAGGAAGACTGAATGATCGGTTGAAAATGATGCACTTTTGAAAGAAAAATTCTTGTTTTCTCAAAATACTTTTTGTATTCCTACACGTCAACTCATATGGAAATAAATGCAGAAAAGATATAAACATTCATATATTTTTCATATTGATTTTTTATTCATGCATATTTACATATATATGTATGTTGAATAATCAACTAAATAAATTAGTTATTATCTATTTATCTGTCTATCTATTTATATTTCTATTCAATGATATTCTTAAAATAGTTTATACTGGGAGTTATTTATTATTTAAAGAATTATGTGTAGTAATAGGTTTTATCTGAGATATTTTTATAAATTTGCTAGGTTAAATATAAACAAAATAACCTTGGGCAGGCAGACGTGGAAAGGTCACACATAAGGGATACGTGTACTTTTGAATAATGACGTCAGAATTCGGAAAGTTTAGACTCGGGAGTTGGTCATGGGAGTAGACAGACGGTCAGGAAGCGGGCTGGGAAGAATAAATATGTAGACAAGAAATGCAGACCCTGTTAAAACCATTTTAGACAACTGAAATAAATTTATATTATAAAAATATAAAATATTGTTCAGTGATTTCACAAAAGAAGGAGAAACAGATGTCTCAATTGGATGGTGTTGGCCATTTCATGGTTGGCGATGGAGCTCAGCAGTAAAGATAGGAGAACTCTTGAAGGAAGACGGTATGAAGCATATTCTTCTTATACATGAACTGTAATATATATCGTGTGATAACTCTCTGATACAACACGACTCAGTTTATACATTGGTATCTCTAACTCTGGCTAAACAAACAGACATACATTTCATACGTTTATATCGAATTCCGTTGTATTAACAAAATAATATCCCACTTCACTATGTAATATGGCTATTTTAATACCCCACATCTCAATATCTAATATGACAGGGTTTTATATATATACACATATATATATATATACATATATATATATATATATATATATGTGTGTGTGTGTGTGTGTGTGTGTGTGTGTGTGTGTGTGTGTGTTTAAAAAATAAAAACACGCATGGGTACGATGAGAATACTATACCAAAATGTCGAAGTGATCAGTCCCGTGGTTATTTAGATTATTGCTTACGAACAAACATGCATTTTACAATCACACACACACACACACACACACACACACACACACACACACACACACACACACACACACACACACATATATATATATATGTATATATATATGTATATATATGTGTGTGCTTGTAAAATGCATGTTTGTTCGTAAGCAATAATCTAAATAACCACGGGACTGATCACTTCGACATTTTGGTATAGTATTCTCATCGTACCCAGGAGTGATTTTATATATCTCTTTTTTATTATAACATTATACTAAATTTTGATTTAATATATTACATTGTCTTCTTTGTAATGATGTCGCCATTTTTATATTGGGGAAATATCACCACCCGCCAGTGACACACAAGTCACGTGACATGACTAAAATGGAGTTTTGGTCAACATCAGTATCTCGTCTGATATAAACAGAATTTGTTTAAAATATCGGTATATTAGAAATGTTTCATAAATTTTAAATTGGTAAGATTTAATCACGTGATTATTTAAAAAGTAATCATGTCATCAAAAATCAAATTAACCCCGTATGGTCGTTTTCCTGTCAATTATTCATTGAATATAGATATTAGCAGCAAAGCGACTATTGTGGATCATGTGTTTTACTATTAAGGAATTTAAAGATTAAATGGAATTGACGTATATTTGTTCAATGACTAATGAAATTCCTATTTCTGTCATTTAAATTATTTAGAGTGAAATGAGTTTAGGAATTTATATCCAAACCTGAAATATTAGTTTTTCTTAAGAATAACATTAAGACACTAAGTTATAACAAGTTTCATCATGAAACCACCACAACCTGCTATTACTACTTACGACACATTAGAAACTGAGCGACCCCTAAAAATCTTTAAATATTGAACTTTCAGAATTTAAAAAATATTACTGAGTCTGGTTGCTGAGTGTCAAATCAATAATTAGCTGAAAATGCTGAAAAAATAAACGAAAAGAATCTCTTTCATACGGGCAATAATTTCGTTCCCTTGAGTGTTTCCAGTAAGGACGATCGATTTATTAAACGTATGTGTTAGAAACAGAATATCCCCTTAAAATTCTTTAAATTTTGAATTTTTCGTATTCTGGTTAAATTTGTTTATTTGTAATCACTCATAATCCGCCCCCAAAATTGTAAAAAATTAAAAAAAATCGAAATTAAAAAGAATGATGCTCTTGCGTAGTTTGACCCGAATCCTAGGGGTTTTCCGTCAATTCTCGTTAGGGCTCAACCGGCAATCACCGGATCAAACCGAGCGTTGTTTAAATTTTAAAACACTAAATCGGCATCTTTTTTTGTGTTTTTGGATACACAAATGTATTTTTTAAGAATATTTCTAGCGTGATAGGGGTATTTTTCTGTGTATTTTTAATAACATCTGTTGACAAAAATGATTTGTAAATTCTCTTGAAATAACTTTTCTGTAATTTTACCTAAACATATACGTTTTTTTTATAAATATCATTTATCTTTTCTTATAAAAAATCTGTTTACAAAAATAGTTTACTGCCAATTTTCTTTAACAAACAATAATGTAAGTTTTATTGAAAAAAACTTTCACCTAACAATTTACAGTAAAGAAATTAATCTTTTCTTGAAAAAAAATCTTTTGTTGATAAAAATTGCAAAAAAAAAAAATAAAATAAAATAAAAGTAAGCAAACAAAATGCAACTTATTTTGAAGAAATATTCAGTAAATTTACAGTAGATTTTTGTTATTTTTATTTATTGTGTTTCTATTTTTACGGTTTGTTTGTCTTGAAATTCGTCCGCATCCATTACTTTGCTCGGCCTTATCCGGTGAGCGCCGGTCAAGCCAGAACCATAAATGACGAAATATGGAGTATGTGCGTCCGGGTCTAATTTTGTAAGAGTACGAAAAATATATACGGGGTGTTCATTTTACAGATCGGCCGATAAAAAATCAACCAGCCGAAAAGTTGATATTTAATTTGAAAAACCATGATTACTACTTACATTTTTTGTCAGTTTCAACAATAAGAAATCCTATTAAAAATGATAAAAAACTATGCACCAGAAAGAACAGAAACCTCAACTTTGACGTCACAATGGGATGCTCGGATAGTGGACAAGTAATTGACCTTGTAGGTCTTTATATACTAAATGAACTATAAAAAAGATTTCAGAACTAAGAGGAGGACTATACCGGGATGATGCATTATTCTACGTGAACTCAACAAATAGGTTATTTGAAAAAGAAACAAACAAACAAAAAATTAAACAATTCTTCGGTAAACTGAACAATAGACCCAAACCACAAATGTGTAAACTTCTTAGACATAGCGATGAATCTAGACAACAAATCCTATGAATCCTACCATAAACCCAACCAAACGCTATTCCACATAGATCACAAGTCAAACCATCCCAATAGTATGAAAAAAACACTTATACCTAGTATCTCAAAAGGAATATCCAAAATATCACAAAATGAAGAATTATTCAATAAAAACAAGAAATATTACAACCAAGTCTTAGCTAGATCAGGATATAAAGAACAAATTAAATTTGTTAAGGAAACTCAAAAAGGAAAAAAAGAGCAAAAAAAAAAAATGAAAAAATAAAACATACAATAAACACCAAAAAGAAAAATGAAAAGATAGACCATAATAAAAATGAAAGAGAAGTTAAAAAGAAAAATAGAAGGAAGAGTCAGACGTGGTTCAATCCACCGTTCAGCCACCATATAAAAAATAACATCCCAAGGAAATTGTTTTCATACTATTGGGATAAATTGTTTTCATACTATTGGGATGGTTACTAAATTATAGAAAAATTCCCACAAGACAGTAAACAAAGTAAGATAATTAATAAAAACACTGTTAAACTATCCTTCTCAACGTCTACTAACTTTACAAATACCATAATTGGCTCAAATAACACAAAATTTAACAAAGGTTTGAAAAACAGAAATAGGACAGAAAATGAATCTAACAACGTAAAAGAATGTTACTGCCGGGACCCTAATCAATGTCCAATGAGGGGGAACTGTTTAACTTCAAACGTAGTATACAAATGTGAAGTTATAACAAATAATGAAAATAAAGTATATCTAGGGAGCGCCGGAACTTGCTTTTAGGATAGATATCGTAATCACCTAGCATCGTTTAAAAATTAAACTGAGAAAGAAAAGAACACCAAAAATAACGAAAACAACAACAATGTAAATAAAAATGAAAACAACAGTAGAAAGGATCATAACAATAGTGACAACCAAAACTACTATAACGAAAATAGAAACAGAACCAATAGTAATAACGAACACAACCGAAAAAAAAACAAAGAAAAACTCAACCACTTTAGCTGTATGGATAAAGGAATTATAGGAAAATAAAACTGAATATGAATTAAGATGGTCAATAATTGATAAGAGGGTAAAATATAAACCTAGCAAATCGAAAAGATGCAACCTATGTATATTAGAATCTTACCATATACTAATATCAAAAGAAAATTATTAAACAAAAGACTAGATGTAATCCACGGGTGTTTGCACAGAAACAAATATTTAATTTCACGCACTAGAGCAGATTAGGAAAAAATTCAAGGTAGGTAATCTTAGATAAAAAACGATACCACGAGATGACCTCCACTGCATCGGATAATATAATACGAATTCAAACACTAAGCAAAAAAAAAAAATAATATTAAAATAAACACGCATAAATATAAGAATAAAATTATATAAAATTATATGATAATTGAAAAAAAAAACAAATAGGAAAAACAGGGAAAATTAAAAACAAAATTAAATAATAAATAAAAACTAAAAATACGAAAGTATGGTTAAAACTGAAAACTATCTTTACATAATACCAAAAGATGGAGGAAGAGAGTGGAAATCTTTTTACCCGAATACGATGTCAGCATGTTAAAAATATAACATTTGTTGTAAAAGTCTAATGGATAAACATCTGGAGAAGTGGGTACGGACACACAAATCGTAAAATTGCCAACTCATTTATGAAACAGTTGTAATGGAAAAATCCAGGAAATAAACGAAGTTTATAAAAAGAAAACGTGAGTCTGTGAATTTTTAACAAAATTTTGCACTATATATGCTGTTTCCCTATTAAATAGACACATTTAGCTTAACTCAAAATTAACGGTGAATGGTTTTAAAGTAACAATCTAGACCCGTTAAACGAAAACGGTATACATTGAAAGTAACGACATTTCAAAAACAAACTGATATATTTAAATAGAATTGTAGAAGGCGGTACAATGCAAAAGTAACGGAAAGACACAAGCTGAAGCAGGTGAAAAATTTTATTAATACAACTTATAAATACATGTGTACATATTCATATATTTCATATACGCAATATATTCATATTTGCACAGTAGTCACCTGGGAAAGTCGGTCTGGTGGTGTTATATAATATTTTGAGAAAGATCTCTTCGTCAGATATTTACTTGACTTTGATTAAACGTGCTGTTGCAGGCAGTAACTGTACCGCAGCAAATCCTCGCTCGGAACTTTTAGGTAGTATATGGTTAGGGTTTTTTTTCTTTTCCAATTATTTATTTTATGCTTCTAAATTATTTATTTTTATTATATCTTATTTTATTTATTTGTTTTTTTTTTATTTTATATGTTTTTTACCATAGTTTATCTATGGTTCAAACGTGTTGTTGTAAACAATGACCGTATCGGGCTAAATAATTGTCTGGACCTTTTTGATGGCTTTTTAATTTAATATGATTGAGTTTTTTTTATTTGTCTTTATTTATTTTTATTTCTAATTTATGTATTTATTTTATTTATTTTTTTTATAGTAGTTTATGTTTATATTGAGGAGATTTAGTTAACTAATTTATTTGTTATTTGTGTTTCTGCATTCTTGTTGAGAGGTGGTGGAAGCGTAGACTTAGAAT
The DNA here is from genome assembly GCF_053919585.1 of Euprymna scolopes. Lineage (NCBI taxonomy): Eukaryota > Metazoa > Mollusca > Cephalopoda > Sepiida > Sepiolidae > Euprymna > Euprymna scolopes. The sequence goes on from NC_136490.1 coordinate 167,425,885, forward strand.
AAATCAGTTGGTAAAGGGAGACTACTTGATGAGTTGTTCTAAGGGGGATAATCGTTACCGATATTTCTTCTCAGTTAGATGTTAAACGTTGCATTACTTTTTATGTATATATTTATTTGCTTATTTATTTTATTTTAGTGATATTATTCTTATTCTGGGGGTATTTTATCTAATTCGTTATGTAGTGTATATATACTCATTTATGGACTCTTGTATCTTTAGTTTAATTATATAGTAACTATAATTATTTATTTATATATGCAATGTGTTATGACGAAGTGGTTAGAAGTTATTTCGAGAGTTTTTGTAATTTTTGTAGTAATATATTTATTTGATTGAGATTGTCGGACTGACTTCCTCATCTTGGTTGTTATTGTCACAACGTTTCGGCCGTTTTGCCCTCCGGCCTTCGTCAGGTGAACGGTTTGTTAGGAGTCTCGAACCCAACCCTTTATTATTATTACGGGGGTACCGTGTTCGGACTCCAGCTAGGCTTTGGGACATAGTTGCTGATTCTCTGTTTTTCAATGTTACTTTTTCACTGCCTTCGTTCAGGATTGAACTCAGCACCTTTGGGTAACTGTAAACTTTGATACAACGTCTAGGACCACTCGGCCATATGTCACTAGGACAATTCTTAGTTGGTTTTTGTTAATGTTAAACCTATGTTGTTATTCAAGGTTTTCTCTCTCTATCAGAGGTGTCCAAATTGCATTCAGCTCTATGCTTGGTTTGCTCAGTAGGTTGTTATGTCCGAGCATGTGAGCTGTTTCTTTAAGTTTTCTCACTTTCCAGTGGGTCTCTCTGTTTATTATTTTTACTTCATCCCATAGGGGGCGATGATCCCCCCTTTCCATCCAGACATGGTTGGCTATACCCGATTTTTTCGTCTCCCCTTTAGTTACCGCTTTTCGGTGTTCTTCCACCCTTACTTTAAGGGGGCGGCATGTTTCACCCTTGTAAACCTTTCTGCAACTGCATGGGATGGAGTATATGCAGTTTTTGGTCATGTTCTCATCCATGCGGGACTTCACTCGTACCAGGTGTCGTCTGAGTGTTGACTCGCTTTTGAATACCGTCCTGATGTTGTAGTTGTCCTGATGTTGTTCGGAGATGCCTCGTATGTATGGTAGGCAGACCGTTGGAGGTTTTTGGGTTTCATTCTCCTCTCTTATACTATTAACACGTCTGGTGGATAGTATACTATCGGGGTAGTTGTTACGACGGAGGGTATTCTTCAACCTGACCATTTCTTGGTGGTATGTAATGGTGTCGCTACTTATTGTCTCTGCTCGATGTTGTAAGCAGCGTGCGATTCCATGTTTGATACTGTATGGGTGATGGGAGTTGAAGTTTAGGTATTGTCCGGTGAAGGTAGGCTTGCGATATACGGATGTCTTAAACCCATGCCCTGTGCGTGATATGAGTATATCAAGGAAGGGCAGTTGGTTATCTTTTTCTTTCTCCATTGTGAACTGTATCGATGGTCTTATTGAGTTCACATGATCTAGGAGAGCCTGGATGTCTTCCTGATGGGGCCAGAGTATGAAGGTGTCATCAACGTATCTTAGCCACATGGTGGGCTTTAAGGGAGCTGAACCTAAGGCCATGTCTTCGAAGTATTCCATGTATATGTTCGCCATCACTGGTGATAATGGCGAGCCCATAGCTAGTCCCTTCTCTTGTCGATATAGGTCAGTACCCATTCTGAAGTAGGTTGTTTCTATGCAGAATGTCAGCATTTCCATTAAGTTTGGCAATGGTACACATGTACGCTCTTCTATGGAGAGGTCCGCAGCTAGTTTGTCTTGAATTACTGCTAGTGCCTCACTAGTTGGGACTTTAGTGAACAGGCTAACCACATCTAGGCTTACCATTTGGTTTGTACTGATGGGTGCTCCCTTGATCAGTTCCGTGAAGTGGGCAGAATTCTTTACATGTGTTGCTGACTTGCCTGCTAATGGGTTTATTATATCCACAAGGTACCTGCTCAGTGGGTGGCATGCTGAGCCTCGGCAGCTCACAATGGGTCTGAGTGGAATACCGTCTTTGTGTATCTTGGGGAGACCGTACATATGTGGTAGCTTACTGCTTACTGTAATGCTGGACCAGCTGTCTATATCTCATCGGAGCGATGTGTTCCTTGTTTTTCGTAAGGATTTGTAACAGCTTTCTTTCGGTTTTCAAAGTTGGGTCCTTCTTTATTTTACCGTAGCTACCATCTGCGATTAGGCCTGCCATTTTTTCAGAGTATTCCGACATGTCCATCACCACAGTAGCATTGCCTTTGTCTGCTGGCAGAATTATTATACTGCTGTCACCCTGTAGGTTTCTTATAGCCAGCCTATCTTCCCGAGAGATGTTTGATTTAGGAGGCTTGGCTTTCTCGAGTACTTGTCTCACTTTCCATCTTATTTCATCACCTTGGGTTGATGGGATTCTCAGGGCTATATCTTCCATGTGTGTTATGATATCTAAGAATGGAACGCGTTTGGTTGTTGTTGCGAAGTTGAGACCTTTATTTAGTACTGCTTCCTCTGAGTGACTCAGTTGGCGGCTGCTGAGGTTGATGACCGCTTTCACAGGTGAGCGGTGTTTTGATGTTACAATCCTCTGGTCTTTGAGCTTTGTGAGCTTCTTGATTTGGCGTCCTTTGACCTTCTCATATTCTTGTCTGTACGATTTATCCAGATCTGATTGGATTCTCACCCTGTCTTCCTCTTGGGTCACTTTGACAAGGAACGATGTTAAGGTGTTGGAGATTTCGTTCCTTAGTTTTTGTTTATTCCAGCGGGTGTGTTGGATCCTTTCTCGAACGAGGGCATGCCCTGCCCTTTCCGCGACTCTACGTGCCTTCCTGGAATCCACTGCTGTTTTTAATGTCAACCCTGCTGGTATGAGTTTTAAGTCTCTACATCTGTACAGGAAGGTTAGATGGTTAGCGAGTCTTGCCAGTTTCATATGACGCTTTTCTAGGTGTCGCCATTCAATCCTAATGTCGGGTCCGTACCGATTCGATAGTAATTGTCTGTATTTTTGAGATGAGTTGTTTTAATTGATTGAGATTGTCGGACTGACTTCCTCATCTTGGTTGTTATTGTTGTCACACGTTTTTTTAACATTGAAAAACAGAGAATCAGCAACTATGTCCCAAAGCCTAGCTGGAGTCCGAACACGGTACCCCCGTAATAATAATAAAGGGTTGGGTTCGAGACTCCTAACAAACCGTTCACCTGACGAAGGCCGGAGGGCAAAACGGCCGAAACGTTGTGACAATAACAACCAAGATGAGGAAGTCAGTCCGACAATCTCAATCAATGAAAACAACTCATCTCAAAAATACAGACAATTAATATATTTATTTATTTGAGTAAACTTGGATTTCTGTTTTTGGTATATTATGTCTTATTGTTATTTGCGATTAATATTGTTAGGTTTACCCGAAGAAATAAATTGGGCTATAATGGGTCATATAAACTTATAAATTTGCATGAGGCTTAAACCTGTATCCGTGTAGCCCACATGCTTGCACCATCTAATTCATATATCTTAGGCTTGTTATTTAATTGTTAACATTGTTATTATTATTATTATTATTATTATTATTATTATTATTATTATTATTAATGTGTGTAGTTTGCTTGAAGCATTGTAAAGTATGCAGTTAAATAGAATTGTAGAAGGCAGTACAATGCAGAAGTAACGGAAAGGAACAAGCTGAAGCACAAGAATTATCGTCACAAGCTGAAGACACAAGAAGACACAAGCTGAAGACACGAGAATTATCGTCGAGAACAGAGTTCTCGACGATAATTCTTGGCCTGAAGACGTATTCCCCCAACGCGGGTGATTACAGAAACATGTATGCACATATGTAGCCATTAATGTTTGTATAAATAATTTTCATATATATATGTATATACACTTGTGCCCGATATTATTCATACCCTCCCTTGAAAATTGAGTTTATTAGGTGTAACTTTGTAAGAATTTATTGTTTACGTCCATATTGATTCATATTCTTAATAAACCTCTTCTGATCATTTTCGTCATTTTAGAATCTCGGGATACTTGTAATAAAAGAAATATACAGCTATTTATAAAATCTGCAATGTTCAAAAATAATCATACCCCCTTATTTTTTCAGTATTAATCGAGTTTCTGACTGTTTGTTTCTTGTTTGATTCTTATTTTGAATGCTTTTATACAACCTTTGATTAATTTCATTTCGGTTTTTGCATTTTTCAGAAATTAAAATGATATCAACTTAAAACCAATGAAAGAATAAAAATTATTAGAACGGGGAAGAAAAAAGAGCTCAGTAATGATCTTAGGACTAAAATTGTGAATTCACATAAGGATGGTTTAGGTTACAAGTAAATTTCCAAGAAATTCGAGGTCCCTACAGCAACAGTACAGAGCATAATCAAAAAATTCCAGAGCCACCACACAACAAACAACTTGATTGGTAGAGGAAGGAAAGGGAAACTGTCTGCTAGAGCCACCAGGAATATTGTAAGAAGTGTTAATGCAAATCCAACCACCACTACTAAGGATATTTTAGAAAATCTGGAGTCTTCTGGCATAAAAATATCAAGGCAAACATTGCAAAGGACTCTGCATGAAAATGGTCTGAAAGGAAGAAGACCACGAAGGACTCCATTGCACACCGGAAAACACCTTGCAGCACGTCTAAAGTTTGCTAGGACCCATGTGAATTCTCCAGTCCGTTTTCTCAAGTATTTTGTGGACTGACGAAACAAAAATTGAATTGTTTGGCCATATGGATGCTTCTTACGTTTGGAGGAAGAAAGGAGAAGCTTACAACCCAAAGAACACCATACCCACGGTGAAACATGGTGGTGGTAGCCTAATGTTTTGGGGCTCCTTTTCGGCTAGTGGTCCAGGTAGTTTGATCAAGATAGATGGAACCATGTAGAAGGAGCAATATTTGGAGATACTCCAGAAAAACATTAGACAGGATGCGGAGAAGCTCCATTTAGGACCAAACTGGGTCCTTCAACAGGATAATGATCCAAAACATACTGCCAAAATAGTCAAGAAATGGTTTGAGGATAATCAAATTAATGTTTTGGAATGGCCTAGCCAGAGTCCCGACCTGCACCCTATCGAAAACCTCTGGCACGTATTGAAAACTGAGGTTAAAAAGCGGAAACCTAGAAATTTGAGGGATTTGGAGAACTACTGCATTGAAGAATGGTCAGAAATCAGTGTTGATGCTTATAAAACCTTGTTGATAAATATCCAAAACGGTTACAGGCAGTTATTAAGAATAAAGGGCATGCTATTGACTATTAGTAAGAGAGGTATGAATAATTTTGAACTAGTGCCATTATTGTTTTTCTTTGTATAATGTTTCAAACTTGCATAATTTATTTATTTGTTGAGTTTAAATTAAATGCTTATGCTTGATTTATTGTTTGAAATCCCTTTAATATTGTCTACCTTCTGGTTTGAGCAATATTCTTATAGAAATCTCAAAGATCCGAGGGGTATGAATAATATCGGGCACAAGTGTATATATATATATATATATATATATATATATATATATATATATATACAGATGTCAAATGCAAATACCTAAGTATGCACACATTAACACCCTAGACTTCATCTTTGAGATACCAGATTGCTTAAATCAAATGAAAATGATTTATATGCTCCTAAAAACAGCAGATATCCAATCAGTTCAATAGTTTCAAATTTTGTGTCGATCAGTTATTATTAAATGTAGATATAAATAAAATGACAACAGATTTACATCTGTCTCTGAGATGAGAAATCTGTATTGATTTTATATTTTCTCTTTATCAGAGCCGGTTCCAATTTATTAACATTTATATTTTCAAAAAACAGTACACTATCTGCCTTTACCTTTAAAAATTATTATTCTTTATGTATGCCATTCATTATATACATATCCTGATATTTCCACTTTACTGTTTGATATTTTCTAATATTTTATATTTTTTAAACTTTTTATATGGTTTTAATTTTTGTAAGTGTATGTGAACTCTTATACACTTTGCGTATTCTGGGCCAGATATAAAAATAATCAGAATAACCTCTGATCCCACCCCCAACAGAAACATAGATACTTGAGCTTAATGTACACAAGTGATTTACTAATAGGCATTTGGTATTTACGACTATTCTAACGAGGAAAATTATATGAACCTGAAAAATAGCAAGCGCTTTATAAGGTTAGTAAAATGCTTATCAGCACTTGATTGTTTATCAATTATTTACCATTCAGCTTGTGTCCCATGTGCAGCTCGCGTGGTTAAGACAGCATCTTATGATACCCCCCCCCACATATATATATATATATAGTAATTTATAAAATATATATGGCGATTAAGCTACACTGAATATTCGGCGTTTCATCTACTCTAGAATTCCTCAGGCTTATGCGCGAATTCTGTAGTTGTTTATCGTTTTTATATGGTCCTCTTCTATTGAGGATTTAGTTAGCCAATCATCTTTCTAGTATCCATCGCGCCCCTTCCTATCTGCCAATGGGCATGCATTTTATCGAACTTGGTTAGTGGTTTAAGGAAGACATTTTTTTTGTTAGTTTATATATAAATATACGTATGTGTACATACATATATGCACATATATATACATATATATATATATACATACATACATACATATATGTTTGATCGTTTATGTATATTCATGTTTATTTAATTTATTTATTTGTTTATTTTCGTATCGCTTTCCTAGAGTAAATTTTATTTTGTGAAGACAGTTATTTGCTATTTCTCTTCTACAGTTTAATAGATTTTGGGGTTCTTTAAAGTACAGGATAGCAAATTTTTCATGAAGGCATAATCCACATGGGTCGTCTAAATACCTACACGTCTTATTATTTTCCAGTCGACTACCGGCGAATGTCCACTTTCTTTGAGTTCCCAGTATTTATTCGCTGTTTTTATACGGTGTTTTTTATTGTAGAATGTACTTTTGTGGTCATAGTATCGGGTTTTGAAATCTAAGGAAGTCATGCCTACGTAATATTTCTTGTTATTCGGGTTTTTTTTTTCGCAAATATTGTTGCCTGATAAACTACGCTTTTTGTTAGACATTTATTTTGAAGTGGGCAAAGTGTGCGGTGTCTACAGTTGCATTTATCTTATTCGTTATTAGTATTTTTATTTATAGTATGGTTGTTCTTGTCCGGGGTTGGTTTATTATTATTATTATTATTATTATTATTATTATTATTATTATTATTATTATTATTATTATTATTATTTCGTCTAGTAAATATATAGATTAAATAAACATGAATATACATAAAGGATCACACATATATGTATGTATATATATGTACATATATGTGCATATATGTATGTACACATATGTATATTTATATATAAACTAACAAATAAAATGTCTGCCTTAAATCACTAACCTAGTTTTAAAACAGATCCTTTGTTCGATAAAATGCATGCCCATTGGCTGATAGGAAGGGGCGCGGTGGATACTAGAAAGATGATTGGCTAACTAAATCCTCAATAGAAGAGGACCATATAAAAATGATAAACAACCACATAATTCGCACATAAGCCTGAGGAATCTTAGAGTGGATGAAACGCCGAATATTCAGTGTAGCTTAATCGCTATATATATTTTATAAATTACTAACTAGCTCTACCTACGTATTGAGCACTTTTGAAGTAAATACTTAAAGTTTACGCATAAATCTATACTTTCGGATATTAATTTTATGTGAGTAAATGAAGTATATATATATATATATATATATGTATATATATATATATATATATATATATATATATATATATATAGTAAGTTATAAAAACAGTGTAGCTTAATCGCTATATATATTTCCTAGAGCGGATGAAACACGGTATATTCAGTGTAGCTTAATCGTGATATATATATATATATATATTAACTTACTAACTATCTCTACCTACGTATTGAGCACTGTTTAAGTGTATAAAAGTTTACGTATAAATTTATACTTTCGTATATTAATTTTATGTGAGTGAATGAAGTAGTTATATATATATAGTATAATTTAGCAATAAATAAGATGACAACAATGTATTTATTCCGTGTTACAAGCGTTTCATAATCATTTGGGCAAGCTTAAACATTACTTCGGTTAAAAAATATATATCTAAATGGCATAAAGCATTGCTCATACACAAAATACAACTGTAATACATATACAAAAATATACACAATTTCTTATTAGTAATATAAACTGCGAAATATATTTATTAAATATTTCAATCATCTTTGAACTTAGTTAATTTATTTGTTCATTTTAACAATATAATACAGTGCAGTCAGAGGAAAAACTCGTGTATAATTATATAAGTCAATGTTTAATTTTCTATCATATTTTCTTCTTATTTGCTAATATATTATTTTGATTTTAATCATTAGTTATTATATTTGGTTAATTATAGATATAATCATATATTTATTATTTATAGATATAATCATATATTTATTATTTATAGATATAATCATATATTTATTATTTATAGATATAATCATATATATATATATATATATATATATATATATAATTCATCTACGTTAATGTGTCAATAAAATAATTACTAATATGGTCATTTAGTTAATTGTATTTTCTTATAAACAGTTTGCCGATATATTTAAATTAATTATAAATTAATTTCTTCTACTATATTGATCGTCAATATTCCATTATTTTTCAAATATTTCATTAATGCGAATTTTTGTAGTTATTACTATATATTTAACATATCTACTTTCTAATTTTTATTAATATAATTTCATAGTTTCTAATTTTATTTTAATTATTCTTAACTTAATTACTACAAAAATATGTTTACATCATCAATGAACCTTTAAATTGCCCACAGTATATTATAAACTATATTCAGTTTCCCTTTACAATAATACCATAAAACTGAGCATATTTATTTTTTATCTTTTATACCAATATTCCAATTATTTCTAGTAATCAAAATTTTCATTATATTTTATTCATGGTTTATTTCTTCAAGTTTTTTCATTATTATTTTCTTGATAATATATATACATGTATAATTATATTCACTCACTTATACAGCCACACATACACGCACACACACACACACGCACACACATATATTTTCCTCAATTATTACACTTTGTTGGAATTGCTAGGATATAAATTATTACCAACGTCATTTATTAAATATATTTTATTTTATTTGCTGTTGTTACATTAACATTCGTTAAGTTTCTGCTTACTAGATTAATAATCTATTAATTTGTGTAATATACGTTCTTACATTACTGCAAAATTATATTTGTATTTCCCTACTACACGTACCCTCCTCCTTCATTGTATATAATTTATTATTTTCATTTTTTTAATCAAGTATTGGACGGGGTAATAAAAATTATTCCTATGAAGACACCTTTGTATCATTTCTAACATTATATTTTGAATTCTTATGTTCAAGTATACACAATTTACATTTTTTAGATTTACTAGTTTTAACTTCAATCATCCATCTCAATTCATATTCAGTTTTATTTTTACTTAGTTCTCTGACCACAATCACTGAAAGCCGTTGTGTTTCTCGTCTTTATTTTCACATTTATTCCCAACATACCCTTATTTTTATTATCATCACTATTCCTATTGGATATCCCTTAAATCCTTATGTTAAATGATGCTACATAATTTCGGAACCTGTCCTTAAATTGACATTTGGTTGCCTCTAGGTATACCTTTTTATAATACCCATCTTGACTTCACATTTGTAGACAATATCCAATATTAAGCAATCAACTTTCAGTGGACATTCATTAGTGATTCTACAGTCTCATTTTTCTTCATATTTAATTCCCGTGATTTAGTTCCACTGTTAGTCCTTATTTTATTTATTCTTCTACTATTTGAACTGATTATATTACTTAAAGTTGTTGAGGTTGAGAATGAAAGCTTAATTGTGTTTTTCTTTATTATTTTACTAAGAATTTTTTAAATTCAATGTTCACCTCCAACAAGGCACATTGCATTCGGGGAAATCGTTTTGTAAGTCTTTAAAGATATATTTTTGTATATGTTCACTAAAGGGTGGGTTAAACCAGACTGTCTTTTACGCCTATTTTTCTAATTCATTGATGCATGCTTAGTATTCCTATTCTGTTTACAAGGATTAATGGTATTATTATTTTTATACTTAGTTTTATTTTACATTTTTTTCACTCACTGGCATTTTATATGCTATTGTGCAATTAATAATTCTATAATGTATTTACTCTTGGCATAATACCCTGGTCGAATTAATGCTTTATTATAGTAACCTACATTTTCATCAAATATGCGCCACGCTAGACGATCCGAAAATCACCCCTGCTCAGGTACATGCTATCATAAAAAAACCTTGACACTTCAAAAGCATGTGGACCTGATATATATGCTGATGACATCACACTCTATAACAGGCACGACAGGAAAACAAATGAACACATATCTAAAGAAATGGCAGAACCACTAGAGGAAGACCTCCAATCTGTAGTGGAACGGGGACAAAAATGGATAGTCACGTTCAATACCACCACGACTAAACTAGTTGCATTCAATAATTACAAAAAACCTTCTCTTCCACCTATATAACGTTCACAGGAAACATGAGTTGGAACAATTACATTGAAGGCATTGCCAGGACCGCTGCAAGGAAGTTGGGCTCGCTCTACCGTGCTAGAAAACTACTAACACCTGAAAGTATCCTTTACCTCTATAAGGCAACCATTCGCCCATGTATGGAGTATTGCTGTCATATTTGGACTGGTGCATCCGCTACTAGTCTCTCGCTCCTAGACAAACTTCAAAAGAGAGTCGCAAATCTGATAAGCCCTGAACTGTCATCTAAGCTTCAGCCTCTGTCATATCGACGAAACGTTGCATCCCTCTGACTGTTCTACAAGTATTTTAATGGTGAATGCTCTGATGAACTGCAAGCACTTGTGCCCCCACGCAGTGAACACACCCAACAGACCCGACAAGCTGCAAAATCCCATCCCCATACAGTAGAGATCCCTAGATGTAAAAGATCTTTCTACTCCAGCTGTTTCTTCACCAGAAGCGCTAGACTCTAGAATTCCATTCCAGGCCCCTGCTTCCCCAACTCTACTGACGTGCAGAAGTTCAAGTGCAACATGAACCGACATCTTGCTGGCCAAATCCCTACATAGTACCCTAGTAGTTGTTGCCCCCGATAGTAGCCTCCTACACCAAAGTGGCAATGTGCCTTTTTTGTAGTGAAAATGTAATAATATATATATATATATATATATATATATATATATATATATATATATATATATATATATATATATATTCTTTTTGTGATATATTTGATATGTTTTATATATTTAGGACAATTGCGTATTTTAATACATTTAGGATAATTTGATTTATATTCTATATAAAATAGTGCTTGGTTTGTTTTGTAATACAGTGCATATGTATTGATATTAAGACTTCGGGTAATATCTAAGAAATTTGAAAATATTCTTTGCGCATCTGTTGCCGATACTCCATACGAGACACCCAAGCAAGCAATACTGGAGCAGACCTGTACTTCACAGACGGCCAGGTTGAAGCAACTCTTTAATGAATTGTCCCTTGGTAACATAAGCTGTCACAACTACTGCGACAAATGAAAGTTTTACTGGGGAATCGCAAGATATATGAAAGCATTCTGCAACAACTATGGTTAAACAAATTGGCCCACACGTTGTCCATGTTTGTCGATGATAAAGACCTCAGCCAGCTAACGGTAATCACTGGCAGCATTGCCGATAATTTCATCGCTCTTCAGTTGTGACAACTGCTGCAAATCATCCTGCTGCTACAGTTTTAACAGCCGATGCCAGCTCGGTAGAAATCGCTGCTCTCACCAAAAAGAGTAAGAGCACTCATAACGGATAGACAATCACGCTCCAACTACAGACGTAACTCATGATACATACGTCTACCGTGACGTCGAAAATCAGTTTCACGTGCTTCTTGGTGCTACTACTCTCGTCCCTTCACAGAAAAGACACGCAAATGGGTACAGCTGTGCTCCTTAAAAACTCCGGGCTATTTAAACGGGTAAACCGGTGGGATTGTGCGACAAATTCCACCTCATCCTTCCAGTCGTGTTTCCTACTCTATATATCTGACACACTTGCTCATCGGAATTGCCTTGTATGATACATTTACTGTAAATAAATATATATTGGTTGTATAACTGCGGCAATTTTGTGTATTCATTCTCGGATAAGAGGACCAAGAGACCTTTTTTTCGTATCCGCTACATACGTAGTAACAAAATTTCATCGTTATTGACACGGTAGGCATTTCATTCTTTAAACACCATAAACCCATATTCTAACCATTTTTGGAAAAAAAAAGACGACGTTAATTTATTGGCAACCGTTTACTAAAATGGGAAACAAGTTTATTGAATTATGATTCCAAACTGAAATTCTTATCTTAAAAAGAAATAGAGAATGGGCTGTCTAGACTAATCACAGTACAAAAGGAATCCCCCGAGGACACAAAAAATCGCCATATTGGGCATAAATAGTGAAATGAAAACGATGATCTGCAATATAATCCGGAAATTACTAGTGACTCTTCAAGAAATTAAGACAGAAGCAACAGATGATGAGTTTATGAAAACCACAAAGCTGCAATTTAAACTATGATCATTAATTCTTATTTATGCGACAACGTTACTTATTCCAAAAGCGTTGCTAAAGAGAATACTAAAATCTCCCTAGCAGAATGAAATACATGATGATGCATAGTTTTGTATACTGACCGTCAATGGACCAAGATATCACTAATGTGGTTAACACTTTTTAAGCATGTGCCCTGACCTATTAACTACAAACCTTGGCCAAAATCCGAACAACCGTGGTCCAAAATACATACAGACGTTGCGGAATGGGCTTTGTAATACAATGCCTGGCCGACCTTCAGTACTTACAGGCAATTCTATTCTTATCAGTATTACCAGATTGAATTCTATTGTTTCATAGTGGTGGATATTTTTCCCAAATGACCAGAGAATCTAAGATGCAGAAAACCCATCACAGCGGTAGTGATTAATTTCTTACATGAGTTTTTAGCCCGGTTGGCGTTATTTACTGCTTGGTTAGTGATAATACTTCTCAGTTAACTTTTTCAGAGTTCAAAGATTTAAACGAAACATACAAGATAAAATATTTCACACACCCACAATATTATCCGACGAGTAACTGCGAAAGAGAGACACTTTAAAAGAGCATCAAGGAAAGGTTTAAAATATCTACATCAGTTTCTTCACGTATACACAATTACGGAAACCCCTAACACGCCAGCAGCCTGAGCATCAGTACAATTATGTTTGACCGTAAAATTAGATCAGTATCTGAAAAGTTGTTATTAAGACAAATCACAGAAAGGAGAACCTCTACAATGAAAATACAATCTTGGCGAAAAGTTGTACTTTAAGCATTGTAGAAATAACATCTCGTTTAATGAACTAATATAGAGGATCGCCTACGTTTTTTCTATATAATCCAGGGACCAAAATTTACATCAAAACACACAAAAGGTATGTAAATAGATACGCAAACGTATGACTGAGGATTAAACAGAGTTGCCCCGGGAAGAGGTAGAGGCTATGGAAAAAGTTTATGACACATTTGATATTGAGACTCACAAAATCACGCCAGAACCACGACGTTCGGCTAGGAAAAGCAAAATTACCGATCAATTCATGGTCCAGCCTAAGAGGAAACCTTGGAAGGAGTTGTAGTGGCGAAACTAACCTGTGTTACCTACTCATAGACTATTCAACAAGTTGTAAGGTGGGAGTCGATATCAGGTGAACCACCCTTAGTTTTTCGTCGGTTAGACGAACTACCCACCTTTTTATATGATTTTGTAATACATGTTGTTACAGTATTCCGGTGTTTTGTTTTCCTTATAACCTTTAACAGAGCTATAACAATACTATATGATACACGTCATTGAAATCGAAATATTTTATCGTGTAATTTTAATATTAAATATCGTTGAATAGCTTATGCCTTTCTTTGTTTACATATAATAATTTTGATGCAGCTATACCTAAACAGTTACTGCTTTAAACTGAGACTGTTACAAAACAATCATTCAGGTTATGTTTCTTTAATTTCTTGCTTTATTTCCTTCCATCGACTACGTAAACACTTGCCTTCAGGATAATCGTCCCGGAAAAGCGAAATTAATTCATCGACCCGAATATCTTTGCACAATTTTTATGCTTCATTGCGAAACTTAAGATCAGTATATAGTAATATAAAAACGGATGTCTCTAATGTTCATTCTAATTTTGATAAAAATCTCGATTCTAGAAAGCATTTAAAGTATTAGCATAATGTCTCTTAATAATAATTTGATATTTAGGAAACCTTATTTAATTGATGTCGAATAGAATACTGATCAAATTAAATGTAAGCCTAAGAAAAATAAAAGTGAAATTTACCCTGAAGAGTAAATAACTTGTTGGATCACGTATGAATTGGTCTGTAATCTTTCGGAAAGTTTCGAATAATTTAGAATCGCCCGGAGTCTCATCGAATACTGCACATTGGTATAATTATGAATTCAATTGGTCTATGTAAAATGATTTCGTATTCGAGTTATTTAGACTCCCTTAGCATCTTCTAGTCTAATTCATAATTGTTTGTTGTTTAAAAATGATCTTTTTTAAAAAGAGATTTCGTTTTGATTATGAAGCATCGTGTAAATGTTTTCTATTTAAGATTTTACTTCATCTTATGTTTGAAATTTTGTCAATCCCTATAATTTCACCCACGTAGATTCTATATAATAACAATATGTTTAAATTCCAGTGCGTATTTGAAAACTTTTTAAAGTACCTTTATATATATCATATAAGGAGAAAAACATCTTTTATCGATTATAATTGTGTTTAACAGAAAACAATCACCAGTTTAAGAGTTAATTTACAAATTAAGTTTATCATGTTCTTATATTTATTTATTGAGCCATAATGAAACAGGTTGAGTTATTATTTTAAGAGATAAAAGTTCCGATGAAAACAATTTGAAGTATATATGTTTTGTCAATATTCTTATGAATATAATATACTCGTCTTTATATAAGAAAGTTTAACATACAAGATTAATTATTTTGAGTCTCTCTAAAGAATATATTTTTATAATGTTATTACATCATAAACACAGGTTTTATTGGCGATATTTTAAAAATGATTTCAATAATATAATAAATTGTAGCCTCATGGATTTATCACTTCTCAGGCATCCAATTGTCCAGATGAATTCTGTTGAAAATAACAGCCTGATATTAAACTTTGAAATCAAATAAAACATAAATTCTCAATAAGAAAAGACATGTTAATTTTGACTTGTGTTCTTTTCATTACATATTACAAGTCGATATAATTAATCGTGTAATTTTTCTGTTAAATGTCGTTTAATACTTTATATGGTTACAAATAATGAAGACCATCTTATTAACTAGCAAAGATACCAGCGCTGTGGGGGGACTTTGTAGTGCACTCGGGTACCTGCTTCGCGGACACACTTGCTGTAAGTGGATGTTGTAAGAGCCATATCAAATATAACCTTAACCTTTGAAAAATGGTGTGTGCGATCCCTTATTCGGTGACCATCATCATGTCAGGTATAGTCACGATCATTCCAGTGGTGGGAGCAGTAGGAGATAATATATAATTAGACTATTAACTTAACCTTAAATCTTTAACTTGAAAAATAATGTGCATCATCCGTAGTTGGGGGACCATGATTTTGCCGGGTGTGGTCATGATCGGTGTAGTGGTGTGCATTGTACCAATGTATATATATATATATATATATATATATATATATATATATATATATATATATATATATATATATATATATTTAAAGTGATGGTTGTGTAGTTCCAACGAGAGAAAAAA
The DNA here is from genome assembly GCF_053919585.1 of Euprymna scolopes. Lineage (NCBI taxonomy): Eukaryota > Metazoa > Mollusca > Cephalopoda > Sepiida > Sepiolidae > Euprymna > Euprymna scolopes. The sequence goes on from NC_136490.1 coordinate 167,441,907, forward strand.
ATGTATATTTAAAAGAGTGTAGCCATCAACAATTGTGGGTTTTTTTTAAAGGTTTTCATCATATTTTTATTTTAAAATATTTTTATAACGCGTTTCGAGCTTAGGGTGTGCTCTCTTCAGATATTTTCGTAAAAAGTTTTTCTTTAAAATGGGAGTTTGTAGATATGCCTCTGCTGATATTAAATATGTTTTTCATAGTGATGCGATGCGTGTGTTCAGTGTTCAGACGTTCTGTCTCCAACTTTAAGTGTTCACAGTGACCGGTGAAAGTTAGTTTCAAAGAGTTTTTTTTAGTCCATATGGTGAAGGTTTTTATGGCTTTTTTAGGGTTCTTTTTAAAGACTTTCTTTCCCCATGTATAGCATACACTCACACACAATCACATACGCATACATATACATTCATGTACATGTACACATGCACACGCACACGTACGCAGGCACACACACATACACACACGTACATACATAGAAATATATGTAGGAGCATACATATATACACATATACATACCCACCTACACACCCACACACGTACTCGCATACATCCACCGCTAACAATTATTTTTATTTTTTTATTTTTTATTTTATATATATATATATATATATATATATATATATATATATATATATATACTTTTATTTTCAACCAAAACACGCATGTATATATGCGCTTAATCATTCCGACAGAAAATAACCTGGACGGAAAATAACCTGGCTAAAAAACCTGCCGGAAAAAGAAAAAAGCAAACAATCGACAAACACATACAAGGACAACCAGGAACAGAACACTCTTACACGATATCCGCAAACACAGAGATCACATAACAAAGGTAAGAAACGAAACATACACCATACACAAACACATCCACACAACAGATACAACTACACACAAAGAAGCAACCACAATATATCCACGTCATACACAAATTCCCAACAACTGGCCGAGCCAAAACGCACACTAATAACACCTCAAAATTACACAAGAACCCGCACCCGTAACAAACACAGCACACCGGACAGCATACCACACAATACATCTCCACTAAAATACCCACTTATATACAATCCTAAGCAATACAAACCTAACTATTACCACCCAATTCAGCGAACACAATCAAAAGTCCATTCCCACAGACACTACATCGCTAACACAAACAACGAAAAAATACCTTTACTAAACAACCCCTACCAAAACATCCCCACAATGCAACACAACTACCTGAGACATCACATAATTCAAAACACTACCTACAACTCTCACCCCTCATATCCCACACAAAGAAACAAACCCCTAAGGCACCTCCCCCATCAACGGGAACAATCAGAATATCCCATGCAACACCAATCCCAACAAACAGACCTTCCCTACAACAAACCCCGACAACACAACCCTATACAACAATGTATGTATCCTCAACAGCAACACCAATTCCAACTGAAACACAACTATCCAACACAAAAAACATATAACGACAACCCATTCAACCATTTATCACTGAACCCTCACATATTGTACACAACACTCATTTTACAAGGAGACATCACATCACCCTAAAACACACCACTCCTCGAAACAAGGAAACAAACAACTCCCAGCATTTTTTAGGAAGTCCCCAGGGAACAGCAATTCCAGGTTAGAAAAAATTAGACCCAAAATCATCAATTTATCCACACACTCCTTATCAAAGAACGAAATGGAAATACTGAAGCTGGGCCTCAAATTCTGCCCCACCCCTAAAAGCAATATAGCAGAACTAAAAAAGGACCTTAAAGAATTCGAACGGAAATTTAGACTAATAGAAACACTAGATAACAAAGGGGACAAAGATGATTCTTTAGTAAAAAACAAATCAACATATTTCCCTAATAAACAGAACAACACAAAAGAACTAAACAACTACTTCGAAAATCTCTGGAACCTTAACCTCCAAAAAAACACACAAAACCACAAGCAACCTCACACATAAGCAAAAACAAGCACTCGAAAAGATCCGTAATAATAATGACATAATAATAAAAGAAGCAGACAAAGGCAGTGCCGTAGTAATCATGGACAGAACGTATTATGAAACAAAAATTACAAAATTACTGGATGACAAACACTACTATAAACCCATTAGTACCAACATAGATAACACCACCATCTCAAAAATCACAAAACTTTGTACAACACACAACAAAATATTAAAAAAGAAAGAAAAGGACTTCCTCACAAATTTCATTACAAAGACCAACAACTTCTACGGACTGCCTAAAATACACAAATCTGGCACAATAAAACTTGCCATCGATACACAAAACTCAGAATATATTAGCGCTCCAAACCCTAGTGACCTTACATTTAGACCCATTGTAGCAGGACCAGCCTGTCCGACAAGCAGACTTAGCAACTTAATAGACATCTTATTACAACCTTTCACAGATCAAGTTAAGAGCTACATAAGGGACGACATCCATTTTCTTACTACCTTACCACATACAGTAGAAAACGGGACACTATTAGTTACATTTGACGTTAGCAGTTTATATAGTAATATACCTCATGAATTAGGAAAAGAAGCAATACTATTTTGGATCAACAGACACGCACAAACACTACATCCCAGATTCACAAAGCAATTCATTATCGATAGTATAGACATAATTCTAAATAATAATTCCTTCGAATTCAACAATACCAACTACATTCAAACACTAGGTACAGCAATGGGAACGAAAATGGCACCGACTTACGCAACCCTTACATTAGCCTACCTAGAAGAAACTTTATATAAAAAATAGAACAAAAATTTGGCCACAGCACTAAAATACTGTTTGTAGAATCATGGAAAAGGTACTTAGATGATTGCTTCATCCTATGGAAACCCACATGGGGGGACATCACAGACTTACACACCATACTCCAGAACCTACACCCAAAAATTAAATTCACCATAGAACAAAGCTCTACAGAATTACCTTTCCTAGACATACTGATAAAGATTAAAGACAATAACATTATCACAGACATTTACCGCAAACCTACAGACACCCAACAATACCTACACTTTAAAAGTCACCACCCTAAAAGCTGCATAAAATCAATTCCCTACACCCTAGCACGTAGAATCTGCACCATAATCACGGACAATAACCTTCGAAAAATCCGACTCAAGGAACTACGAATAAATTTAAGAAAAAGAAAATACCCATCACAACTTATAGACAAAGGGATTCAACTTGCGACAAATATACCAGTAGAAGATTTGAGAACCCCTAAAGAACGAAACAAAGAACAAATCCTAACATACGTCTCCACACACAACACAAACAACCCAGACCTTTTCACAGAGATAACGAAAAACCTCGTCCTACTTAACCAAAACAGCAAACTAAACAATTTCCTTAAAACAACAAAAATAATAAAAAGCAAACGCCAACCCAAAAACCTAAAACGCATTCTTACCTCATCCAAACTCAATCAAGACGCAAGAAAAGGAGTCACAAAATGCAACAAACAACGATGTGGAGTCTGCAACATAATATTAGAGGGAAACACATACACATTTACGAACCCCATACAAACATTCAAAATTAAAAAAAACCTAGATTGCACCTCAAAAAACGTGATCTATGTAATAAAATGTCCAGCATGCGATAAATCCTACATAGGCGCTACAAAAAACCTTAGTAATAGAGTAGCCCTACACCGATCCAACATCAAAATCGCGGAAAATAGACACCTACATGTATCACAATATATACACACATGCAGTGGAGGCAGATTCGAGATAATGCCATCTTCCAAACTGACAACTACTTCTACTTGCTAACTCAAGAAAAAAATTTCATAGCAAAGTTTAACCACGCCTTAAACATCTCTCCATAATTATACACATAAATAGGCAAAACACAAAATAAACTTACACGCATGCATGCTTGGGTAGGTGTGCACCCTAACACACGAAACAACAAAAAAGCACAATAAGGCACACGCACACTTTCGCGGGTGCGCGCGCCCATACCCAGTACAGTACCATTTCTCTTAAATAAACAAACAACTAGAAATTAAACGTATGTATGTGTATGTGCGCGCGTGTGTGCGTGTGTATATGTGTGTGTGCGTGGGTGTGCACATATGATTGTGTATGCGTGTGTGTATAATTATATATCATCTGTTATCTATGCTACATCTTGTTTGTATGTATACGTGCACTTATGTTTGGGTGACCGAATCCATGTATGCATATGTGCATGGATTGGAAAGGAAACTTCAACCAATATATACATAAGGTGGAATGTATGAATATGTATGTGTGTGTGTGATTGTGAGTGCATGTGCCCATATATATATATATATGGGTGGATGAGTGTATACACATCCGTATGTATGTGTGTGTATGTGTATATTTATATACATATGTATGCACATGTATGAGTGGGTAAATGTGTTCGTGTGGATATGGATATACGCGTATGTGTGAGCCCCTGCATATGTCTGTGTGTTTGCATGTGTGTGTGTATGTGTGTGTGCCTACATAGTATGTGGATGTTTGTGAGTGTATGTGCACATATATATATGTGTGTACATATATGTGTGTATGTGCGTGTATGTGTGTATATATATCTTCTACCAATTCTCCATCTTACTTGTGTGTGTGTGGGTGCGTGTACGTATGTCGGAATGATTAAGCGCATATATACATGCGTGTTTTGGTTGAAAAAAAAAACGTATATATATATATATATATATATATATATATATATAAAAGAAAAAATAAAAAAATAAAAATAATTGTTAGCAGTGGATGTATGCGAGTACGTGTGTGGGTGTGTAGGTGGGTATGTATATGTGTATATATGTATGCTCCTACATATATTTCTATGTATGTACGTGTGTGTATGTGTGTGTGCCTGCGTACGTGTGCGTGTGCATGTGTACATGTACATGAATGTATATGTATGCGTATGTGATTGTGTGTGAGTGTATACTATACATGGGGAAAGAAAGTCTTTAAAAAGAACCCTAAAAAAGCCATAAAAACCTTCACCATATGGAATAAAACTAACTTTGACCGGTCACTGTGAACACTTAAAGTTGGAGACAGAACGTCTGAACACTGAACACACGCATCGCATCACTATGAAAAACATATTTAATATCAGCAGAGGCATATCTACAAACTCCCATTTTAAAGAAAAACTTTTTACGAAAATATCTGAAGAGAGCACACCCTAAGCTCGAAACGCGTTATAAAAATATTTTAAAATAAAAATATGATGAAAACCTTAAAAAAAAACCCACAATTGTTGATGGCTACACTCTTTTAAATATATATATATATATATATATATATATATATATATATATATATATATATATATATATATATATATATATATATATATATATATATATAGGTAACTGTTGTGGAGACGCCCACTAATTAACATAGGTGGATGAGTGAGATATATAAAGGTATCAATCACCAATACCGGCAAGGTGCCTATGCTCCATCCAGTTAGACATACAACACGTCACCTGCCGGCATATCTCCAACTGAAGTATATCTGAAGACATCTAAATATGTATATCACTTTTCTTCCTAATATATTATTGTATATCTTTACTTTCGTGTTCTTGTTAATTATTTGTGCAGACACAACAGTAACCTTGACCTTTGGACTTAACCTTGCAAATTATGTGCACCATGCTTAGGTGAGAGATCATGATGATGCCAGGTTTGGTTATGATCAGTCAAGTAGTGTGGGTTGTAAAAGAGTTGTACACACAGACAAATATAAACGCTACTACTTTAAATATCTATAGATGCATAATAATATTGCTGCAACTATATTTAAAGATAAACCGTTTCAAACTGAACGATATTTAAACAATCATTTATATTCTTTCTACCTTTGATTATTGTAGCATTACATATCAGTAACATTCGATAGTGTATGTTGCAGAGAAAGTCTAAGTTTGAAAGATTTCCGTCCGTCAAGGGTATTATGAGTACGCATGAAGCACAAAGCATATACGCTCGAAGGAAACCTTGTTGCAAAATACATGGCACACACAATACAAATAGTAAAGTAGAATTCCTTCCAACAAAATTCCTATTATAGCTTTATTGTCAGATTTTCCATAGGTTTATCTATTCCGCAAGTAAATTAGGCGAATTTGAAAAATGTGCATTCGATACATGTTATTCTAAACTGTCACCATGTTTTCTGTCTTTTTAAGCTGATTTTCTCACGTCAGTTTTTACACAAAAAGGTGGCACCGATTATAACCCTTGCAAAAACTATAATCACATACGCGGCACTTTTATTAATAGGATTATTTTCGGCTAAATCCATATAACAGACTCAGGAGGAAATTTTTGGTTAAAAAATCGTCGGTTTCACCGATTTCAATGGAAATCAATTTATTTTAAGTCTGGAACATTCACTGATCCTCAGTCAATCCCGGGCAACGCTAGATCTCTTTTCTACTATTCAATATTACTATTTGTCAGTACAAATATTTGGTTAGCAACTGATTAAATATAAAAGTGAATCGTAAAGAAAAAATAAGTATTTAATTAAAAATAGCCTTCTGAAATTGACAATAAAACCACAACCTCAGTAATGGAAGGTGAGGGATAGACAAACAGTTTTAAGCTGATTTAGTTTTCTCGGATTTCGTTTATGTAATACGAGAACAATTCTTCTCATGATTTGTTTTATTCTACCATTAATCGAAAATATTTCCTTCGAATTTAACACACATTGACATACAATATAAACTAGCTATTAGTTTAAAATATACAACGATTTTTTGTATAAGGTTTTGTAAACTGTAGCCAAAAAGAAACTTTTAAATAATTCAATACTTAATTAAATATATTATCAATTGTCTCTCCAAAAACAAGATGTCTGCCCACAGAATACGAGCACACATAAATAGATGAGATTGGTTTTGTACTCATATAACATAAAACTGTCCATCTCAGTTGAAGGCCAATAAACATACAATATAAAATATTTATTAGTTTACAATAGACTAAAGTTTTCTTGTATAATCCTTTAGTAGCAAGTAACCATAAAGAAGTCTTATACAATTTAAGTCGATAAGATAACTGAAGTGATAACTTTCAATCATAAAACAAAGATGGCTAGCCAGACAATAAAGTCGACGTAATATTACTTTTCTTCTTCTTCTTCTTCTTCTTCTTCTTCTTCTTCTTCTTCAATTTTCCACATTACATATTTTTCAAGTTTCTTTTTAAAAGCTACCTAACAAGTCCTACGAAGGAAATATTCAATGTTGACATACAAATATCATGTGTTCCTCTGAACAAAACAGATCTGTAAAATGTAACTAAGTTAGTTGAAATAAATAATTGGTAAGACACATAAGAACCTTCAACTTTGGAATTAAAAAAAAATGTTCATTTATACATATATTGAAATACTAGCAGAAATACCCTCCGTTGACTGGGTTCAGAAACAACTTTCAGAAAGTGGCTTTTCTTTGACACTTCATGGAATAAGGAACCTTCCACCTTTATCTCGTATTCCTTGTTTTCAATGATTTTTCTACTTTCTATACACACACGCACACACACACACGCACACACACAAACAAACACACAGACATATATATATATATATATATATATATACTGAATAAAAAAAACAAAGACTTCAAAAAGGGTGTTGATAGCAACAGAAAGTGTATTTCATTTTAAGTTACAATTGTTTACATACCAGTTTGACAATTTCAAGTATGGCGTTTGAAAATTTTCACAACCAGCATTTCTTCAGACTTCTTGAATTGTTTTTATGCAAATAGACAATAAAACATTGTTTAAAGAAAATTTCCTTTAACGAAAAAAAAAAGCACGTGAAAAAAACATTTACCCTGGAGCCATCCTCCGTGAAAAAAAACATTCAAATATTAATATATCACCTAATTTTCGTATCCTTATTTAAAAACAAAGTCATAAGTTTCAACAAAAAACCAGTAGCCATTTAATTTTTTTTTATATATCCCATTCATTGAATTCCTGAATTAGATTTCTATATTTCTTTATTTCACATAATTTTTAAAAAGAGTTTTTTCATTTTATTTCTATATTTATAATATGACCAATAACAACCTTGAAATAACGTTACGGTTAATTTTTAGTTTCGTAATCGCTCATTTGTGGCAAGTAATGTTTACAAATTATCGATTGTTTTATTACTTAGATTTAAGATCATTTTAGGGTTAATATTTTATTGAATAGGAGATTAAAGAAAAATACATTATATTTATTAATTCTCATACAACATTTCGAGTGAACGATTCTATTCTATTTTTCATTATTTAATATTTGAAAATTCGTTATCATTCTGATCAAATATGGTTCTATATAGTTATGAAGAACCCAATTACGAAGGGAGATAATCCAATTACGTTGTTAACTGCTAGTAGATGAATTCTGTTGAAATAAAGGTCATATTAGTACCCATAAGAGTTAAAGGGAGATAACTAATGCCGTTTGATGTTTCAGGTCTAGTGAGTTTAGAAAGCGTCTATGATTTAATAATTTATTTAATTTAACAGATACATAAAGGGCTACTATAGCTTATTTAACAAATTAAGAATATAAAGTATATTTTAATCTTAAAATTGATTGTTTACCCATGGATTTAACCTAAAGTTGTTATTCATAATCTAATTGGATTATTTATGGCATCAAAATAAAAATTACAATTCGTGTATTGTGTTCTTGGGTACCTAAATAAAATAGTATATATCCTCTAATTATTATTCTGACAAAAACACCCAATAGCTACATGTGTTTCACTCCGATGAGAAGATGTCTACCCGTGCATTTTTGGGTTAAAAACATTTAGAACAAGGACTAAATAAACCAATAGGGATTCAACAAGCTTATAGATGTCAGATAAACAAAATCAATTTAATTTATTTCCAATCCAGTAATTGCTAATTTAATTTTTTAATAATAATTGCTGGTTCATTATTAAGTTTTTTCTTTATCTGGAAAGGGTACCGCTCATTTCACCATCAATACTGCTACAACTAAATACTTAAAAAATGCTCACCGTTAAGGAACAAATTTCCAGTCTTTGTTGAGCTTAATACTTTATCTATATTTTATTACCCAGATTAGAATAATAGAAACTATATTTACTTATTAGATTTGTATCCTTGATTTAGATTGAATCATTCCCAGCTATGTAACTCTACATTGAAATTTTATCCTTGCATGCGATGATCCTTATTGTTGTAAAAAGTTATACCTCGGTTATATTTAAGGCGTGATAGCAGTAACCTATTTCTGTGAAGACATCCGTTTATGGCACTTAGCCTTTTATTAAAAATTTTCTCTTTAGAATTCACTATGTAAAAGGCTTCCAATAAACATAGATTGCACCTTTTTGATTTCCCAGGGCTGTACTTTCTCCCCCCTATCCACTACTGACGATTTTAATTCAAAACCTCTATATTTTCTATTAAGTCCCCTAACCCAATTCCCTAATGAGTTGCATTCCTCTTTTTATTTCTAATGCTGATTCTTGTACCCCTTCCCTGCTTTCGTTAACACCATCTCTATTAGTTTCCATCTCAGGTTCCTTTTTAAAGGTGTTGTGTCTGCACAAATAATTAACAAGAACACGAAAGTAAAGATATACAATAATATATTAGGAAGAAAAGTGATATACATATTTACATGTCTTCAGATATACTTCAGTTGGAGATATTCCGGCAGCTGGCGTGTTGCATGTCTTACTGGAGGCAGCATAAGCGTATTTGACCGTCGTTGCCGAACTCCCCCGGTATTGGTGATTGATACCTTTATATATCTCACCCAACCGCCTATGTTAATTAGTGAGTGTCTCCACAACAAACGGTGTCTAAATCTGTCCTTAAACACGCAAGCTGTGGCCCCAAGATATATCTTCCTAGTATTATCGGTTTTTATCTCGCATTTATACACTATTTCTGAGGTTAGACATTTCCCACCCAACGGACATTTCCCAGGTATTCTGCAATTGCATTTTTTGTCTAAGAAACTTTTATTCGATGCTTATTCGTTATTATTCTTTATTTTGCTGATTTTCCTATTGTTGGAACTAATTATAGTATTAGTTAAGTTGCTGGACGTCGAGAAAGATAATTTTACCGAGTTTCTAATTATTATTTTCCTTAATTTATTCTCCGGGGGGGGGGGAAGTTTATATATATATATATATATATATATATATATATATATATATATATATATATATATATATATATCTGCTAACAAAAATATCCATCGTTGACTGGGTTAAAAACTGCCTTTAGAAAATGGACTCTTACTTATAGAAAGTATTAAAGGTTATAAAAACGATAGGGTGTACAGAAATTGCTTCAAATTTGGGGGTACGAAAACCAAAGCAAAATATGATGAAAGTAAGGTAAAATTTCGCAAAGATATATATTTTGTTATATCAAATTTGTTGCTATCTGTAAGCTAAGATTGATGATATTCTTAAAAAAAGCAGAAACAACCCGAGGAATCTTGAACCATTTCGATTTCTGAATTTCATAGAGATTGTAACACCATGTAAAACAACACACTATTAAACATGCCAGAAGTAATTTGCAAGTGTTGAAATTGTGTGAAAAAGGAGTTACTTTCAAACGAAACTGAAGGCATTTAAACTCAAAAGGCATGTTGGAAAATTTTAAAAGAATACGAAGGATAAAAACATTTTCATCTTTTTTCGCAACCATAAATTATGATGACCTCTAAAATATTTCTCATAAATCTCTTGTGGCATTACATAACTTTGGTGGTGAGAGGTTGCGCAGAAGCATGAACTGAGCACCTACTTTTAATCGTAGACAATGGAGAGGAGTACCTGTAGAATTTTTTATATGTTTGACATGTTTCTACGGTACAGAGTATTTTAACATGATTTCAATTCATCTGCCTTAGTTCTGCTGCGAATAATTGGCAACGGAAGATCAGATAATTAATAAAAATATGAATTTATAAGACAAAAACATTCAACCTTGATCGGGACCCGTGGTGCAGTCGATAGAGACTTTGAATCTCTAAGATTCAAGGTGAGAATTGTCTGAAGATAGCGGTTTCAATCCTACCCAAAGGCGGCCAGAGGCTTACTTGGCTCCAAACGTGGTGAGACGACAATAACTACGGAAGGCAGTGAATACAGTCAGGAGATCCAGACTTCCTATCCGTCGCGGTTACCACCTGACGAAGGCCAGACGAATAGTTGGCTGAAATGTCGTGAATCAACTAAATTAAGATAATGATAATTGTCCGCAATAAAAATAAAATAAAAGTGAAATTAGTTTGTATTTCAGGTAACTAAGCTGATATAATGGACTCGATTTTTCTGGTAAGCCACAATACCATATGCACATAAAGCAAGCACCTCTTTTGCCGCTCAATTTTGTGCATGTAGCATAGAAGTGGGCCAAATATTTCGGATTTGTCTATCCGATTCATCACTTTTATTAAGTTCAAGCGAAACACTTTGACTAATAGATCTTGTCGATTGGTATATGTTTGTCTATGGATGAGTTCATATTAAATTTCTTTCTACTTTGGATTTGATGTGAACATGATAAAAATGTCTGGTTTTGCACAATTTCTTACATAAATACTTGCATCTTGGTCCTTTCTTACATATATGGTGAACTACTTGTGAAGCTAAAAGGTAAAATGCATAGCTGACCTATATCTCTTCCCTGCCTATCTTTCCATATAAATTTTTAGATGTATGTATGAACCTAATCTTATCTTGTTTTGATGAGTTTTGATATACGAAAGTCTTTATGCTTCAACTTTTGCAAACATGTCAACTGCAAACGGCTGGAAGAGATTTTGGCTTCTGTGGGGATGATTTATACAACTATATTTGATCATAAAATAATAGGCATAGAAATACACACATGAAACATCAAATATTCGTACAATTTTGCAAAACTCTTGTACAATATTGAAAAAACTTTCGTACGATATTGCAAAACTATTCATATGACATTGAGAAATTATTCTTACTATATTGCAAAATTATTTGCACAAAACAAAACGAAGATATTGTGCTGTGAATATAAATAAGTATTTCAATTTATTTTTATTCATCGGGTAGAAGAACTGCTATTGTGTTTTTAGTAAAAAAATGCAATCTCTATGGTCTTAAAAAGTCCGCCATTGAAGTGTGAAAAAAGGGAGATACGTATCTCCCATGCATTCACAATCTTCAAGGTTTTAATCTCTAGAGAAAACGCAATTTCCCGAAATTTTCTAAAAAATGGCTTAACTATGAATAATTTTCTACTCTGGCATTTGTATGCATCTTTCACACTTCCGGTCTCTGGAAATGTGACCACCAAACATCGAATCGTTCTTTTTATTAGATACATGGTGCATAACAAATCTTACCTACATTCCTGTTGGGTCAGAATGTAATTTCTATCCATTGCTATGTAGAATAGAATCAAGTTGACTATATATTGGTATAAAAAGAATCTACTCGGCCTGATCTCTGCACCACTTAAAAATATAGAAAAAAAATTAAAATACGAGTTGGAATGTAAAACAAAAAGGGCGAATTTTGGACCCCCGGTTTATATCTTATTTTCTGATATGTATCTCCTAAATGTTAACATTTAACATCTGGTTAAAAAAGCCAAATGTTAGATCTCAAAATGTTGAATCAAAAATCGTTTACTCTAAATCTCGACGCTCTGCTATCAAAACTCAGCTCAAAAACTCAACAATCTACTGTCAAAACTCAACTCTCGAACACAACGCACTGCTGACAACACTTGCTACTTTGACATCCAAATCTAAAATAAGCTCAGATTCTGAAAAATCAGGCTTTTTATATCCAACCTGGAGTATTTCATTTGTAAGTTTGGTGACAATATCACAAGCATATAAAGAAAAAAGGCGGCCATTTTTTTCCTTTACCTGCATTCTTTTTTGTCTACACGTAACTTTACAGACTGCACGTAAACAGGTTTGTACTAAGCTTTTAAGTACTTAATTACAGAACAGCAATTTGTTTTGTATTTGGTAGCATGTTAAAACCACATTAAAGAAAGAATGAGTCACTCCTAGTATATATATTGACGCCAATATTTTAAACAAGTTTAAGCGATTATCCTACATATAATATATACATAAGTAAAATAGTTCAACATAATACCTCTCAACAGTTATGCACAATTTTACATTTTACTTTTTGTCGGAATTAGCATACTGACGAGTAGGGGGAAGGGGAAGAAAAGACGGTTTAATTCTTGCAACGAAATGTCGACGTTGCTTACAAGCAGTCTTTCCTTGTAAAAGTAACAAATGGGTAACGATGGTCGAAGTTTAATTTGTCTAAAAGACAGCAACAACAACTACCACAACAGTAGAGCGGCTACCCCTTTTTATCTACTCCAACTCTCAGCCAACGAGATTCACGCGTGACTGGAATGTCTATTTAACTTGTAAGGAATAGGCACTCAGGTTCTTTGATTAACGGACCACCGGCCGTGTTGGTCACAGCTACCAGCACTCCTTTCTTCCCCACCGACCTACCCTCGGCAAGTCAACCAATTGAAAATTCTCACATTTTTTCTATCACTCATTTTTTATCAAAATTTAAAACATAAACAAAAATGTTGCAAAAAAGGGGGAAAGAGCGTGATTAGTACATTCAACACCTTACTTTATATGCATGTTATTCAGAGTTTTTTTTTGGGGGGGGAAGTCTTTTTCATTGTTATTCCTATATATATATATATATATAGGGAATCCTATCTGGGTATCCAGGTCAACTATTAAATGCCAGTAATCGATGGAATGTAACTGACTTACACTCTCCCCCATCCCTTTTAGTGTTTGGACCCCAATCTGAATCTCAGTCGGATTCATATCTTCGTAATATACTTCTATCGTTATCGATGGTTTTGCGATGCCAACCATCACCCAAAATTTAAGACACTTGCTCAGAATGTGTTTTAAAAATCCTATATTTGAACATAGTTTGTAATTCAGATTTTAATCTCCCTATTTACGGACATGTTTATTTGATTAAAAAGACCGTCATACGCTGAGTGGAGAATGAAGTAATCCTCATAGAAATATGGCCGCACCATTCTTCATCTACTCATCCATTAGGAAGTTACGCTCGTTTCCATTAAATCAGTTATATTTGGGATATTTTTTTCCAACCCAGTGTCGGGATTCGCTTGGTGTTTAGAGCATTCGGATAATTAGAGACATTTTTTGGAGATTCTCTCCGCGGAAAAGGTAAGCAGGATAGCTTAAAACCATTGCATATTTTCACTTTTTCTAAAATGTCAGTAGACTGTCCAATATATACATGGTCATCCCATGTTCATAGAAATGAGATGGAAACTGAGACACTTCCAAGTCGTGGGCCTGATCTCATCCCTACTATACTAATTAAGGCAATGCTCAGCGGAGATAGCCCCCGTACATTCAAAACTGCAACAAATGCATTTCTGAATCTTGCTTACCTTATAGCTGGAAGATGGTCTCTGTGGTACCAGTGTATAATAATTCTGGTGAATACACTGACCCTCTCAATTATCACGCTACCAGTCACCTCTCCCTCCTCATTAATGTCCAATCAATCAAGCTCAAGTCCAGCAACTCGCAAAACTAATCTCTTCTCTGAAAAATAGTATGGATTTAGTCAAGGTCGTTCTACTGAAGATATTTTAACAGTCATCTCTGAAGTCTATTTTGTACTCTGTAAAAGCAGGATAAGCTGTTCTTAACAGCTCCTGCCAAGATGTGGCAGCAGTACTCCATCCTTGGACGTACTTGGCTTTTATACAGATAGAGAATTGCATCAGTAGGGAGATATCTTCTGGAGCGGTAGAAGGATCCTACCATTTTCCCAGCGTCCCTGGCAACAGATTTGATGTACGTGTTCCATTTCAGATCAGGAGTAAAGATCTATTCCAGAAGCTTGTCAAAACATTGAGCCTCCCCAAGATGAGAGCCAACCATTGCAATTGATGCGAGATGGGTACCAGAGCGTTGATGATGTAAAGATAGAAGTTTGGTTTTAGATGTATTAAAAGTAATCAGCCACCTCTTACCCAATCGTACCTCGCGCTCATGATCAGAGGAGAGAGAATCAGGGAGAAATAGGTCAGTTAAATGTATGCACAATGCGAGTTAAAATATATTGTTTAAAAATATGTTAGAATTAGAATTGATTCTTTGTTTGCCAAAAGTGTGTTGGACGGATATGAGTAGAAAACGTTGGTCGACAGTACACTTCTGACGTCATAAAAAGAGGAAATTTCTCAATATAGGAATCTGAGGTTTCGAAGTTAGAGAGAAGTTGATGAGTGAGAGAGAGAGAGAGAAAGAGAGCGAGAGCCAGGAGAAATCGAGAGGAGAGCCCTTAGAAGCGAAGGGAGAAAAATAGACCAAGTTTGAACTCCTGACATCATCATTCACCGGTTGAAGAATAAATAAACCAATTATGTTTGCAACTGTTGTCTCGTGCCGTCATTTCTTACAACAGAAAAGGTTTATGTGTTTTTAAAGAACAGTGTACAACCCTTCCAAGTATTATGTGTGCCCCTTCTCTCTGTAAAGAACTTGCATCATATCAGTCCGTATTTATATGAGACCTACAAGAATGAATCAGTCTGATATAAATATCTCTCTCCATATTTATCATCAGAGTCTTCATTGATGTTCAAAGAACGGTTATAAATGTCTTCTCTCCCTCATCATCACTATCGTTATTATGAGTCCCCGTCACTTCTTCCAATATGAGCCCCTGCTAATCACAAAATGAATAAACAAATAATGAACATTAATCGATGGCGCTTTTGTTTGTTTTTGTTTTCGAAATAGAGTAATAGAATAGAAAGCTATTGCAAGTGACGTGTTCTCTCTTACCAATTCAATATCAGTTTATATGCTTACATAATTCATAAACTTATATTTTCTTTAGAAGACAGATAATTTTAAACAAACTGTGACTGTTTGCCATCTCAGCTTTTATAAGATAATTTACATATAAAATGTATATATAGAAAATGATTATTATTTTCGATGAAATATTGTCTCTTTGAAGCCAGACACTTTTAAATAATAAATACTGAGTCGAATCAAAAACATCGACTTTTTCGTTTTAAAGGGAAAGTACCTTATTCAAATCGATACTAGTTCTTTGTTCGCTTTTATTTATTATGAAAAGAAATATAAAAAAAAATAATTTCTGATGCATTTATTTCGCACACAAACACACATATACATATATTATTATTATTATTATTATTATTATTATTATTATTATTATTATTATTATAATAGCTAACAGTGTTTTTCACAGAAAACCATTTTAACTTTGAGAAAACCTTTTGGAGAAAACATTTTTTGTTAAAAAAAAATTCCTTTCTTTTTCTCTCCTGCTTTCCCTTTCTGTCCTGCTCTTACCAAGTCTGTCGACCTGTTCTACAAATCCCAAATCCTCAACATGAAATATCTCCAGTAAAAAAACGAGAATAAACCTAGAACCTCATAATCCAACGTAGACCCCTATTACAATGTCTCCTTCTCCAATATCAGGGGTCTACGTTCCAACCTTCCAGAGGTTGAAACACAATTACAGGAGACGAAACCGGACATTTTTAAAGCGAAACTGGCATAGGGCCGACCACTTCCCCAGACTAGTTCATAATTTAAGGATATTCGAACTTAACATCTAAATCTGACCCACAAGATCGCCATGGGCATGAAGTATGTGCCTACATTAAAGATGGCTTTCTGTGTGGAAGGAATATCTCCAATGAAGACCCTAATTTACCATACATGTGCTTCCGGGTTGCACTTGCTTGCACCACTGCATTTATAATTGCTCTCTATCGCCCCCAGAACAGTGGAGTTACTCTCTTTAAGAGCATATCTGAGAAAATTGACCACATTCTGCCTGCTCATTCTTCGGCTTACATCTACATTTGTGATGATTTTAATGTAAAAAATGTGGAATGGCTGTCCCACTCAAACAAGACAGATAATGGGGGGAGATGTCATGATTTTGCCATTGCCTATGACCTCACCTAGATTGTTCAGAAACCCACCCGTGTTCCCGATACTTCCGGTCAATACACTAGCCTTCTAGACCTTTTTCTCACAACTTCCCCTGAGCTATATTCATGTTCCATTCTGTCTCCTCTGGGATCTTCCGACCACTCAGTTGTATCAGTTAAGATAAAAACAAAATGCAATAAGTCTTCAGACGTACCTCTCCACCGTACTGTATATCGATACTCTACGGCTGACTGAGATAGCTTACGTACATTTATATCTGATCTACCCCTGGATTCCATGTTTACAAAGGATGCGTTCTCCATAGTATCAGACCTGACCGAATGGTTAATTGTAGGCATGGACAGATACCATCCGAAAAATTCCAACAAAAACCGAACAGCCAGCCATGGTTCTCCCCAGAATGTGCTGCTGCCATCGTGCACAGAAATCACTTTTTCCATAACTACCAACGTAATAGATGCACTATGACTAAAGCTGCTTTCAGGACTGCCAGCAACCATTGTAAAAGAGTAGCAAAAATACAAGAGAGCTATATGCTCAGACCGTTAAATCCAAAGTAGCTGAGCAGCAGCTTGGTTCCCACCAATGTTTGCAAATAGCAAACAGGACCCCGAACAGAAGCGTGCGTTTTATCCCAACCATCATTAATGGATCTGAAATCATCTGGTCAGCATCAGAGAAGGCCAAGCTATTTGCCAAAAGCATTGCAGCTAATTCTACCCTATGCGACGAAGGCCATACACTCCCTGTATTCCCTCCTATAACACAGAACACGCTATGCAACATACAAATATCTACGCGTGAGGTCGCCAAGCTAATCAAGAACCTTGATTCCAGTAAAGCAACTGGACATGACGGCATTCCAATTATAGTGCTTCAACCAGAACTTGTTCCCATACTTACAAAACTGTTTAAGCATTGCCTTAAGGAGAAGTGCTTTCCAACACCCTAGAAAACGTCATCAGTATGCCCTGTATTTAAGACTTCAGGTGATATGTCGTCTCCCTCTCAGTAAAGACCAATAAGTCTCCTGTGTGTCATGAGTAAGTTGCTGGAATCCATATTAAATAGAGAAGTAGTCAACCACCGTAGCAGAAATAACCTTGTTAGTGACATGCAATATGGTTTCCGTTCTCCCAACTTCACAGCAGATATGCTAACGGTTGTCTCATAGGATTAGTGAATCTCTTGACAAAGGCTTCCTTTCTAGGGCAATTGATCTTGACATATCAAAGGCTTTTGATAAGGTATGGCATAAGGGCCTACTTCACAAGATTTCCAGCTACAGTATAACTGGAAATGTTTTCTCAATCATTAAATCATTTCTCTCTGATAGACTCATTAGATTAGTGGTTGATGGGCAGAAATCAGAGGCCCTCACTATTAATACTGGAGTACCTCATGGGTCAATCTTGGGCCCAACTCTATTCCTGATCTGCATCAATGATCTCCCAAAACACATACTTAAATCATTCGTTGATATCTATGCTGAAGACACGACCATCTGTGACAACACATCAAAGGCCGTAAATGACAAAGTTCTCTAATTCTCTCGTGGTATAGTGAGGGAAGAGGTGGCTGGGTACTTTTAATGCATCTAAAACCAAGCTTCTATATTTGCACGATCAACGCTCTGATCCCCATCTAACATCAATTGAAATGGATGACTCTCGCCTTGGGGATGCTTCATGTTTTGATAAGCTTCTGGGCTTGATCTTTACTCCTGTTCTGAAATGGAACACGTACATACAGGTCTTTTGCCAAGGTTGCTGGAAAAATGTTAGGATCCTTCTACCGCTTCAGAAGATATCTCACTGCTGATGCAATTCTCTATCTATATAGAAGCCAAGTAGGCCCAAGAATGGAGTACTGTTTCCACATCTGGGCAGGAGCTGCTAAAAACAGCTCATCCTGACAGTACAAAATAGACTTCATTGCTTAGTGGAGGATGCCCTTTTCTCTTTTCTGCAACCTCTTTCCCACAGGAGCGACGTTGCGAGCTTGTCTTTTTTTATCGTTACTTCAATGGAAAGTGCTCGTCTGAGCTCCAATCCTTGCCCCCCTCGCCAATATTTCACAAAAATACCCGTCTAGCTGAAACTACTGTCAAAAATTTTCCCCACTCTTTATCTGTGCTAAAACCAAAACGTAGATTCTATGAACAAAGCTTCTTTCTTAGAAGTGCACGCATATGAAACTCTCTTCCGTTTGCCTGTTTCCCACTTACCACAACCTGGATGTATTCAAGTCCAACATAAACAGATTCCTGATGAACGGCCCCTTTAAATAAGACACTTTATCAAATCTCTAATACTAGCGTACTGTACACGCAATAACCCTTATCCCCGAGTGGCTTCCGGGCCTTGATAAATGGTGACCACCTTGTAAAAAATAGCTTTGTGTTTCGCCGAATCTACATCTCATCAATGTAAACGACTTAACCAGAGCTCGATTCCACAACGACAACATCAATTGTCGAGTGTGTATACTGATATGCCAAGAAACCTTGACTGAAATTACATGCCTGTTTATAACTTTTAAAGTTTAGTCGATGATTGTTTTTATTTGTAGCGATCATTATATTCGTTATCAGTTATCTCCGCCTTGGACCAGGTAAAATACTTCACCCATAGTACTAAATAGTAGTCCGGCATGTAAGGATCTGTACAAATACACTTATATACACTGACACAAATATAAATATATACGAAAATTATGTTCGTTGTTTATTTACGTGATTAAGTCCCTTTAGTCTGACTCTTTGTAAAACTCATTCCAGAGTGACTGCGCTATACAGATTATATGTGAAATTTTGCCTATGGCCGCAGTTTGTAATGACACCTTCTGTAAAATCGACTCGTAATAATATTAAAACGGCCATACAAATTAAATCCACGTGGAAGTATAATGATGTTGTCCGTATCATATGCGTAACTGACAATACACGTGAGAGAACTATTCATGGAGCTTCAGACTAGTACAGAACCTTGTTTTGTTTGACCTATTTTTCTTATTTTAGTTTTGTTGTCGGATGAGTTACATAGAAATCCTATTTGGTGATGTCCAAAAGTTCTTACATTGACATGTCTTCAGTTTTTTTTTTAACCTGACACATATTTTCTATTTAAACAGTTAGCGGCTATGTATTTTTCGGCATTCACACCTGTTTTTTTCGAAATTTGGGCGCGTTCTAGCTCTAGTTATCAAACGTATTTTGTGATTCGTCGTTGAATCTGTTCCCCTAGTACTTATTATGTAAAGTACTGCTTATAAGCTAGTTACCTTGCGTAAATGAAAACACACGAATAAATATATTAGAAACGGACTCAGAAGGGGCGCAGTAAAAGGGAGATAAGCACTATATAAATGGCAAATGTGTTTTTACTTTAGCAGACAGAAATATTTTATGTAGGGAAATCGCACATCTGTGCTTGAAAGGTTATAAGTAATGGATTTATGTTACAATGTTTAAATCTAAGGATTATGACGTTAATGTTTATTTCAGTTGAATTTTGTCTATTTGTATGAATTTTTATTTATTTCATAAGTCTATATGGTTAAAGATTATTATAATATATTATTTCAATTATTTCATAATTCATCTTATTTGTTTTAATACTAAACTATAATAGTGTCGTTTTGGGGATGAGTAATTAGCGGTTTAACTTAAAAATACACAAGACTAAAAAGGTTAGTATTTACATGTAATGGGTTTATGTGTGAATAAATACATTCGATGTGTGAATTGGTAAAACTGTAACAAGTAAAAATGTAAACGCCAGTTAAGATAATTGAAAAATGGCGCTGAGGTTGAGATTATTAACATTTGCGACAAAATAAAAGATGATGAAATATGGAGTGAATACGTAATGTGCCAACAAAACATTACAAAATCATATATAGTGTAACAGACCTCAACTTATAGGCGTCATTTAGATCAGTATATTAGCATGAAAAATGGGATATTATTTATTATTACTGGTGTGAGAATGAGATGTATATATTAATACGATAGTTTGTGTGTTATATTGTGTGTTATATTGTGTGTCAGGTTAACATCTTTTTATGACCTTTCATTTCTTGTAACAAATAATTTTACAAAGAATTCTTTATAAGCTTTGGTTTCGGTTTCGATTATAGTTGAAGGCACTATATATATATATATATATATATATATATATATATATATATATATATAAGCATTTCAGCATGGCGTTGCCCGGATGTTTAGAGGTGTATGTTGAGCAAAAAAAAAAAAAAAGCGGTCAATTTTTTAAACTGTGACCCCTATTATGACCCCGTAAATTTTGGGCTAAAATCAAGTTATTAAGATCCATATCCAAGGAACCTCTATCTAAAATTTCAAGTGTTAAGACCCAAATTTGTCGGAGGTGTTTGCTAGAGTTCTCAAAGGTCAAATCGTTGAACTTTGACCCTTAACAGCCAAATTTCTGGCCGAAACCTGATCACATAATTTTTTCCAAATCTCTGTACCCTGTATATCAAATTTTGAGTCTGGAGACTTAAAATTGACAGAGTTGTTGCGTAAGGAAATGTACACAGACACCCACGCACAGACACGTCCGATTATATATATATATATATATATATATATATATATATATTCTTCAAAAGTTTTGGTTTCGGTTTCGATTCAAGCTGATGTACCCAGTATTCCAGTATATTGTACTATCCATGTATGAGTTAACACACTTGAAGCATTGCAGATTATAGAGAACATGTGTGAAGAGGTATATTCATATTTTTGAAATGTGGTATTTTGTTAGGGATTGCATAAATATTGTTGCAAGCTAGTGTGGCTGAGTTGAATATCTTGGTCCCCGTTTTATATTACTTTGCGGATAGCGGAAGGGATTTTCTCGAGAAAAAAAAGGATGTTAGGGGCTCAAGCTATAGAGGGCATATGATATACGTCATAATTTAGTGTTAAGACTAAATATCTGATTGAAAGAGCTGGATGGGAGTTGGTGTGTTTAATGTTGTCGGTGGCAGTGGAGTATTTATTTGTACGTAGGTAATCTCATCATGTTTATAACAGTATTTGTTGAAAGGCCAACGTAATTTGAAATTTATAAATTGTTTCTCCTGGTTTAATGATAAATGCGACATTTAGGTTTTTATTGATAAACATGTCGAATACTTTTATGGTTTCATTAAAGGAGAGTAAGGATACCATAAATATACTTCAATCTAGAGAGCGTATGAGTGACATATGCTCGGTGCTTGTCTTTCTAGCCCGTCCATTAAAGCGATGCTTATATAATATTACTTTTCAATTTTGAAGTTATAAATAAAATAAAATAAAAGTACTACCTCGGCTATTCTGGTTATAATGTTTAGGTCGAACTGAGACCACACGATATTATTCCATCCATCGTAATACAAAAAGTTACGTGAAAAATCAGCAAGAAATACATCTTATTCTTAAAAACTAAAGGAAGACTTGTTGCATATTCTTGCACTCACCAAAATATTGGATTGATATCGTTTCCATTTATTGAACAAAAGAAATATACACGCATTTAGCATCGGCGTTAGTTTTAAAATCACGTTTATATTTTCAATTTTACAGTACTTTTAAATGATGAAATATTCGTAGAGTTACTCTTACACGCATACTAACGCTGACTGTACATTATATGTAAGATATTAATAACCGTCTCCAGTTAACACCATGGGAAATCAGCTATCACCGATATTCAACGTTATAGTACGACAGCGAAAGACAAAACATGAAGAATGTCGTGGTGGATCAAAATATTAGGTTGGCATAAAAATAATCTCGTTTTTTGCCGTTCAACTTAAAAAATAAACATTATTTACGCACCAACCTAATATTTGATTCATATTGTTTTTATTAATTAAAAAAAACTCTTAGCATTGAATGTTGTTTCCAAAATGAATTTCTGTTACAAAATTATTTTTCTCGATATCATATTACGAAGTAAAATAAAATTTAAATAAATACATAAAATAAAAATAAATATAATAACTCATCGTATGTCCTAATTTTTATGAATAATTTAGAAGACGTTTTTTATTCGTTAAGAATAAAAACTATTTTTGCGCATGTATTATGTTTATGAATAATGAAGTAAACGTTAATATTTATTCGTCCAAAACATTTTAACAGGAAATGTAGCGCTTAAAAGGCATCGCTTTTACCTACGTTTCAAAATGTTTTCTACAAGGTGCCTTCAATATGTCTCCAGCCTTTTCTCGAATGGGCACTTTTATTGCTAGTACACGCATGAAACTCTAATCCGCTTCGAAGTAATCTCCTTTGGATGCAATGCACTTGTTGGACTGTTCCAAAATCATCTGAAAGCCCTCTTGTGAGAGCGTGTCAATAAACTGTGAAGGTGTCCGTGTCACAGGTCACCAAATGTGAGCTTTCCGGGTCACTGGCAACCGGTGTGAACCCCCAACGATGTTTAAATAAGGACTCCTTATCACATACTCAGCTTCAACTAACTTCAACTGCCTGATTTCTGGCCCGGAGATTCGTTCTTGTACAGAGGTGATGGGGTACATCGGGCTGCCTCAAGACCAATCACTATATACATCTTCCCACTTGACGTACATATTCCTGATAAACCCGCTTAGCAACAAAACTCCACTCCTTAACTGTTGAGGTCTGTAAATACCAGAAAGCTTTCTACCGTAATAGTTTCTTCACTCGAACAGCTGGACTTTGGAATTCCCTTCCTGGTACCTGCTATGCTGATATGCAGAAATTCCAATGTAAGGTAAACCAATATTTTGTTAATCTTCCCGAGGCATGGTCTTAAATAGTAGCCCATTATATCTAAGTGGTGATGCCTTATTGTTTAACCTGAGTTAAAAATTGAAGTTATATATTTTGAACGCATAACGCTCGGAAACGCACGTTACTTAATGACCGTCACCAATAAAATACAGTGGAACTGCTTCATTTTTCGTTTAAAATACATTTATTGCTACATAAATGTAAGAAAAAGACGTGTGCTACTATTATTATATAGTTTTAATTTATTAAGTTAGTATATATATATATATATATATATATATATATATATATATAACTACTTCATTTACTCACATAAAATTAATATACGAAAGTATAGATTTATGCGTAAACTTTAAGTATTTACTTCAAAAGTGCTCAATACGTAGGTAGAGTTAGTAATTTATAAAATATATATGGCGATTAAGCTACACTGAATCTTCAGCGTTTCATCCACTCTAGGATTCCTCAGGCTTATGCGCGAATTTTGTGGTTGTTTATCGTTTTTATATGGTCCTCTTCTATTGAGGATTTAGCTAATCAGCTTTCTAGTATCCACCGCGCCCCTTCCTATCAGCCAATGGGCATGCATTTTATCGAACAAAGGATCTGTTTTAAAACTAGGGTAGTGGTTTAAGGCAGACCGTTTTTTTTTTGCTAGTTTATATATAAATATACATATGTGTACACCCATATATGCACATATATATACATATATATATACATATATGTGTGATCGTTTTTGCATATTCATGTTTATTTAATTTATTTATTTGTTTATTTTCTATTGTTTTTGTTAGTGTTAAAACTATTTTGTATCGCTATCCGAGAGTAAATTTTATTTTGTGAACACAGTTATTTAATAATTCTCTTCTACAGTTTAATAGATTTGGGGGTTCTTTAAAATACAGGATAGCAAATTTTTCATGAAGGCATAATCTACATGGGTCGTCTAAATGCCTACACGTGGTAGCTTATCTTATTATTTTCCATTCGACTACCGGCGAATGTCCGCTTTCTTTGAGTTCCCAGTATTTATTCGCTAGTGTTGTTTTTATACGGTGTTTTTTATTGTAGAATGTACTTTTGTGGTCATAGTATCGGGTTTTGAAATCTAAGGAAGTCATGCTTACGTAATATTTCTTGTTATTCGGGGTTTCTTTCGCAAATATTGTTGCCTGATAAATTACGCTTTTTGTTAGACATTTATTTTGAAGTGGGCAAAGTGTGCGGTGTCTACAGTTGAATTTATCTTGTTCGTTATTAGTATTTTTATTTATAGTATGGTTGTTCTTGTCCGGGGTTGGTTTGTATTATTATTATTATTATTATTATTATTATTATTATTATTATTATTATTATTATTATTATTATTATTTCTGCTAGTGGTAGTTTTATTTTTGTCATGGTGTCTACTTTTTTATTGATTATTTTGTTGTTGTTGTTTACATTGTTTTTATTTAGTATTTTGTTATTATGCCCTTTAATTATCATCTCTAAATTTTCACAACAACTGTAGGATAACTTTAAGGGTTTTTTTATTGAAGATTTTGTGTAAGGGGTTGGTTGCGGGAAAGTGTTTTTCAATAAGATCTAGAAATTTCTTGCCAAGTTTTGTTTTTAACATTTGATTGTATGGGGCCGTATACCAAATTATAGTTCTTTTTCTTCTATTTTTAATTATATTATAGTTGTTGGTGTTTTTTGCTTATATTTGATATCGACATTTTTGTATCAACTATTTTTTTAGGGCTGTTTCGTAGATATTGGTTGACCTGTTAAATGCATTTTCATCGCTTGAGTTATTACTGAGTCTACTTACGATCGAGTTAGGAATGTGTTTTATAATTGATGGTGGGTGATTGGACTTAGGGTTTACGTAAATTGGAGTAGCGTTATCTTTTAAGTATGGTTCATATGTGTTTTTATCTAAGTTTAACGTGACGTCCAGGAAGTTTGTTATTTTTATGTTAGCTGATACGTCTGCTTTTAGGTCTAATTTTTTCATTTTCTTGTGTATGATTTTCTTAAAGTTATCTCCCTTGACTTTGTTGGAGTTTTTTTTATTATAGCTAGTCCGTCATCTCTATATAGGCCGATATCCGTAGTATCGGATATGCTTGTGAGGGTATATAGAATGAATAATCCCACAAGATTTGATGCCTCTGCAAAATCCTTGGCACACATCGCCAAATCAAACGAATTTTTCATTTTAGTTTTTATCCATTGATTATTGTTATTTATTAGAACTGATTTTCTACATTTTTTAATGATGTTGATTTCCTCCGATGATATATCAGTGTATGCCTCGGCAAATTCTAGGGCAATGTTAAAACGTTCTTCGGATATCGAGGGATAAAAGTCTATGATGTCAAACTGTATGAACGTACATTTATCTTTGTTTTATATATTTTTAAACCAGGTGATTGCTTCGGTAGTATTTGCCCACTGGTTTAGTTCTAGGTCTTGTTTGATTAGTTTGTTTACTCTAGAAAGTATTGTTTTGCTAATTCTACTTATTTCTGGTTTAGTTGAGTTTATCAGGCGGATGCTGGGATTATTATCAAAGTCCCATTTGTAGTCTTTAAGCAGAATGTATGACTCTCTAGGTTTCAATTTGCCAACTTTATCGCTAATTTTAAGTTTATCGGTAATTTGTTTACTTTCAGTATTTATTATATCTATGTAGTCGCATTCGTTTGTGTCTAGTTTTTTGTAGTTTTTTGTAATGTTTTCTGTGATTAGTTTGTTATATTCTTGCTTATATATTTTATAAAAGTTTCTGGTTTTATCTGTTTTTATAAAGATTTTATTAGAATTGTTTATGTTTCTAACGATTTTGTGTAGTTTCCGTTGGAATTTGTTAGGTTGTTTGTGGAA
Organism: Euprymna scolopes; assembly: GCF_053919585.1. Classification (NCBI taxonomy): domain Eukaryota; kingdom Metazoa; phylum Mollusca; class Cephalopoda; order Sepiida; family Sepiolidae; genus Euprymna; species Euprymna scolopes. The sequence continues at coordinate 167,468,667 of NC_136490.1, forward strand.
TTCTAAGTTTTAAATTACGTTTAAAAGATCATATATGTATATATATATATATATATATATATATATATATATATATATATATATATATATATATATATATATATACAGGGTGACTAAAAAAAAACATAGAAAGTACATCTAGAACATATGCTATAGAACGGAGAAAAAAAGGCCAAATACCCTAATGTTTTGATGTGATGTTTTGGATACAATAAACTAGTTATGAACAAAGTTTCATTTCATTCGGACAAAACACTAAAAAACGAGGCCTAATTAGAGTTGGGGCCCGTTGTTTTTGGGGTCACCCTGTATATATATATATATATATATATATATATATATATATATATATATACGTTTTATTTAATAATTATACTAGAAAAAAAGCAAGTTTGTTTGTTTTCTTGTGAATTAAATTATCTTACCGCCGGAGGTCGAATTGTTGAGTTGCTGTTTTTTTTTTCCTTAGCGTAAGACCGACCTGCGGAGCGAACGATATATCAACTCCTAACGCAAGGAAGACTGACAAACACCCGGCTGTGATTGAAGACTGACAAGTGCGACCATGGATATCTATGAAACCATGGATAAAGATCCACGGTGTCCTGCTGCATGAAGAGGTCACATCTAGTCGTAGTTGACTGGAATAATGGTTTGGATAAGATCAGAGGTCACACTTTGTTCCATGACCGAAGATTGACCCTTACAGGATAAAGTGTTCCTTGGGAAGGAACCTTCACATACCAGTGTTTAATCTACACAATATGTAAGATATTTATAACCGTCTTTGACACAAGGAGTGATCGGCTATCACCAGAATTAAACGACAATAAAGGAGGAAAATGTTTATGCCTCACTGTAGGAAGTCGGGAGGTATGAGAATATTTGATTTATTAAAATAGGTACACTTAGCATTGAATGCGGGGTTTAAAATGAATTCTTCTGTTGTTGCTTTTTATTTCTATTTTTAACGTATAAATAAAATTGAAAATATTTTTTGTAATTTATGGATATCCAGCATGAACAAAAAATTGACTACAATGTTCTGATATACCTTGAGTAAAAGAAAACAAAACAAATATGACTGTATACATCATCATAATACGAAAGCGGTTTTAACTGATCTTAAAGTTTATCCAATTATATCCATTCAATTATATCCAACAAAGAGATTATTCATATAGAATTGATGTAGGTAAAATTAAAACAAAATATTATCCAAACAAAATCAGTCGCAATTTATTGGTCAAAGTAAAATTGATGACACTTACCAAGCTAATTTTGTCCATTGGTCATTATAGGATACGTAATTTGAGCGGGAGCGCGCTTTCCTCAACGATTTCTAAAAGCTATGTCTCGTATTTGATAATGTTCTATGCACACAATGCGTCTACTCATCCGTGTAAGTCCCTTTCAAGCGTTTCGTTTTTCTTTATTATTGACCGTTAGTTATTTATGCGAAATAAAGATACACACGATCTATGCACTAACTTAATGACTTACGATTATAGTTTATTAGCATAGACACAAACTCGAAATTCTCACCAAATATATCGATCCAATGAATAATTGTTTCTGCGATGCTTTCCTTTTTTCCCAGAATCTGATATGAATAAATATCAAACAATCTCTTCGCTCATTATATTCGACAAAGCTATTATTCCGCCATATTTACCAAAGAGTTTATCGGTGTAGATATAAAATTAGATAGAATCAAAATTCTCCTGCTTTCCTTGCGCCGGTTTCTCATATTTGAGTAATGTAGGTATACAGATTAATTCAGTCAATGTTTTCTATATTATAAGATTTATGAAGGTTTCGAGTTGAAGACACAGAAAACGCTTATTCGATCGGAACTAGAATATCAATTTTCCTAGCAAGCCATCAATTACTCTTGATTGTTTTAGAAAACACGAGACTTAATACTGCGTTAGACTAAACGTGTAAAAAAAAAAAAAACGAATATTAAATAGTTTTCAAAGTAATATTTTTAATGACGTTTTTGAAAAACAATTTATATAAACAAGAAACAAGTAAATGGTTTGTAGAAGAAATAATTCAATACTTACAGGCTGTCTAATGTAATATTTCTGTATTACTATTGAACGCGATAGTAGCTAACAATACTAAACACGTATTAATAATATGAGTGTAGTTCTATAATATACAAGGAAAATACATGAAAATGATGCTAAATAAGCGACTTTGCTTGTGTAAGATATATATATATATATATATATATATATATATATATATATATATATATATAATTTTAGTCATTCAATGAATTGAAAATTTTATGACGTGAAATGTTTGAGTTTCAGATCCAAGATTTTTATTATTCTATGTAAGACAAAGAATACATTAGAAATATTTTAACTCCTACATAGAATAATAAAAATCTTTGATCTGAAACTCAAACATTTAACGTCATAAATTTTTCAATTCATTGAATGACTAAAATTTGATTTATTTGCTCTATCTTGTATATCGAGCAATTGTTACTTAGGTGAGATAATACTTATAGAATATTACTGCCAGTAATCTTCTATAAATATAAAAGCGAAAATGTGTGTATGTATGTATGTATGTATGTATGTATGTGTGTTTGTGTGTCCGCTAAAAAAACTTTCGACAGACAGAACAAAAATTAACAAACCTGGTATCATATTGAAGCTCCATCTATTGAAGAATTGGCCAAAAACGTTAATTTTTTTCACCCCGAAATCGACAATTTTCTACAGGGGGGGGTCAACAAAAACCGTCTTCTCATGACGATTAGGCATGCGTCAGATAACTTCATGACGTGATTTAGTTTAAATAGTTGAAGAACTGCCTAAATTTCATGTACGTTGTGTTAGCTCAGTTGGTTAGCACGTTGGGTCATTATCTAAACGTTTTAGGTTCGAATCGTGGTGTGAGATGCCTTCTTTTTTTCGATTTTTTTAAATTTAAATATTGAACCAGTGTTATTTAAGCCATTTTTCACGTAACGTTCATTTTTCTGTTTTTTTTTTTACTTCGCTTATTCTTAGGTTTTCATTAACACCCCAGACCGACCACACACACGCAAAAACACCCGGGTACCCACCGATTTCTTAAATTTTAATATCGAAACATATATATATATATATATATATATATATATATATATATATATATATATATATATATATATATATATATATATATGATTATTAAAATGGATAATATCCGACGATATAAAATTTAAAATAGAGGCGGAGAGACCTAGAGGCTTGACGTTTAGCGCATCCTATGCAGGCTTTCTCACTAGGAATGGTCATATATATATGGGGGGGCGGTATAAAATTATGGAGGCATTAGTGTCACAGTCAAATTCGTGATATTAAAGCTTTTTTTCAGTGAAAATGGAAAGCAATTCAAATAGCTGAAAGATTACAAGATGTACCCAGCGTTGCTCAGTATTAAACGTTACGTTGAATTCCTAAAAAAAAAAAAATGCGCAAAAATCGGAATGAAACTTAGACACGTGCATCGGAATATTGTTTTTTTTTTCTAAACAGTTCATTTATTGTAAATAAATAGATACTCAAACTGATATTGAAACCCAAACCTAAAGACAGTGAGGTAAGCACGGTTATTATTAGGACAGCTTAACACTATCTTTAAAATCTGTTTTCAAACCTACTTATTCCTAACACAATGTGAACGATTCGCGCATACGCAGTCGTGAAATAGCTGACAAACAAATAAAAATCTGATGAACCCAAGTATAAATTTTCCGATTTTGACTACATTAGAAGACGTTTATTTCGAATGAATACCGATTGAAAATCTTTCCACAGGTCTGATTAACATATATACCAAATTCAAAGCTGTCAATCGAAAGTTCGTTGAGTATATAGGTTGAGATGTGGCTTCACACACATCTCCATTTCATATCTATAATGGAATTTATTATATGTACTTCTCATTCAGATGTTTCCCATTTTTTGTCTATGCCACATTTGTTCGTTTTATGATAAATGCAGTGAAAAACGATATACATGTGTTTCCATTTTGTATTACTTTATACATATATTTTGAATTATTTTGTTGGAATTTCTCTACACAAGCAATATAAAAAGTAAAATAAATACTTTCAAGGTTAAAATCTAGAAAAAACAAGAATTGTAGTTTTCTTTCATATACTTTTTCTATTATTTCTTTCATTTCAGCTTCTTTTTTTTTATCTGCTTCCACAATTCTTAAAAGGTGCATTATTTTTACTCAAACCTATAACGTAATCCCCCATTGAGGAGCGTTAGTACTACGCTGAGGTAGCTTTGTATTCCCGGGTGACACCAGATAACTTAAGGATTTTAGATAGAGAAGATAAATATATAGTTTTTTTTTATTTCATGTCAAAATACATATTGGTTGAAAACCAGAGAAATATATTTTTACGGCTAAAAGTTAACAACAGGAAATTTCACTTAGAACCTAGCCTGGCCTTAAATGAACCCAGGGTCGCATGACAGAATTGACAGCTGGCCTTGGAAATCGGGAAGAATGAGAAATTTAGATTTCAGTGTGCGAATTGTACCCACACAAACCCTAAAAGCTTTCGATTTCGTGGAAATTTCGTGGCGAAATCTTATTGGCTGGGGAAAATTTCCACCCCCATTCACATACCTTACTATATATACGACTGTCGTGCGAAAATTAGTCAGAGTGTGGAGAGATAGAGTTGAGTCGCAGAGTGAGTTGAGAGTTTCAAAGCAGATTGCTTGTTGAATCCGAGAAGAGACGTGACCCCTCCCCACCTCATCCATCCGTCGGTCTCTGTCTGTGAAGAGAGTTGAGACTTTGAAAAGAACTTCCAAAATCTGAACGAGAATTGTAAAAACATTTTGTACATCATTTTGTGAAAATTAAGCTTTTGTAGATAGACTACAATTGTTTGTCTTTCTTCCTGCCTGCCGCTTCGCTATTCGCTTTCAGCATACCAAATTTATGTAACAACCTCTGAGGAGTCTAGACGACACATGCCGAGAATCCAAAGAAATAAGTGTCCTTAACCACCCCCTCGATAGAGGCGTTACAAACCCCTTTCATCATTTCTCTATTCAAAGCTTTATTCCTTCACTGTCAACAATTTTTCCCATTTCAATTTTAGGGCATTACACTTCCTCGTATGTTATTACTGATTATTTAAAGACTACACAGTACAAGAAACAACACGTATGTATAATCCGATATGGAAACCGGTTGAATATGTGTAACAGAATTACGTCATAACATATTCAGCTAAAGTTAAATATTATTATACAGTAAAAGAAAAACAACAAAAATATTCTGTCTTCCTTTAATTGTCGTTGTTTGTTTGTCTTACCATAAGTGAATGACAAATAACGAAAAGTTCCAGCGAAAAAATTAGCGATATCATTTTATCTTTTCCAGAAACATTGCTTATAGAATGATAAAAATAAATAGATGCGAGATTGTCGAAGTTAGAAAATGTAAACTTTCTATTCATTTGAACTATATAAAAGCTATATTAAAATATAACATAAAATTATATTAATCAATGAAGATAGATTATTTGAACAAAATCTATATTAAATAAACTATAAAATAATACAATAACAAAAAAATTCATGCAACAGTCAAATACAAAACAATAACCTTACCTAACCGCATTAAAAAACATATAAAAAGATTACATGCCGTGTGTAAATAAACATTAACACAATCCTACACAACATAACCTTAAAATTATTCGATAAAATAGAAAGCACTAATATCTAAGATCACCATATAATGTCCACGAATCGATACGCCCCTCTTGTTCCCAACTCGTTCTAGTCCACTAACCAGGCATTAACATTTACAGGTATATTTCTTTTAATATATATATATATATATATATATATATATATATATATATATATATATATATATATATATATATATATATATCATTTACCAATTCCCACCATAACCACTTATATTTACACAAAATATGCGAATTCTGGACAACGTCCTTAGATATTTATTAATTACTAATTTACATTCCACCGTATTTTATTATAGGCCTTTATGATCGATAGTCAATAATATTAACAGGAACAAATTTCGTGTTTATGAAATGTGAAGAGGATTATTGCTTTAATTTTTATCTTCTCTTACTGAAATGAAGCCTTCATCTTCATAATAAAATTACATTATTTACGTTATTTCCTTTCCTATATATCAGTTTTGTTGAAATTTAGCGGGTGTTTTGCTAATGAAATGAATTTGCATAATTGATTTTGACGAGCACTGAAGAAATGTATGTTCGTTTTTATTACATAGATTGTATTTGTATATTTATTATTTGTGATGCCAAACTAAAATAGACTTTGTTAATACATCGCATTAAGAAAGTATTGAAATAACCTGTAATCTACAATATAGAATGATTTGCGAGACGCAATCACATTTGCTAAATCTGGTTCGTCTTATTGTGTACCATTGTTCTTTAATGAAGCTGCTTAGACACTGCATTTTAGCGAAGGAATGATCCAAGTTTTAAAACCTGTTATCGTATAAATCAATACAGAAACGGTGCTGAAATAAAATACGTTTTTCTAAAAAATACGGGGGAAGATTAAGCAGCTTTGCCATTTATATTGCCGGCCTTTTCTAGGTCAAACGAAAATATCGCTAATAATTCATAATTGCAAAATAAGAAATTATTAACGTGATTTAAAAATGGTAAAAAATATAAAATAAACGTTGGATATATTTTTAACAATCTCATAACTCTTCGCTTCCATTTTTTATTTCCTCGTATTTCATGAATGATGTTTCGACACAAGGATAACAATTGTTGTTATCTAATAAGAATTCATTTATCGTTGTTTATGCTTAATAGTGTATCTTTAGCTGCTTACATTAAATAGCTTCATGCCTTGCATGGAGCAATTTCCATAAAAAGCACATATATCGAATTTTCTTATAGATATAATACGTCGTTTATTTGGTAATGATGTCCATCTTAATATGGATTTAAAATTTTCTTGTGAATACTATTTTTCATATGTACATTTTTTTTCAAAATAAACTGGCAAAACCACTATTCTATATTTGGAACAATAATCTACTCATTCATTCTCGAAAAGGCTCAACGCCGACTCCATAACAACAAATTCGCCATTTAATGAATAGAATACGGGACTTTATACATGATTCAAGCATATCACTTTCTTTAAAAAATAAAATACAAAATAATGGGTTTTCGTCATTTTAAGAAAGAGAGAAAGATGTCATCCGGAAGTTTTCATATTCAATTGAATGCTAAGTAGTCCGAATTAATTCGTGGATTCCATTCAGACTATGCATGGGTCGACTGGATTATTTTAGGGTTTAAATTAACGTCAGGAATGTGCTTGATAAGGTCCAGATTACAAATATTTGATGACCGGCAAAACTATTGCTTGCGTGGCAATAAGTAACCTCATTTAGATTTCTCTTTGGATACGATTTTTTTGCGTCTGATCATGAATCAGATATGTCTTGCCAAACTATATGCCAAACTATATGCCAAACTATATGCCACCGCAAAATAATTAAATGTTGATTATTTTTTTCGTATTTGTCATTATTAAGACAGCTGTTCTGATCATGATTTTTTTTTTCACACCCCGGCAATTATTCAAGTGCATCTTATTGAACTCAAAAAGCATTTGTCAAACACGAGTATCTGGACGGAGTTTCGGACCGAATCCTTTATTTAATCAATGCGGTAAACATGAATTAGTTTCGTAAATGTGTGGTCGAGAAAAGACGACATGGACCGTGGTATAATGGATTAAATACTTGGTAAACTTTCGATAAATGTACAGCCCTCAACGTGAACGATATTTGGACAGCTGTAAGAAGCTGTAAATACCTTATGTTTCCATTGAAACATAAGGTATTTACAGTTTCTCTTCAAATTTTCAGATTTTAATCATGTCAAAACGTACTTTATTTCCGTTTGATTAATTAATTGTTGTTATTATTTCTGATGCGTCAAGGGTAAAATAGATTCACTAATTGATATAATAATAAAGTGGTTGATTTTGTGCTACGAAACAGATACTGTCAAGAATTGAAAATGTCAACTGAATTAAAGGAATAAATTAAAAGATGGTCAACATCATGAACTTTTGAATATAGACTTTTGTCATCCATTCACTATATTGCTCTTTAATTATATTGAGCTTCTCGAATAAGGATTGGTATATGTTATAAGGAAATAAAGTGTATTTCCACAGAAATATATATATATATAAATATAAAGTGTGTGTATTTGTGTGTGTGCGTGTGTGTGCGAGTGAGAGAGAGAGAGAGAGAGAGAGAAATGTCGGAAGATCGTTCCGCCATGATGCGAATAGTTTCTATCGTCTTTCCCAGTCTTTGTCAAACTCCCTTAATTTTCTTACTTACTTCCATACTCTAACCTAGCATCCTTATAACTAATGAGGTGCGTGTAAAAGAGATTATAGAAAGAACCAAAGAAAGAGAAAGTGAGAGAGTATGACAGAAAAAGAGGAATATATCTTTTCTTTCGTATGCAAGTCAGTCTAGTTTCCGTTTTTGGTAGAGGCGGAGATTCGAAATTGGCGCAAAGATACGCCGAAGAAAGATACACAAGAAGAGTTAAGAACGGCCAATAAGAAAGAATGGGAATTGCCAAGATTCAGAATGAATAACAGCAAAAATCAATTAAAAGAAACCAGACGCTCTTCCTTTATTTGTCGTTTCTATGCCCGAAAGAAGTCAGGAATTAAGGTATATCGAATGGCTTGCTTGTTATGCACACATGGACACATTTATCAAACTAGATTATCAGACATTATCGCCACAGATGCGCACACACCTATACATAGATACAAAGAGACACACGTACCAACATATATACCATACATATATATATATATATATATATATATATATATATATATATATATATATATATATATAATGTACACGCCACTCGAATAAGAGATACGTAATGAACAACACAAATGCTACAGACAATAACCCGTCCCGCAACACGACACAGGTACTGTCAAGAATTAAACAATTTTACATTCTTAAAGAAATAAACGTTAAGATGGACAACATCTTGAAATTGGCAATATAGACCTTTTATCATTTATATATATATATATATACATAGATATATACATATATATATATATATATTTATATATATATATATATATATATATAACTCTGTCGTGTTTAGTCTTACGTGCTTGAATAATGGGTTGCTGCCAAACACACACACACACACACACACACACACACACATATATATATATATATATATATATATACCTTGAGAAATGTATACTAGTAAGAAGGACCGATGATCTTTAGATTGAACGAAGATCAACGAATGTTTCACTCTTGAAATCAGTGAAATCGCCCATTTTTCAACTAAATCAATTGGTGTTAATATTCATGAACATATTTCAAGCGAGAATAAGCAATTATTCCATTTTTGGCAGAAATATTGCTAATTGTATTTGAGGACGAAAGGGCACACAAAAAATTTCGAACGTTACAAAGCTACCGAAAGTAAATCAAAGTTAAAATTAAAAGTTCAAATTATCGTAGTAATGCACGTGGAATACATTATTGATTACAAGATCTTTTCTTGATAGTTCTGAATGAAAATCACCATTGGAGACAAATATTGGCAATCTCCTTATTCCGTTATCCATTGAACCAGTCTTGTACTTTTCTGCAAGTTAAATGTCTTTTTTTAAGTTCTCATAACATATGAAAAGCAAGTTTAGTTATGCTAGTAAGAACGAACGTTTATTTATACTAGTAAAGACGAACGTTTTTACGGATTCCTTTGTTTTCTATCGAATATTGCAAAATATTGCAAAATATTACATAAATTCTAATCTCCAAAAGCACGTTTTTTTTAAAAGTACACCATCTCAGTTTTTGTTTTCCTTTCGCCATTTCACATATGTTCCAGAGTGTCTGCTTAAATATGTATTAGCAAATGGATAACAATCTCACGAGGCCGTCTACAGAAAAACGTTGACTATATAAACAGAAACACAAATAGTATGAATGCCAATGCACACTGCAGAGTGCTATAAGTTATTTGCTATGAGAAATAATTGAAAAGGCAGCGATTACATTTTTTTCTCTAAAACATTTCACACTAAAAGCGTTGCGGTTTAGAAAGAAATAGGTAAACTTGACAAAATATACGGGTATATTACGAATATTAAACTGTATATATATATATATATATATATATATATATATATATATATGTGTGTGGGTGTGTGTGTGTGTGTGTGTGTGTGCGTGTAAAGTGTCCGATTCGTCGCAAATGGAAAAACAAACAAAAAAAATAAATAAATAAAATGACCGAGTCGGCATTTTTTCTTTTTTTTTACACAAAAGTTTTTATTACCTTAATTTTCGGCACCACGTGTCCATTTCAGCTTTTCCTCTTCTCACGCACACTTCCTAATTAGCTTAAGTGCGTTTTCTGCCTCCTTCCCTATTCTCCCCACCGCACGCCGGGCACAGCCGGCCAATTCTCGTCTACGACTTCACACGCCCATTTTCTGCGGTGCGGACTTTGCTTCTCCTTCGAACCCGTGTTAGATTTTTCTTTTTCTCTTTTCATCTTCTCACGCACACTTCCTAATCAGCTTAAGTGCGTTTTCTGCAACTGCTGCTACGGATAATCTTTTTGAAAGTCAGCCATCCTTTTCTGCTGCTGATATTTTACACGCGCTCACATGCACCATGTTAAACAGCTTCCAGAAAAAAAATTATTTACAAGAATTTAATTAACAGTGCCTGAAGCAATAAAAGAAACCCGTGAAAGAAAACTATAAAGTTCACACAGTAAAACATGAATAATAAAATCCAAATAAAAATGTCTAAGTGTATTGTCTGTTCGATATTTCTATTTTATATTTTTTCATCGGAAGTTACTTTCCTAATTTATACTTTGTTTTATTTTTCACTTGTACAAATGAAAGAAAAGCTAACACATTTTGCCAAATATTTAAAGGCAATATTTTAATATTTGAAAGAAAAAAAAACAATGAACTGTGTAAATAGCAGGAAATTACGTTTTTCTTTAAAAAAAATTGCACTTAAGAATGTTGATGTGTTGCAGTGTTGAAGTGTTCAAGTGTTGCAGTGTTCAAGTGTTTCAGCTTGAATGTGTAAGACATGTCCAACTGTTAAAAATACTAGCTGTTTAGCCCGGCTTTGCTCGGGTCGTATGTACTGTTCATAACTTTATGGGCATATGTATATATATTAAAAAAGTTTCACTCATGTCCAGGAAACCTACAGCTAAAATTTCAAGTGCTTATAAACAAAATTGTCGGAGGAGTTTGGTAGAATCTGAAAAAGTAAACTCTTTAAACTTTGACATTTTGGCAGCTAAAATTTATCCCAAGAGCTAATCAAAAAGCAGGTCTGAATCCACCTTATGTAAGATTTCCAATGTTTATACAAAAAAGTGTCTGAATAGTTTAATAGAGACCACAAAGGTCAAATCTTTTGAATGTTGACTGATTGGCAGCTAAATTTTCGGCCAAACTTTTTTTAAAAAGTTGTCATATGAGAGGTGCAAGACACAATGTGAGACGGCTAAAATGGCGTTGTTTTTTAATTAATACGTTTGACTTTCATAGCTGAAATTCAAAGGATAAAATAGAAAAGAAATAAAGAATTCTTTTAAACATATGCGAAATAGAATAATTGAAAGACACAAATATAGCGAACATTACCGTGAAATTAGCAAAGACATAAATCTAGCATTACGTACAGTAAGAAATGTCATCAGAGTATATAAGAAACGCAAGAAATAGAATACTAAAATAAATGTATGCAGTTTTGAGCAAAGTTAATTTGATTAAATGAAACGTAAGTTTAACTATTCGGAATGATCATAGCAGCCTCCACGAAGCACAATAAAGTTTAGGAGTGGTTTCGTTATAATATGCGGGTGCTTTTCATCCACCAGTACAAGTTATCTATGCTAGAATGAATGCTAGCATGTACAGGGAGGTTCTAGAGAACAACATATAAAAATCTGAAACTCCTTACAAATATTCCGTGCTTTAACACGACTATGATCCCAAATATAATGCAAAACTTACAAAGTAATGGTTTGAAAACAATGGTCATATTACTCTCAATTGGAAAAAAAACAATCTCCTGACTTTAATCTAATTGAAACTTTGTGACATACTTTGAAAGTTAAAGGGCATAATCGAAATCCACCAAATATCAAGCAAACAGAATTATTATGCTAACAAGACCTGTATAAACTAACAGTGGATCAGTGTGAACAACTTATGTCCAACTAGAAACATTGAAACAAAACAGAGGTTTCGCAACAAAATATTATATTAATGTATTTAATACTTTTGCATAAGGTTGTTTGAACTTTGATAAAATGAATTTAACCATGAGTTTTTATTTTTCCTTCCACATGCAAATAAAACAACTTCACGAGATACTATTAAGGAAATATCAGACAAAATAGCTAGCATAAACATGAGTTATACCAGAAAACAACATGTATTCAATACTTACGCGTCTCATTATATATATATATATATATATATATATATATATATATATATATATATCATTCAACCACGGTAGTGGTTGAATATATGCTTAAGTCCGAAATTGAATGACTCGAGACACATTCAAACCCCCACCACTAATTTCGTTCGCAACCTAATTTCAAGCAGGTTATATAGTTGGATGGAACACGCCATTAGCTACATTTTGAAAAAAACAATCGAAAATTGGTTCAGTAGAAAAAGTTACAACAAAATATGTGGGTTTACAAACAGGAGAGTAAGTACATACATTAGTGACTAACGCTTTTTTTTTATTTTACATAACTTTTTTTGTATATAAATATTTTTACTGCGATTTTGCCAATATGACATGTTAGCGTAACGGTTAGAGTACCGGGGGTTGGTGGAAAGATTTTAGGTTCTATCCCGTGTATCATTTTTTTATAATTAAAAAGCGAACTTTTTTTTTAATAACTAATTTTTGTTAACTTTCCTTATGATTTTATAGCAAAAAATGGTGAATTTATCGATTAAAAATATTAGTGAATTCTATGATATACATATTCTTTGAATGAACTCAATTTTTTCGATATTTTATTTGATGAAAAATGTAGTCATTTCATAACAACTACTGTGATTCGAAATTAAATTGAAAATGTTACATGTTACCGTAACGGGTATAGAGCCGGGATTGGTGGAAAGATTTTAGGTTCAATCCCGTGTAATGTTTTTTTTTAAATTAAAAACCGATGAAAATCGAACTATTAATATGCTAATAATTCGCCGGTTCCAAGTTATTATTATAACTACTACTCTTAGAGCTGCTGCTGCTGATGTGAGAACGTGTCTTGTCCATATTACTATCAGCAGCAGTGGAGCTGCTTGCTTAGTTTCGGAAGTAAATAAGTCTAATAATACATGTGAACTTAAAAGACTAAAAAGAAGAAAATACTAGTTAGAATGGCAGAGACAATCAGAAGAAGCCAGAAAAAAATGGATAAAATAAAAGGTTTAGTTGTTATTTCATTTTAGTAGAAGAAATGAAAGAAAAACAACACAACTTTATTTAAACTGACTCGGAAATACTGAAAATAGTTTAAAGATTTTTAAAGGTAAATTAAAAAAAAAGGATAAAAGCAGACGTCACTTTAAATGTCGATGACAATAAAACTTGGATAAAATAAAAGGTTTAGTTTTTATTTCATTTTAGTAGAAGAAATGAAAGAAAAACAACACAACTTTATTTAAACTGACTCGGAAATACTGAAAATAGTTTAAAGATTTTTAAAGGTAAATTAAAAAAAAAGGATAAAAGCAGACGTCACTTTAAATGTCGATGACAATAAAACTTGGATAAAATAAAAGGTTTAGTTTTTATTTTATTTTATTAGAAGAAATGAAAGAAAAATTACACAACTTTATTTAAACTGACTCAGAAATACTGAAAATAGTTTAAAGATTGTTGAATTTTTATTTTGTTATTCATTTATCTCATTCGTTCAGGGAATGAAAGAGAAATATTTTTTTTTAGAAAAACAGACAACATTGTCAATTATTCCTGTAGTTTTCTTTGCGTGTATTTATATATATAATATTAACAACGAACTTGGAATAATAATGATAATAAATATATATTTACGAATTCATGAACCGCAGTCTCGGTAGAGACCTTGGCTTGGAACTACTGTGATTGAATGATAAATATTGCATAAATGTGTGTTTGAGAGCTAATTTTGTTTGACAATCATTAATAAATATTATAAATTTATATATTAATACAATAGCAATGCCTGGAAAAATCATGGATTATATGGAAAAATGCGCGCATGAAAAGTAATATTCTTAAGATTTTATTAAACCTGGAAAAGTAAAGGACAAGAAATTCAACCTGGAAAAGTAAAGAACAAGATATTCTAGTAAAGTAAAAAGTAAGAATATTTTAGACTTAAAATATTGCAGCTAAAAATAAAATTTGAATATTGATAAATATTTTATTTATTATTTGCATATGTTGTTGTTTATTGTTGAGTTAGAAAGGGCGTCGGTCGCTGGATTGAACTTATTTCCCCCCTATTATTTGCATATATTTATGTAGTGAAAATTCTTTGAATAAAATTAATTCATTAGTTAGTAGATCGAATTAATAATTTTATAATTTACATAAAAATGAATTAAATGATCCTAATTATTATATAATAAAATAAGTTATGGTATAAAATGAGAACGTGGAGAACGGTTTGTTTATATCTTTAAAAATATCCGTAAGTGTTATAACGCTAGAAGTAGTCTTTGAGACAGAGAGAGAGAGACAGAGAGATAGAGAGACAGAGACAGAGACAGAGACAGAGACAGAGAGAAACAGTACGTCTTATTTCTGCATGTATTTAGCTTAACGTAACGGTAAGTTAACAAAGAAAACAATACCGTGATTGAGGACAAATACGATTTGTGTATGTGTTTAGTTTAAAATAAACGTAAGAAAAGAAGTAATAGCGCTTAAAGGACTATTTTTTAGATAGAGAGTGGGAGAAGGCGAGACAGCGAAAGACAGTAAGTTGC
This sequence comes from Euprymna scolopes, assembly GCF_053919585.1. Classification (NCBI taxonomy): domain Eukaryota; kingdom Metazoa; phylum Mollusca; class Cephalopoda; order Sepiida; family Sepiolidae; genus Euprymna; species Euprymna scolopes. The sequence goes on from NC_136490.1 coordinate 167,483,813, forward strand.
AAACGAAATGCAAAGCAAACTGTAGCCATTCGGTAAGTTTTTATTGTTGTTTTTTTTTTAAATATAGGCGAGAAGCAAAGAAGTAAAAAAAATCTACACATAATGTTGATATCATGTGTGTATATGTTATAACGATTTAGCGTAACGCTTGTTTTGCAGACGCCATGTTGTGTATAATACGTAAGCGTTCGTTTGAGTTGTAGGTTAATAATCTGGAATAAGAGAATTACAGTTCGCATCCAATGAGAACAGGTATAATTTGCGAATGAAGAAATCATTATTTTCCGAATCTGCTAATTGCAAGTGAACGTTATTCCTATGAATTTATGATTTAGTTAATAAGGGTGACGGGACAATGAAAGTCTACTGTGTGTAATTTTACGCGATGAAAGCAGTTATTAATTAGAAGGAAAATATGGACCATTTTCTTTAATGATATTGGTGATAGTGATTATTTCTCTCTAGGGTGAATTGTAGAATTTTATTATTGTTTATAATGAAGATCTAAACTTACATAATGTAGTGGATAATGAAGATCATAATGCAGTGGATAATAGTCTAGACACAATAAATTTGTATGTGTCTTCTGTTTTTGAAAACCTGCGGTAATTTGGTTCAGCGAGGAATTTCTGAAACCAAAATATTATATACAGGACTAGTAGGCCTCCAGCCATTACCCGGTAGTAAAATACGCTTAAATATGATATTTTTATTAATGTAGAACTCGTATTTATTATTATACTAGCAGGAAGACCCGACGTTGCTCGGGATTGAATGACGATGAACTAATATTTCACACTCCTATACCTTTATGGTCAGCAAAATGCGTAAAATCGACAGGGAGGAAGCTTCACATGCCCCCATGCAGTAACTTGTCCAACGTATATGTTATTCTACATATCACTCTAGAGAACCCATTGTTTCTTTTATAAAATTATTTTATATAAACTTCTTTTCAACAAAAAAACGTTAAGAAATGCACGTGCTTTGTTTGAACTAACAAATCACGTCATGCAACATAAAAAAAAACAAAAATGCAACCACCTCCCATAAAAAAAAACAAACATGGCATGTGAATTTTCAAGTGTAATAAAACTCTTTGCAGTTAATGAAAAAATAGAACTTTACGCGCGGAGTTTGAACCTACAGACCACGTCATGCAAAAAAGAAAAAGAAAAAAAAACGCTATCAACTTACCCAGAGTAGAATTCTCACCGTCCATTTTTCTATCATTGTTGCTAAGCAACGAAATTGAAAAAAATGTCTTTACCGATGATAGATAAATTCAAATACAGGTTTCGATCATCGATTATCGGTATCCAAGAATTATGAAAAATGACGAAATGTGAGTTAATTGATTGGTGTGTTTGAAATGAAATAATCATCCCAGAAAATATATCAAAGTTATTATTCTTGGATATGTTACTAATGTCGACAATCATTTTTCATCATTTTAACCCACATCATCGCCCCACTTACTAAAGTAATAACTTTGATATATTGTCTGGTCTGATTATTTCATTGCAAACACACTAATTCATTAAATAACATATTATCATTTTTCATAATTCTTGGATATGTTACTAATTTCGACAATTATTTTTCATAATTTAAACTATCCTTATCTCCCTCTCTTACTAACATAATGACTTTGATATATTTCCTGGGCTAATTATTTTATTATAAACACACAGTCGATTAACTCACATTTAATTTTTGTTCATAATCCTGGATATGTTACTAATTTCGACAATATTTTTTATAATTAAAAACCCACATTATGCCTCTCCCTCCTACTTATATAATATATTTGATATACTGTCTGCGCTTATTTTATCATTACAAACATACCAATCAAGTAACTCACATTTCATCATTTTTCATAATTCTTGGATATGTTACTAATTTCGACAATAATTTTCATAATTCTAACCAACTATGTCGCTCCCCCTTACTTAAATAATAAATTTGATATATTGCCAGGGCTGATTATTTCATTACAAACAAATCAATCAATTCTGGATATTCTCATAGTATATATGTTTCATCTATCTTATTCATTCGCGGGTGACGCCACATATGCTGTTAATATATATCGTTCACCTATTTCATTCAATACTGGGTATTTTGCTACAATATGGTATCCATCTATCTAATTCAATACTGGGCGATGCTTTCTGATAGTATATATTTGCACATCTCATTCAATCCCTTCATGTCCGCCACCCCACTGTTGAAAATATACATTAAATAAGGTAATGTTTTAATCGTAAACTGTTTCAGGACTGACTGTATATCCCCAACCCACTGCTAAAAATATACATAAAATAATGTAATGTCTAAATAGTAAACTGTTTCAGACATTTCCAGGACCGACTTCATATCACAAACCCACTGCTAAAAATATACATGAAATAATGTAATGTCTAAATAGTAAACTGTTTCAGCCATTTCTGGAACTGACATATAATCTCCACTCCATTGTTGAAAATATACATAAAATAAAGTAATGTATAAATCGTAAACTTTTTCAGACAATTCCGGGACAGACTTCTTATCTCCCATCCTACTGTTAAAAATATACATTAAACAAAGTAATGTCCAAAACGTAAATGGTGGCAGCCATTTCCGGAACCGACTTCATATTTCCCACCCCAATGTTAAAAATATACATTAAATAATGTAATGTGTAATGCGTACACGGTTTCACCCATTTTCGGGACTGATTTAATATCCCCCACCCCACTGTTAAAAATATACATGAAATAAAGTAATGTTTTAATTGTAAACGGTTTGAGTAATTTCCGAGACTGACTTCATATCCCCCACCCCACTGTTAAAAATATACTTGAAATAAAGTAATGTTTAAATCATGAACTGTTTCAGCAGCTTTTCGAAATTAATGCATAAAACATTAACACGGGTAGAGATTAGACAACCATTGCTTTAACATGAATTTCTTGGTGTAGTAACAGTTTCAGCATTCCACTGACTTAAATCTCTCCTTTTTTGGTCTTGGTTAATGGAGGAGAAATCCTTCATTACTGATAGAATTTTTTTTTTGCTATTTACTAGAGTGCCCCTTTTGGGGAGCTTGTTTCCCCCTAAATTTTTAACCGACCTCATGTCCAATTCCGCTTTTGTGAGGAGGCAAGTAAACAAAAAAAAATGATCAGAACGGACATTTCCCAGTGCGTTTTATAATTAATCAGAATTGGCATTTCCAGGGCATTTTGTAATTAAATCAGAAATAACTTTTTCCAGTTACTTTTTTTAATATTAAAACTTTGTTACATTAAACATAGTACCTATTCACAATGCCTCCCCACGGGACAGATTTAGACATCAGAGTCGTTTTTTAACGTCGGAAAAAACTTGTCTTAGTCGTAAAGGATTTCTCTTCCACTGAGAGAGAAGAAATTGAAATGTAGCACCTAAAGAACAGATACTACACTTTGATCTTAGCCAAAAGGCAAAGAAAGACAAATCATTTTTATTAGCTTTGCCTCAACAGCGACACCAATTTTTTTCATAATTCAAGAGGATGACAAGTTTTATTTGGAATAATCCACTTTCCTTTTTTAGGGACGCACAGCATGATAACGGGTAGAGCGATAAGCGTAATAATATAATGATAATTTTTCTAAAAAATATGATGGATTTCTTCAGTTAAAATATATGTTGGAAGATGTTTCCTCGGGGACGTTAACTCATCTCTCACCGTCTAGTAAACAGTGGAAGTAATATAACAATAAAATGTATCGAGAAATATGCCGGAATGCTAAAAAAAAAAAAAAACTAATATGAAATATATAAATGAAATGAACATGTCTAAAAACATTGTTTTCAGGGTAGAATTCGGTTATACATTCTAGAAAGAGCTCAGATAACGTAAAAAGATGCGTGAAGATTATCGGCGGGTACAGCGGATGAAACGTTTCGAATACAACAGCAATCAAGATTAAAGCAAACGTTAGAAATTAGATAGATATGATCAATTAATTTATTAACGCGGTCTCGTTTAAATAATTATTTATTAATCCGTATAATCTACTCATAATAATATTTATTGTAATCGTACATGTTCATCAAAGTTAATTTTGTTAGTTGTTTGTGCTTCCGAACGTCTTGTTTTCAATCTGTTTATTTCAAATTGCAACCATTTAGTTATTTTAAACAATAAATATAGTTAGTCTTATTGTTGTAAAAATAGTCGTCAGTTAAAGTGTCTTCAAATAAGTGAAAATAAGTTTCACTTTTTGAAAAACAAATATTAATTTTAAACTATACTGTTTTAATCAACGGGTTGACATTATTTGATTTAAAACACGACTCATTTTAAAATAACTCAAGTCAGAATTCGTAAATCTTAGCGAATTTAGATACATCAGCAATAACCTTTGTTGATCGGTCGATCTTATACTTTTAAATGTTTGTATTAACAGAAATAACGTAAACGGGGGTAAAATGTCTTAGAGTATTATAGATATTAAATTATTATAGATTCTGACTGATTTATTATATTATAGTATATAGATTATTATTATTATTATTATTATTATTATTATTATTATTATTATATTAAATTATTATAATTATAGTATTATATTATAGATTCAGTATGTATTATTATATTATAGTATTATAGATTATTATTGATTTATACATTGACGACTCTTTATTAGTGTTTCAGTTGAAACCAGTCCCACAACTCTACCTCTTAATAACTGAAATAATGACAATTTATATTAATTTAGCGTGATTAGTTTTCTTGGTTTTGATGTTTGCTTGGCACTTTCCGGACGCTTGTTATTATGTGTCTAAAATGACACAACCGCAGATATTATTAGCATATGACGACTTAATCTGCGATGAAATGCTCTTGCAAATTTTAACGCTGGCAAGACACATTAACCCGATCAACAAATAAAGCCTCTTAACAAAGATTAATTCAGGCATCTGCAGAGAAAACGAACGAAAACTGTTTGGTTTTCGGACACTTAAGTACATTTGGCCGCGATACCACTTATTCTTTTGAAGGTCAGATTATTCCCGGCTTCCTTGACTACTGCACTTTGACACGTTTCACAATACGACGAGATTAACTAGATGTCAGAGACCAAAATCAGTTTATTTTATAGGGAGGCTCTCTGAATGATTATAGACAAACACAGATCCCCGCTAGAAATCAGCATTTAAATAAATATTCATTAAATGCACCCGTCGATCAAACACATTACTTTGATGCTGCTTCCCGGGTACTGCATTGTTTTCAGGTTCAATGTTAACAAATTCTTTCTCTTAAATAATCGAATTCTTCTCGAATACCTAACCATTGGCCTATGACAAGCCGTTAAGCATTCTCTTTGAAACGTTTTTGATGCTTAACGAACGATGACTTTATAATAAAAACATATGTCGTAATGTATTAGTTACAAGCGTAGGTTGTGTGCTTGATTCGAATTGTTTACAAAATTCATTCCTCACTATCACCTTGGGAAAATTAACAATCGATATATGTAAAATGTAAAATGTAAAATGAACAATCTATATATGTAATGGATTAAATAGTAGATTGCACTTTAATGTTATAGTTGTGGAACTCTTCCAGAATATTCCGATAAAGATAGTAGTCTTCTTCTGTGCATACCAGTATTGTTTACCAGCCTTACTTTGTAATTCTCACTGGAAAAGCAATACAATGTTTAGAAGGAAGCCAAAAAATCTTTCTAAATACAAGAACCATTTCCGTCATTTTCTGTCCCTGAATATATTAATATATTAATGCAATATGTTTAAGTGCATGAGTGAATAAGTATTACAATATCGACATTTTTAAAATGTTCAAACGATTACTTACAACTTTACAACATGTTGATTTTTAGAAAATAAATATATATTATTTTTAAAGGCTACATTTAAACTTAAAGCCATCACGAAATGTAATTTTGATAATGGCTATAAGAATTTCCACGCGCAAACACTATAAACGAACAACAAAATTTTGTGGTTGCAGTGTCGTTTGGCTCGTGCATACTAATCTGCTGGACAGGGTATGGTTCTGTGTATGATATTTTTTGTTGGAAAGACTGTAGGTTAGGTGGCAGAATACTCTCTAAACCTCTATCACTTAATTCTTGTAGTCACCTCTATGTTACCAGATAAACATGCAAACGGTATTTCAGAAAGTGACAGTTTTAAATAAGCAGAAAAAGGAAACAATATATACAGGACGTTTTCTTTAAATAATAAACAAGTATTATGTATTTTAAGCAATATATACAGAATTTTGTTTATATTATAAACAATATAAATATAACACTTTATAATTTGAAACAATGTAAACTTTTTAAATTATTAAGCGTTAGACAACAGAAATAGAAATAAGACTTTTTATAATTTTGAAAGAAATTTTCTTCGCAGACATTTTTTCTCAGTATGTATGCCTTAAAATAAATACACATGGGGTAATTATGGAAAAAACAATTTATTATGTTTCGTGACCTATTTTCGTGTACAAAATATATAATATTAGTTATAAATACTTGAAGTACGCGTAAACAGTTTTCAATATATATACCCCCACCAAAAAAAAAAAAAAAAACAATTGGAGGAAATAAGCCTAAAATAATTTATTTTGGTTTTTGCCTTATTTGCGTTAAAAATAAAAACAAAGCATATAATAATAGTTATCACCCGTGAGAACCATAAGAAAAAAATAAGGAACCCCCTAAAAATGTAAATAGCAGCGAGTACTCGTGCGAGTTCAAAAAAAAAATAGATGCAGCAGGAAAGCGTGAACGTGTAACGCTAAAAGGAAAAGGAGGTGCAAAAAACTGAAACATCTTAGTCGAATGAATACGGTTAACTTACGACGTTACAAACCTCGAAATGACGCCTTTAAAGATTTGCCGTTTAGTGTATAAATATCCTCGACCTATGTAATCACTAAAAGGGACTCGTTCGGTCGACACTCGCTTAATGTATACAGAAGTCTATCTGCTGTAAAATTAAACGAACACTTTATTCTAATGATTCAATGTCATTAAATTTAAATTATAAAACAAAACACATGTAATCATTGTAAAACTTCATCATGCATTATTTCTTTTCGAGAACAATATTTACCGTAAACGTAAATTTATTTTTATTATTCAATGTGTTTAATTTTAAATTATAATATACAAGACATAGGCAGTTTAAATGCTTCCAAATAACACAATAACATGGTGGACTTATAGACGCTAACTCATCTCTCACCGGCGTAAGTAGTTTTCTAGCACGGTAGACAGAGCCCATCTTCTTTACAAACGCCTTGGCAACGCTCTTAATGTATCTATTCCAGTCTTGGCAGCATTGAATGTGACCATCCATTTTTGTCCCCATTCCACTACGGATTAGAGGTCATCCTCTAGTGTTTCTGTCATTTCCTTAGACATGTGTTCATTTGTTTTCCCCTCCTGCCTGTTATATAGAGTTATGTCATCAGTCAATATACCCGTCTATGAAACAATTTTATGAAGGAGGCCATTTGTGAATATCAGGAATAATAAAGGTCCAAGGATAGACCCTTGAGGTACTCCCGAATTTATATCATATTGTTTAGATTTACGACCGTCGAGGACAATTTGGATTTTCGCTTAAGAAGGATTTAATTACATTAATCAAAGTGTAGTATCTGTTCTTCAGATGCTGCACCTCCATTTCTAGTTCTCTTTCAGTGGAGGAGGAATCCTTCACTACTGAGACAATTTTTATTTTTGTACCTTTTCTCCACGTTAAAAAACGACCCTGGTGTCTAACTCTGTCCCGTGGGGAGGCATAGTAAATAGGTACATTATGTATTCTTCCACTGAAGCCATATGATCTAATTTTCCTTAGAAGACCATCGTGCCATACCCTGTCAAAAGCCTTAGATATATCAAGGGCTACCGCTCTACCCTCACCTGTTTTGTCCAGTGAACTGTATATACGTTTAGAGATTACAATTAAGATATCTGCTGTGGAACAGGCTTGCCTAAATCCATATTGTTTGTCCGTCATGAGTTTACCATGCCTTTTTGTTGTGTCTTCTGATGGTTATTGGTTTGAAATCAGCATCTGCAAATGCCTTAATTTGACTAGAAGAAAGTCCTCTGTCATTCATAACAACACGTTTGATTCTCATACGCAATGCAGGAGAATTTTATTGTGGTGGGGGCTACCAGAGGATTTGGCTTTCCCATAATTCACAGTGTTCTTTAGAAAGTTGCAAATAAGAGTTTTACTGCGATTTACATAAGCTGCTATCGCTCGCTGTAATAAACCTTGCTTATGAAATCCTAGAATTTGAGAGCGCTCAATTTCGGTTAGTGTATTGCTTTAGGCATGGTAACACATTTACACAGTGATTGTTAATCTCTAACTGAACTAAAAACATTAGAATTACCATAAATCTCACAATTTATACCCTTGGTCTTAAAATTTGGATCATGGGTAAAAAGCCTAATTTAATAAAAATGCAAATGTTTAATAAAATTTTTGGAATGCACCTCTTTGTTTCCATAACCTTTTAGATTGTAACGTTAAGTCGGAAGAGTTTAAAATTTCTTCTTTTTTTTTTAGGTTTCTTTTTAAAGATTTTAAAGTGGTGTTCACTTTTTGATTAGCAATATATATATATATATATATATATATATATATATATATATATATATTATATATTTAGGCAGCATTTTTTCTTTTATGCCGGTTTCATTAAATAGCACATTTAACTCTTGCTTGTTTTTCTTGTAATCCTCCTTTTCTCTTTGTCGGACCATTTTCCGAACTTTTTTTCCGAGTGAAAAAAGAAATTTCCCATAATCTTTGAGGCATTGTTAATCCACATTAAAAAAAAACAACGATTAACCAGACTCAAAACGAAACGGAGGGCACGCTCAAGTGGTTTTGAGTATTTTAATGATTTTAAGCGATTTTAATCGCCTTTTAATCATCTTTTAATCGTCTTTTCACTTCATCTCGCTACTTCCATTTTTCAATTTCATTTTTTATTTTTTACTACTCGCCTGAGGATGACCAATGGAGGTCGAAAACGTTCGCGATTATTGGAAATTTCTTTTTTCACTCGCAAAAAACGTTCGGAAAATGGTCCGACAAAGAGAAAAGGAGGATTACAAGAAAAACGATCAAGAGTTATCTGTGCTATTTAATATATATATATACATATACATATATATATATATATATATATATATATATATATATATATATATATATATATATATATATACTAGCAGAGAGATCCGTCGTTTCCGAAAATTGAATGAGAATCAACGTCTCCCATATATTATTGCCATCGATATCAGTGAAGAAAATCACTCATTTTTCAATGTAATCGATTGCTTGCTTGCTATAGTTTGGGCCCACTGCGTTATACTGAGATTTTGACTTCACATGCCTTCCGCGCAGTAACTTAGTCCACAATACATTGTAATCCACATTGAAAACTCACTACTGATTTTATGAAGTAATTTCTTTAATTCAAAGTTAAAAACGCAAAACTCGAGTACCATGGTTTAACTGTGCTCTAAACAGAAACATTCAATTCGTTCGCGCTTCTGTCATATAAAAAAACTCAATGTTTACCTTATGAGCTGGGCTTTCTACTTGTGTGGCGATAATGGCTGGAACTGAAGTTTAAAATGCAAAAGCCAAATGTCATGAGTCTATTGTACTTTAAACAGAAACCTCCATTTGGACCGCTCACCTTTCATATCAAATCACCTCATGTTGAATTTATATGCCTGGCTTTCTACTGACCTGGCAATAAAACTTCTCAAATGCACTTGTTATATTTGACTCTATAAGACGTCAACTTTAGTCAAAAGCGCCTCTTATTTGTTCAGTCGCATTTTTCGATTATCAATTATCACTACTTTTCGGGGATATTCTGATACAAAACAATACCTGGCACATAAAATAGGTTTGGTTTAAATTTTAAAAAATGGCTCAGCCGTTTAAGATGCTATAGGGAACAAACTCTCCTTCACACACAGACAATATCTCTTTTATATAATAGTAGAGAATGTATATAATCATTGCAAAAAATAAAGAGACTCGACAACACTCCTTCCTCGTCGTTCTTTCCTTGAGAGACATCTTAGTTAAAATGAATAAATAACATTTCACAGATGACTAAAAAATGAATATCAACTAAAATAAAATAAATGCAACAACTGAAAATAGCCATTTGATAATAACTACTCCTGATAACGATCACGGTGTGAAAAAACTTGACGAAAAAGAGCAGACACAGAATCAGTTGTATATTACAGAATTTTCCACCAGAGAGACAAATGCTTGATAAATCAAGAAAATCAGCAGAAAGATTAGGAAAAAAACCCCGACTAAACCGTCAACAATAACGACTAATATTCTTCTGGCAAAAGCAATTTATAATGTCAAAAAAACAAAAAAACGTTTATTTTTCAGAAAGTATTATAAATTTTACTTATAAAATCGATATAACTTAAAGTATTTACATTAAATCTGTTTAAGTTATAAACATTTTCGTTGTCGATTGCAATTATATTGCAATTATTGAACATTGTATGAAATCTTTTTCGAATTTTAGCTTCTGCGTATCAGAAAACGCAATCAAATCCTTCCTAATCTACTTGTATAGAAAGTAAAGATGAAAATATCAAAATAATCGCCATAATTCTTTGAAAGATTCCATTAAATCTTCGAGTTTCCTAGTAAAGATTTTATTGCACGTTAAACGTGCCAGATTAATAACAAGCTGACATAACCCCTTATAGCTACAAGGTCGATTTAAAAAATATTACGGGGGTCGTTCCAAAAGTAAAGCCTCCAATTTTTTTTAATCAGAAAGTTGAAGAGCTACGAACACAGGTGTGATACCTTTGAAACTATCGGTATTTTGTGTCAAATATTTATTTTTCTACATAATCACTACCATTGTCAATGCTTATCCCTACTTTTGCCGCACGTCCATGACATGGATTGTTTTTGAGAGGCTTATACCGGCGACATCTGCAACAGAAAGATAACACTTTCAGATCACCAACGCATACGTTCATTTATTATAACCAGGGCGATGACAACAGCATATTCTTTTCATTGTTTTGACTCTCGAGTGTGTATCTGTTGATATCTTATATGCTTTTATATAGAGTGATGTGGTTCTCGGTTGATTGTCTAACTGTGTCGGATATACACCTGAGAGTCAACATAATGAAACAATATGCTCTTGTCATATCCCTAATTATCATAATGCTCCTCTCTGACCCATTTAGGTGGAACAAAAGAGAAGTGGCATTACTTTTGGGACGTTATTCATATTTCACATTTGTGTGACATAAAAACAAACGTACTGGATTATAAGGATTACTTTTCTCATTCTCAGTATTATTCACACACTGTGTCGCTTGATTTAACCTCCGACATTAATCATCCGTCTCTCGTCGAACACAGATAAATTTCTAACGAACTCGAGTATTTGCACGTAATTTTGAACGGAACCTTTAATGTGATCCATGAGGGGTAAATTCTGCCGTTCCATCAGCCATGCTATGGTAAAATTTTAAATAAGTAACATATGTATTTTCCATATCGCCTGTACACTCTAGAAGGATTTAACTTACAATTTAACTAATACTTAGAACTAATTTAGCTGATGTTGAAGCATTTCTCTTAACAAATACCCCCGATATCTTAGCACTAAGTGAGACTAACCTACACTCCTCCACCCCTCTAACCACTTTAACATGCCTGGATATCTCCCACTCTGCCGTAAGGACTCTGACAGACACATGCACGGACTTGGAGTTTACATTCGTAATACCCTCCCCCTGACTAGAGAAACAAACCTAGAAACGGATGATCAAGCCTTTACGTGCTTTAGACTAATCATGCAACACAACATTAGCTACTTTTATTTTCTCTACCGCTCTCCCTCGACTCAGGACTGCACCATAATAAACAAAATCTCTGACAGCATAGACACGACACTCTCCCTCGACACTAGCGCACAACTACATGTATTTGGTGACTTTAATGTCCATCACAAAAACTGGTTTGGATTCTCTACTTACACATATGCAGCGGGCAGCACAACTCATAGCTTCACTATATTTCACTCCCTATCACAAATTGTTACGTTTCCAACCCGTTTCCCTGACCAGGAAGAACAACACGCATCACTTCTAGATCTGTTTTTGACCACAGTTCCTGATGATTGCATAACGAAGGCTCACAGCCTACTCGGGAACGCTGATCATGCAGTGATAATGGTTGAAATCGCCCTAAAATCTAGAGCCAAAACTGAAGAGCCAGTGCTCAAAACAACGAGATATTATAAAAAGGATTATTCAGAAGCCATCAGGGAACTAATCAGAGATGCCCCATGGGGAAATATTGTTCTCTTCCTGCTGAACCGTGTGCAAACGAGACCACTGAATGGTTCAAAACTGCAATCGAAGCGCATGTACCCATGCGGAAATTTTATAGTAAGCCCCACTCTCCCCAATAGTTTACTTCGACTTGCGCAACTGCCATTGCTCAAAAGCAGCATGCATACCGCAGATTTAACCGACATAAGTCCAGTTCAAACAGACTGAAGTATATATAAGCTAGAAGTAACGACAGCTAAGAGAGAATTTACGGAAACCACTAAAAAACGCATCGAAGCACAAAAAATTGGAACTCGAGACTTCTGGAAAATCTACAACAGTATAGTAAATAATGGGAAATCATCAATTCACTCACTAACCAACAATCACGAGGTTGTTTGCTCAGCAACCGAGAAGGCTAACATGCTTGCCAGTCGGTTTGCCTCAAACTCCACACTGGACTTTTCCAACCACCCCCTACCTGACTTTCCTATGCGGACAAACGCCTCACTAGACGATCTGAAACTCACCCCTGCTTAGGTGCATGCTATCATAAAAAACCTTGACACTTCAAAAGCATGTGGACCCGATCTCATCCCAGCTGTGCTATTAAAAAAATGCTCAGTCGAAGTAGCTCCAGTTCTCTCCAAACTCTACAACAAATGCCTTAATGAAGCTTGCTTTCCGGGCTGTTGGAAAACTGCTTCTGTGGTACCAGAATTCAAGAATTCTGGCAAAAGAACTGACCTATTAAATAATCGCCCTATTAACCTCCTCTCCGATTTTGCAAAAATATTTGAGACCTTAATTAACCATGCTCTAGTTCATCAGCTTCAAGATGCTAAACTTCTGACTGACCAATAATATGGATTTAGACAAGCCCGTCCCTCAGCAGACATCCTCACTGTAATCTCTGAACGTATATACCATTCAGTGGACAAAGCGGTAGAAGGAAGAGCGGTAGCTCTAGATATATCTAAGGCTTGTGACAGGGTATGCCATGAGGGTCTCCTCAGGAAAATTAGATCATACGGTATCACTGGTAGAATACTTAACATAATTATATCCTTCTTAGATAAGAGAAAAATCCAGGTTGTCCTCGACGGTCGTACATCTAAACAGTGTGATATACATGCGGGCGTGCCTCAGGGTCTATCCTTGGACCTCTATTGTTCTTGATATTCATAAATGACCTCCCCGACAAAATTGCCTCTGAGATGGGTATATAAGCTGATGACACTACAATCTATGGCAGGCACGACAGGAAGACGAATGAACACATTTCTAAACAAATGGCAGAAACACTAGAGGAAGACCTCCAATCTGTAGTGGAATGTGGACAAAAATGGTTGGTCACATTAAATGCCGCCAATACTAAACTAGTTTCATTCAATAATTACAAGAAACCCTCTCTACCACCTATAGCAATAGCCAACGACTCTTTATCTGAGAGAACATCTTTCAAACTCCTTGGCCTAACGTTCACAGGAAACATGAGTTGGAACAATTACATTGAAGGCATTGCCAGGGCCGCTGCAAGAAAGGTGGGCTCTCTCTACTGTGCTAGACAACTACTAACACCCGAAAGTATCCTGTACCTCTATAAGACCACCATTAGCCCATGTATGGAGTATTGCTGTCATATTTGGGCTGGTGCATCTGCTACTAGTCTCTCGCTCCTTGACAAGGTTCAAAAGAGAGTCGCAAATCTGATAGGCCCTGAACTGGCATCTAAGCTTCAGCCTCTGTCCCATCGACGAAATGTTGCATCCCTCTGCTTGTTCTACACGTATTTTAATGATGAATGCTCTGACGAACTGCAATCACTTGTGCCGCACGACGTGAGCACCCTCGCCAAACCCGACACGCAGCTAAATCCCACCCCCACACTGTAGAGATCCCTAGATGTAAAAGATCTTTCTACTCAAATAGCTTCTTCCCCAAAACCGCTAGACTTTGGAATTCCATTCCAGGTCCCTGCATCCCCAACAGTACTGACGTGCCGAATTCAAGTATAACGTGAACCGACATCTTGCTGGCTTAATCCCTACATAGTACCCCGGTAGTTGTTTCCCCTGATAATAGCCCCCTACACCAAAGTGGCAATTTGCTTTGTTTGGGGTGAAAATGTAATAATAATTAAAAAAAATACTTTATCCGTTATTTTATTATAGTTTGAATTTTGGGAGGCTTTAACATGTGCCTATTTTTAGATGAACAATCGTAATAATTACTAATATAGATCTCCTTTGATTAATGAATATCATATATATATATATATGTATGTATATAAATATATATATAAATATATATATATTTATATATTTCTTTGATATGATGACCTTGTCTAGTATTCATAATAAATGGTTTCTATATTGTACTCAACTCTATACTGGGTTTGCTTAGTAGGTAACTGCCGCATATGCGTTGCTACTTCGAGACGTGTTAGTCATTCTTCTTCTTTGTCTACAATTTTTACTGCGTCCCACAAGGGTAGATTGATTGTGAGTCACTTGGCATCCAGCTGTAAGATTCTCCTGAAGGACGGCTATTATACAATAAGGCAATACAATTTCTTTATTGGACGAATAACAAAAAGTTGAATACCGACTGCAGAAGCAAGTTCTGGGACAATATAAGAGAAAGTACAGTTTAAGTTAGTCACACACTAAAACTATAAAATCATTACAGCTACGTACCTGGAAAACGGAAAACGGAACTATTGACCGTGCCATGGTGATATTCGAAAAGAAAGCGAAAGAAGGAATTTTAGTAAAACTTAGCGTCTCCAAATGATGCTGGGTTAAACAGAGATTAGAGGGAAAAGATATCGAAATTTTTTATGTATGATATGAAAAGAAATTGGAATCTTAAGAAGACCTTTATCATTTCAATAATTATAGGAGCTAATTTACTTATTAAGAAGAATTTCAAAAACTATTTTACAAATATACCTGATGAACCATGTGAAAAACAAATTAAAACAATTGCACGTAAAAGAAAAGTAAGAATCTTAGATATCTCGGTTGAAATGTATAAGGCGAATGACTAGCATATGGTCGGATGCTGCATTCACAGCTTGAACAAAGTAAGAAATTTGTAAAAAAAGACCTTTTAGTATCTCCATCTATTTCGGCTTTTCGATGTTTTCTGAACCTTACTTTGCATATTTTCCTCATATACATAGAATCGCACACGATGTTTAGGCATAATCTTTATCCATGGGGAGTTTGTTTATCAATCCTTATCTTTAAAATGAAGAAGTATAATAACAGAAAACTTTATTTTAAACTTAAGCGTAAAAGACCAATGAAAATGTTATTTGTGTATTGGAGATATTTGAATAATAAGAATTTTAAAGCACATGGTAATCGATATAATATTTTTTTGAAACATAAGTGTGATAAACCACCATTGAAAAAAAATAACGACGCACTTAATAGTTTAATTTACGTGATATTTAGCCATATTAGATTAGCCGATTTATAATTATTAAAAAATATTTTCGATTATTCTATTAAATATCGATTCGATAATTTAATCGATATATCCATATCATTTAAAATCCATTTTCCGAAACCAATTATTTATAAAATTGATCGGAAATATAAGTTTTGCTTTGCTTGCATTTTTTCTAAGCGAATTTGGCTTGAATGATCCGGTCGATTAAGTTCGAATTTATCTACAATAAAAATATAGATTATTTCTCTGCGTCCATTTACTTGCTAGAATGAAACCTAAATCAAAGAGATCGATTTTCTCCGATCTGATGCATCGATCTGTCAGATTTGTTTTGTCTTCTTTCCTGCTACACATAACATGTAAACTAGATATTTGTTCAATGGTAGAGCTGGTAGCGAGCAAACTAGTTTTGAGCTACATTTGATAGTATAAATAATAATTTATTTTCTACTTAGATGTATGGTTACAATGTATATTCATTAGAAACAACCATTAAATAAATTAATGAACATTCGGGTTAATACTAATAAAGGTTAATGAAAGAATATTTTGAATTATTATTTTTAAAAGTTCATGAGAGTAGAATGTACTACGGGATCTTTCAACTGAAATTTATTTGAACGTTTTTATTCTATCAAATATAATTATGTTAAACATTTAGCACGAGTGTCTAGCGCAAATAATACATTTAATCCTGGATTACTAGTAGCGTTAAAAGATGTTTGCCACTTGAACAAAGAATCAG